>NC_136944.1:16840284-16935284 GCF_949987615.1 Pollachius pollachius
TGTGTTTGTGTGTCTGCGTGTGTGCGTGTGCGTGGGTGTCGAAGGCTGTGAAAGCTGTCAGTTGATGTTAGGAGTCAGAGAAGCAGATGAACCACGTGTGTGTGAGACACTGACCCTTGGTGAGAGATCTCCTTGCCTGGCAGCCAATAGCAGCATATTGACCCTATGGCACCTCCCACCCCCTTTGAATCATGGCATACAACAGAGGCTCAACTGAGCTGGGTTTCCCACCAGGGAGCTGTGTGGTGGGGGCTGCAATGTTGTGAGTGTATATGTTTCACTGCCTGGTAGCATCGTGACAACATTGTGCTGCATTTCCGTGTGAAGCAAACATTTCTTGAAAATAATCTGTTTCTCTTAATCTTGTTCCTCCGCAGCAAATGAAAGACTATTAAGGGTCACGGCATCGGAACTGCCTGCCGACTAACAGGAAAAGGCAAAAGGCAAAGTCAGGCTTTTTGGTCAGACAATATCTAACATATTCTACATAGAACTTCCCCTGGTTGACACCAACTTAAAGTAGACAGCAAAACACACTGGATTCACTCTTTCATCTCCCCTGTCTGATTTCCCCTCAAGCACCTTCAGACACACACACACACACACACACACACACACACACACGCACACACACACACACACACACACACACACTTCCACACACAGAATTCCGCACACACTTCCACAGACACAAACACACAAACCACCCGTCTTTTGACCAGAGAGAAAAGACGGAAAAAAAATCGGAGGGAGCAGCAGCTGTCGTTTTCTAATCCCAGTCTTTTATCCTCTCCTGCTCTAATCTTGTTAGAACAGAGCAATTAGTCCACGCCACTAACGATGTGAATACAACCCAGCCCTGGGGGACGACAGACACACTACTAGCGCTGTCATTGATGAAATGAGAGAGACACACGCGTGTGTCTCTCATCAATGACAGCGCGGCTGTCTGCGGTGATACACGTTAAACCATAAGCATCACACACCCGGGCTTACTGGGCCGTAATGTATGTTCATTTGCACAGTTCAAACTCTATTAGTGGAGCTTTATTGTCCCTTCAGGTGCGTACATAATGACATAGCTTTAATTTTTTTAGATTTTATGCCCATGTACAGGTAAACATAAGCATATGTATGCACGCACGCACGTATGCACACACAGACACACAAACTCTACATACTGCTACTATACCTGATTGGTTCTCGATATCTGTGGGATCAACGCAGATCTCTATGGGACATGTATCTTCACAAGGCTGTGGAAATAGAGAACAAACATCAGAATGCATCAAACACTATCCGCCAGAAAAATCTAAATTTGTACAAACCCACAAAGAAAGTCTGTCTTGCAGTAAATTCATAACATTAACCTTAAACCTGCACTATGTTTGTTTTCTACTGCAACAATTTACTCCATTAAAAAAAAAAAAAAGAATAAAATATATGAAGAAAAAGTTTTTTTATTTATTTTTTCTCAGGAATTTCGACAATAGTTTTATCTGGTCAACTATTGCCCCCTCCACTGTGGGAAAATACAAGTAATCCTGGTAACTGAGTCATCTTACAGACACGCTGTCCTGCTCCATGGATTCATTTCTTTCTGTAGAGATGGATGCGGGGATGGATTGGGAGTCAGGTTCCAGCTCCTCTGAACTAATGAAACAAGGCAAACGTTAATTATGGGAGAGGTTGAGGTCCTAATAATACCAAGGGATTTAGAAAGAACACTGACGTAAAGTCTTTGCTTTCCACATCGTGAATTTCCCTCTATGACATATAAGATTTTCCAAACTTTTTCATTCATAACAGTTACGATGCTGATCAGTGGACAGAGGACATCGCTTCATATAGGCCTACAGCCATACCAATATATTTTGTGTACGGTAAATATAATATTGAAAAACTATTCATTCATACAATGAATATAACAATACAGTAATAAGCTCCATATTCTGCAAATGTTACCGTCATCAACAATATGAGCTGGAGGTTTATATTTGAGGAAGTCTCACTGACTGTATTTGTTGTAGTTCCTGAATCCAGTTTCCTAATCTAGGTAAAACTGTTCATGTTATGCAATGAAACAAACAAATACATTTCCTTCCAAAGGGATTATTATTATAATTTCAACTAACAATTCTTTCAATATCCAACTCGGTATTATCTTCACAAACATGATGGTCGACAACATCTGAACAAAAAGGGATCTCATGTTTCTGAAAGTGCTCCTGAGTAAAGTTGGAATAACATCTAACAACAACAAAAAAAAAAGAAGAAAAAATAATGCCCATAAACTTTTTATTTGAGAAACTCAAGGATTCTACTTACGAAATAGCCAGGCTGAGGTCAAGGCTATCAAATTCCCTGAAGATCTCGCTGTAGCGCTTGGTAGGCGACTTAAAAGCTACCTTTAGTGTATCTGAAATGAAAATTAGACCCTTTCATTAACATGCAATTTACATTAGCAATCATTTTAAGCATAACAGCATTGCCTTAATAATGCCCTTCCCCACCTAAAGGCCAAATGCAGTTCTACTTTTCTTTGACACAGATGGTCTCAACTGGTCTCAACTTTATGGCCAAACATAGTCTTTGTGTGACACGTAAATTAAGAAAACATAAAAAGTAATAATAGTACTAATATATATATATATATATATACACATTTTACGAAAGCTTATACTTTGTGTCACAGGAAGGGTGTGAGTTCATTTGATTTATAACCGTATGTAGAAATACAAAGGCAAAAGCAACACATGAGTCAATGACTTGACGCATGATGCAACGACTCACATAAAATGTATCTACTATTTATTTCTATCTAAATTATATCTAAGCACTCCTTTTGCCCCGCAAAGATATCTGGGTGTATTTCTGTCTTTATTTAGCTTGATTCCCAAATGAACTGAAATCAGCGTTTGCTTTGGAAGAAGCGGTTAAATGTTTGACAGCAGTCTAACTGAGAATGCTGAATATCTGTCACACACTCTCTCTCTGAAGCTGTCTCAATTTGGGTCAACCACATCCTGCTTGTCATTTGTATCATGTTCTGTAATGCAGCAGCAGCACAGTTTCAGACGGTCTTGTAAGGTGATTTTGAAAGACGGGTACTATGTTTCCTGTAAATTTACCATCTGAAAGTGGCCAACAACCACTCTGTCAATCAATCTATCAATGTATAAAATATGACTCTTACAATATATTTTCACCTAAAGTTCAGGCAAAACACAATACTTTAAGGAGGGTTAAGAGGGTTCTTAAAAGAGACTATATACTCTTTATGAAAGTAGGCAGTAGAAAGTGGTTTTTGTTTGATGTTAATACAGAAGTTGAACAGCAACAATTTTCTTTTTAAATAGAAGGGGAAGCCGGGGAGTGCAACCTGTGCCGACTAAGAGAATGTAACCGTACACACACACACACACACGCTCCCTCACACACACACATACACACACACACACACACACACGTACACACACAAACACACACTCTCTCTCTCTCTCTAGCACACACACACATACACACACACACAAACAACCACTCTCTCAAACACACACACACACAAAGGCACGCACACACACACACACACACACACACACACACACACACACACACACACACTCAAAATTTTAAATAATCTCTCAATTAAAATTTCGAAACAATAACAGCTCCTTTTCAGCCAACGTCCTCGTTACGTGGCTCACCTGACTTTTTGGTCGATCCTTCCCCTTCCACGATTGTTTCTTCTTCCATGTCTACACCATCAAGAATCTCACCACCAGACGACACACTTAACCTGTACTGGCAGGAAGGGGTGTCAGATTTGGGAGGGGGGGGGGGGGGGGGAGGGGGAGAGGGGGGGAGGGAAGGAGGGGTCAACTGTACCAAACACTAGAACGTATCGGCAGACAAGAGTAGTTGTACACACTGACTGGTCGAAGGCTATGGCGGTGTTTGCAACTCCCTGCTTGCTTGCTAATCTCTATTTTTGCTGCTCTCGATAGTTACTTCCTCTAAGGCACTGAAGGTTGGCCAATGTGTTTTCACCACTAGATAGAGGAAGTGTAGAGCGAGTATCCACTCTGGGCGTAGGCCACACCTACCCCACAGGCCAAGTATGGTGAGAAGATGCTACGCAAACTGCAGAGGCTTTGTTTTTCCATCCTCTCTGGGAGGCTGGCTAATAAATGTGCATACAGAGATCGATTGCAAGTTCCATAGAATGATGGATCATAACTTATCCTCTGTCTGTTTTTTTTGAATTGTTTGAATTGTCTGAGCAAAGGTCATGCCGGGGCAGTTTAAGAGGTTTCGTATTCAATGACCTTGCTCACCTGACACAAGGTTTGCTTGCGGCCTCCATGTCTACTGAAAGATCTGCTGGTTGGTGCTGCACAAGATGATGCGAACAGAATTAGTCAACATTTAGGTGTTACGAGTAGTGAGTTTAAACACCGTAGGGCTTGCGATGCAAAGGTGATACGAAATGGATTGGAAGAATGAGTTAAAAAACTTGGCGTTGTGTATGCCATAGTGTTGGTGACACACAGGTTGGTTAAAGTGCCAACCGCGGGCACAAGTACCAATAGTCAAACTGCCATACCACTGTCCGTTATGCAATTCATTAATAAAAATCTTTCTGAAAAGCTTGGTTGATCTTGACACCTTATGCAACATAGTGAGTTCTAGCAGAGACGCAATTCTGAAAAATATATACAAAATATATGTAGAAGTAAACGAAAAGGGCAACATGTACTAGTGAGGGACACATTCACACTTCTTAAAACAAAATATTTTATTCTTTTAAAAAGGCACAATCGCAGTCTTCTATTGCATAGGATTCCCATTGTCAAACACTCCCACTCAGTTCATGCATCAGTAGCCACCTCCAACATAGAAAGATTGTGTATTTCCGTCTTAGTAGATAACATGATCCATAACTTGAGAATGGGCATAACGTTAAAAAAACAACAATCACTTCACTTTTGGTTATGCTATTGTGACCTGTATATCGTGATGTTTCCCTTCTCCTTCTCAAACTCACTTTCAACCGACGTGCAGAGAGAATGCGACTCGGGTGAGAGGCCAGAATGGCTAACATGTGGCCGAGAATGCATCTTTAGTGGAAACTTAAACACTGCTTTGGATCCCACTCCTCCCAGACCACAGTGCGGTGTGTACAGAGATCGGTCTGGGCTGGAACCACCGTGGCCACGGGCTGCAGCCTAGCGTCCGTTGGAACACCCAAACAGCAGCAAGTGGGGACAGCACTGCAGAATCATGCATGGCACTATAATGCTGTTGATGAGTGAGTCGTTAATTTTCGAATCAAATTGCGCTGTAAAACGATGTCTTGCTTGAAAGCGGTTCTTAAAAGCGGTTCTTAAATGCAATCTTATGTTGGAAATTGCGTTCTGGAAATAAAACCAAATAAAAAAAAGGTTTACAGGATAGTAAAAAAACAAATGAACTGAAACATGCAACATTTTCACACTCAATCTCTTTGGACAAAGCCCTTGCAATACATCTAGATTAACACATTTATATAAACAAAACACTTCTCTACTGCACTCTTCCATTTTGATTCTGCTGAATGAAATGAATGACGAAATTCATAAATTCAACATCTGGATTTAAAGAAAATTGCATGAGGCGTGCAGATTGATTCATCTGGTAAGGTTCATTAAGTATAACGTCGGCTAATGTTCAGGCTCTACTCTGTATGACAGACATGACGGGTACTGCAAATGCCATTACAAACGGCAAGTCTAGTGCCATTATGAAGTTACGTCTCAAAGTTGACCAAATAAAAGAAGAAATACAGCCAGCCGCTAACCTCTTTCTTTTTTTGCTCTTACTTCTAGTCGTGTATTGAAATTAAATTAAGGCACCCCCCCCCCCCCCCCCACTCAAGGAACACGATTACCGCAATCCATGAGCTGGGGGCGTAAAAAACAAAGAAAAATAACGGGATTAAAAAATAAAAACAATAAAAATGGAGTACCATAAAACTAACAAACAGAAGCCCCCTGCTCGAGAGCTCCTCCTCCTCATAGCTCCTCCTCCTCATAGCTCCTCCCTGGCGGTGCTGTCCAGAGGGGACTGCAGGACGTCCGAGTTCTGGGCCTCTGTGCTGATGGCCGCCTGCTCCTTGGTCTTGCCGGAGCGGGCGCGGTCCCAGTCGGTCCGCACCTTCTCGTTGTCCCACACGGTAGAGGTCTCCGTGTCACTGATGTAGCCCGGGTCACCCGTGTAGTGGGTGGGGAAGACCAGCAGGGGCTCGGCGGAGAAGGCCCTCAGGTCGCGGTTCTCAAACTCCTCCATGTACTCCGAGCTGGTTGGGGGAAAGAGAGGGAGAACAAGAGAGAGAGAGAACAAGAGAGAGAGAGAGAGAGAGAGAGAGAGAGAGAGAGAGAGAGAGAGAGATGTGAGTGACCTCAACACATCCACACGTTGTGACGTCGAAATGCCTCGGAAAAGGCGTTACCTCGACGTCACGGAAAGACTGCGACTTGAGTTCGGAGCAGTAGAACTTTCATAAACGTGTTGGCAGAGACTGGCAAAAAACATAGGATCTGACACCTGTTTTCTCTAAATGACGGCCTTATTTCTGTCTATTTTTGTCACAGTGTCAAAATGGCATAGATTACTATGTTGAAGATCACACAAGACAAAGCCTACACAGGGTGTTTGTTGAACATGATGGGCAGGAACTCGTCCACGGGAAGCATCCTCTTCAGCGGCTCGGCTTTTAGCAGCTTCATGGCTCCCTCCAGTGACATCATGTAGCCCAGCGTCCAATAGGAGTAGTCCGCCTCCACCAGGTTATGAATATTAGGCACCGACTTCTCCGGGCGGTCCACCTGCATACGCTTCCGTCCGATGTAGCTGTTTCAACACAGAACGGGGGTGGAAAGGCGAAACAACGTGAACGGTGATGGGCGGAGGAATGGAAAATTCCACAGTGGGCGGAGTTTGGAGTTTTCCCCTGTGACTCATAAAAACAAATTGACGTTGGAACGAGCTCACATGCTGCTCTAGCCCCTTCAGGCACCGAGAGTTATGTCCCCTTAACTCAAACTGCAGAGACCAGCTCCGGCCGGATTCTCTAGTCTGGGCCACAGGGGGGTTAACATCACCGTGTTGCAATGCACCTTGAAAGGTGACATATTATACCACCGGGGGTGAATGTGAAAAGCCATTACAAGCCGTTTTGAAAATCGGCCTCTTCTTGCATCACATGTGGGCGTGTCCACCTAGATGTGTTCTGGATAGATCAGTCTACCCGCCTACCCAGTGGTATAATATGTCACCTTTAAATTCGTCACTGCTTACTAGTAAGCATGTCTGAATATGTTAAAAGACGTTTTTAAAAATAATAATCCCCAGGATGATTTACTAATCACTGACATGAGGTCCCAGCGCAGTCCCTCGCTGTCCACCTCGATCATCAAGTTCTTCAGGCGCCGTTTGAAGAAGATCTCGAAGCGGAGGTCGTCCTCGATCACCAGGGACGTCTGCAGACCTCGATCCACGATCTAGGGGCCAGACACGACACACAAAGGGCTCCGTCAGCGAGCGCTAGCAAAAGCGTCAAACCACTGAGGCTGAGGATAATGGACGCATACAACCAGAATCAAACAAAATCTACAAAACGATTTTGACAGAGTGCATAGGTGCCATCACTTCGTTCTGTGAGTATTGAGAAGGATTTGGATACTTTTTGAGGGGTAATGTGATGGGCTTTTTGTCTCGCACCTCTTTCCAGATCTTGTAGTGGGAGAGGAAGCAGCCCAGCTCTCCCTTGGTCAGCGGACGACCGTGGTAGGGGTCACTGTAGCCAGGAAGCATGTGGATGCCCATCGCATTGATCTCACTAATGTTCATGGCTCTGTGACAGACAGGAGGGAGATCATACATCAGGGGGGAAATAAAGCAGAATGGTAAAGACGGAAACATGAAAAAAAAAAAAAAAGGCTGAAAAAACAACATTCACATTTACATATAGGGCACTTAGCAGACGCTTCTATCTAAAGCGACTTACAATAAGTACAATTGTAAGAAGAAACTTGAAAAACAAACTTACTTTCCATCCACAGCTTCGATAACCTTTGATGCGATTTCTTGCTCGTACAGCGTCCTCAGCATGCGATCTCGGCGGTCCGTCCTCTTCTTCAAGTTTATCATGAACACCTGCACACACAGCATAACAAACCAGCTAGTACATGTCAGCCCAAGACACTCGCCAGTAGATGGCGACATTCTGCAAAGAAAGTGACAAACTCTCGGCATTTGTTCAGTGTTCATCTTCACAAAGCCCCCTCTTTACTCACCTCGTCAAAGCCCAGTTTGTCTGGCTGTTTAGTGGGGGGTGGAATGTATTTCGAGGGCATCACTGGGGGGTGTCGCACTATGTAGCGAGAGGGGAAGATGAACACAGAAAGGGTCAACAGAAATGCATGCTGGGAGACGGAAGTAACACAAAAGCGTTGAGAACAAGACTGCACCTATGGAAGCCACCGTGAGGTCAAATGCGTGCCAACTCACCATTAACCTCCAGCAAGGAATGCAAGAAACTATCCGCTTCGTCCTTCAGTGAATTGTGAGCCCGTAACGGAACAGGGAAGTAACCAAAGGTCTCTTGGTTACATACAAACATTTGTACATCTGCAAAGACAAAATAGGAAGAAATGGCATTTGTTTGTTGTTTCTTTAGTCACAAGTTAACTCGTGGCCAACAGCACCCAAAGGGGCCTTTTGCAGGGGAACTGCAGTTCATTAATAGATATTTCAAATTTTGGTATAAGTACCAATAACAGGTAATGTACATATGAAGTGTGTTAAACATAAACATGGTCAAACAGAGACACACAAGGTGTAACGTTCATAACAATGTCTAACATAAACATGTGATAAACATCAAACAGAAGCAAGTGGAGAACCAGGCATAAAAAAAACGATAACGATAACCAAGGCTTCAGATAAATATATGATTCATATCTAACAAAAACATGTGATAACCAAGGCCTAACATAAACATAACCAAGGATACACACAGTCTAAGAGAAACAGGTGATAAACATGGTATAACATACCCATCCTATAAACAACGTCGGAAATGAACATGTGATATGGTGTAACACATTGACAGATGAATCCCCCATACCTGCCATGCGAGCGGAGAAGGCGAACACGATGATGTCGTCGAAGGCCCAGCTGTAGTCCGGGTGTGGCGGGTGGAAGGCCAGCTGCCTGGACGCCTCCTTCCTCAGGTCGATCAGGAAGGTGGAGTGGACCATGGGCACGGCGAAGCAGCCCCTCCGCTGCTGCTTCCTTATGGGAATGTAGGCCGGCGTGCGTTTATAATAACCCTGCAAGATGGTAAATGGTAAATGGACTGCATTTATATAGCGCGTTCACCCAAAGCGCTTTACAATATTGCCCTGACATTCACCCATTCATGCACACATTCAAACACCAGCGGCGGTGTCCAACCAGGCAAGGCGACAGCCCGCTCGGCGGGAGCACTTAGGGTTCGGTGCCTTGCTCAGGGACACCTCGACACTCGATCCCCGAGGAGGAGCCGGGGATCGAACTAGCAACCTGGCGGTTACCAGCCGACCCACTCTGCCTCCTGTTTCTACTCTGATAGGAGTAGGAGCAAAACAGCTGAGAATTCTAATATCTCATCAAAGATGAGTGAATTCAGATACAGGTTATTTAGCAGCATGCAAGAGGTTAAGGCTTCTTGAATTGAGAATGCCTCCAGGTAGGCAGCAGATGTTGGCTATCGAACACAGTTCGTTTCGGATTAGCATTCGAAGACGCTGGTCACTATACAATACTGCCCCCCTTTTCTCATTAAATGACCCCCATGGACATGAACATGCTTGACCAAACACACACAGTACCTGGGAGGTCATACCACACCAGAAGTTGGAATAGGCGGCGCGCGATTCCAGCATTGGCGCAACGATGGTCTTGTCCTCTTCGATGAGCTTCCACAGGACGTCCGGATTAATGAGGAGGTTGTCACAATCCACGGCCTAAAACCAAAAGGGAAAAATACAATAGTTTGAGAAAGTTGTCTTTTGCAAAAGAAAAGCTGATTTTAGAAGAAACAAACAGAATAGAAAACTGTAAGGCTTTGGATTTCTAAAGAAAGCTGTATGATTGAAAGAACATATGCTCTCTGCTGATATTAACAATAATGCTTGAGGCTAAGAAATAGAAAAATGTGATTACATTAACAGTTTGAGGGTTTATATTGAGTTGAGCTTTGTAGCGAGTTCTACTGGCCTCTCCTTGAACTGCTGGCCTCTGCTTGAAACTTGAATCAAAAGCAGCGAACAAAGGGGGTCAGGACACCCATTCATAGAGATAAAATTGCACATGTGGCAAAGAGCCACGGACCTGAGCATTCATCAGAACCGCGCCATTGTGATGAAAGAAACCCAAGAAGAACCAAACCCTGCCGCTGTGCCCCTTCTCCATCAGCCCTAGACAGCCCCATCTGTTATAATGTGCAAAATGTTCCATCCCCCCCACCCCCCTCCCACACACACTCACACACACAGACAGACAGACAGACAGACAGACAGACAGACAGACAGACAGACAGACAGACAGACAGACAGACAGACAGACAAACACACACACACACACACAGACCCACCCAGACACACACATGCACACACACACACACACACACACACACACACACACACACACAGACACACACACACAGACACACACACACACAGACACACACACACACACACACACCAAGAAGTAGTCGGCCCACATCTCCCTGGCCGAGTCCAGCGCTGCTTGCCGCAGCTTCATCACATGGGCGTAGCGTAGATTGGTCCACTGCTTCGGACCGTCCCCGTCTGGATACTCACTAAACAAACAAACAAAAACACAAAACAGACACACCAACACAAAGGGGAACGTCAACACCTGGCATTGTCTCGATAGGATCCGTGTCAAACTCTCATGTAACGCTAGACTCGCGGAAACTGAACCTGGGCTGCTCCTTCGGCCTCCATTCCACATAGTGGTAGAGGTTCTGGACCGTGGTGAGCCAGTCTCGGAGGACGGACGTGGTGTTGTCTTCGTTGTGATCCGTTGCAACCCTGTCGCGTGAAGAAAACAAAAGTCATCTCCATCAATACCAGGTTAGTAGGCTTTGAGCTGCACATTAAGGGGCCGGCAGTAAGAGACTTGCATGCACGGTGTTATACTATAGTGCTGAAGCCAGACCAGATTCGAGTTGAGACTTGAACTGATTGAAAGAATAAACCACGAGGCTCAAAGAACAATAGTTCTCAGAAGGCTTTGTGATAGTTTATCATCTGCATCTCCCAGGATGACACGCCTAGACAACAATACACTTTTATCACGCCGCGGTGCTTCTGGTTGTCTTAATTCTAGGGGATATGATCTGCTTCTTGGCAATGATCCAAATGACATTAGGAGAAGGAAAAAACGCCGGGTCTGCAGTTATCTGAGGACGGGGAACGGGAAAACAAAGAAGGCAGGATGTGTGTACATGTGCGCAGTGCGTCAACACAGCACTGGGCAGACGGGCACATTCGATTGAATGCCGTGTGGATTCTAAATCAAGCCACATGTTGGGCTCTTCTCATTCCATTCGCCTTGCTCTCTCAGTCTATGTGGAAGAGGAAGGGGCGGGGGAATCATGTTACAACTCGACAAAATCTCTGTCTCTCCCCCTCTATATACAAGAGTCAGTAGCCTTTCTACGGATGGCAGGCAGCCAAGTCAGGTTCTCCCCGCTGCTGATGTCACATCGGCCCGTGAGAACTCTGCAGCAGCCCACTAAACCATCTATCCCCTCGCTCCCTGCTATCCAAACGCCAGTCTCCCCTGACCGGTCGTGCCCGCACAGCCGTCTTCTGCCACGTGCTTGCCTCTCTCTCGCTAGAAAATCTGTTTTTGCATTGCTATTCCATGTGTTAACTTAAAAGGATGTAGGCCTGCATGCAGTGTGTGCAGAAGCAAGTGGTATACATTCAAAATGGTTTGGTTAAGACCTCAGCGTGCAATGTATACGAGATGTGACAGTCGTTTACATTTGTCCCTCGGAAAGCCCACAGCTACGTGCTGGTGTGGTTTCACCGGGAACCTCTTTTTGTGTAAAAAACAAACTTATTAGGAATAAACAAGTAAAACTGAGAAAAATATGGGAAATTGGACGCAACAAATAAACAATGTCAAAGACTGAATCTCATTTAATCCATTGCCCTCCATCAAGCTTTCAACATTTGGTTGTTTGAATAGGTCTTTGGCTGGTATCCATGGGTGCATTAAAATTCTACTGCCTTATTTGCCTGAGGGGACGTCTTGCAGCTCACAAGTGCTGTGCATGGAGGAAGTTAAGGAAGTGCCAAGGTTCCTCTCTTTTAACATTTGTATGCATACAACCAAATACCATTCCAGACATTCCTTTCAACACTCATATACTTGATCTTAGCATACTTGATGAATCCTCTTCATATGGTATCCTATTTAAATTATTCAAATGATTATAAAAAGGTAAAACTCATATCCATTTAAAATGGGTTAGGGTCATATACAAACGGATCGGTTAGGCTCTACTGAGCCTATATGGAGGACCCCAACACTGATTTACCAATGCAGTTGAACAGTGTCGAACTAAAGCACTCAATGAGAAATGGGTGTGTTTGAGTGGAAACTGAGTGGAAGCTAGGACTCTTGTACGCTGAGAAGTGGGCAATGGAAGAGATCCCCATTTTTGAAAAAGTTTCATTAGCACCCCTTCTGGCTATATACAATGGTCCCCACCATCTGCCCTCCACGTATACACATTAGAGGCATACGGGGCTTGCTGCACGCAGAATGTCTGCGTGAGAGCTCATCGCTGTGACTTTACATGGCCGGGGGTTGCAACATATTTAGTCCCACCATGTTTAGTCCCAGGCGTTAATTCATGGATCTTAAAGTCTATTCATTTGAATCTAACACTTGTCAGGACGACATATATGAAGTAGAACGTAGTGGGAAGAGCTGACGGCACATGACAGCATTAACTAAGAGCTACATTAAAGTTAGATCGACTAGACCTAACGGCAACGCACACCATTATAATAGGCTTTCCCCCCCCTACTGAAAATGATTCCACTACGTGTCATTAACCAAGAGATGTGGTTGTGACTAACGTCGGTACCGTTACTCTGCACGTCGATCGGTTGTAGTTATCCACTTCAGGACTTACCATACAGCTAGACGGTCCTTCGGGTAGTTAAGACGTTCGATACCCCCTAGGAAGTAAGGCAAAGAATGCTCTGCGTTCCGGCATATGAGGGCAATAAGAACCCGCGGGGCCAGAATTGGAGATTCGGGGCTCCATCGTTCCTCTGGAAAATATCCCCAAGATAGTCTGCACGCTAGGTATGCGAAGATCAGAGCGCCGTACAGAGAAATAAAGCGGTGCATTGCCAAAATACACCAGGAAAAATAAATTATAGAACGATGAAGTGTCTGAAGTCTTGTAGCTAAAGATATAGCTTCCAAATGTACCCTTTCAAGGCTCACAAGACCATCGCTATTACGCTAATAGTCTCTGCAGCCCTCGGATGTGACAACACCGCCAAGTTGTACTTTAAAGGGGACGTCCCGATGTACTCTTAAAGGGGATGGACTTTGGAGCCCAGTGCAGTTTGATTTGCAGCTGTAATTATACAATTATACCTGCCAAAAGAACATGAACGATCTTGATTTAGTGAAAAAAAGAAATTTAAATATACACAACTGCACGTTCTTCAAAACTTTTAATGATTTTTTTTCAGTTCAGACCAGCTTTCGACCAAATCAACACACACACACACACACACACACACACACACACACACACACACACACACACACACACACACATAGTCTCCTAGAGATGGACTTTGACACTTTGTTTGTTACAACTTGCATATTTAACAAAATGTACATTCTGTCTCAGCCCTCCAGGTATCAAAGGAGCAAATCCTAAAGCTGTGCGCCTGATCCAGGCTTCTCTACGGTGATCGTCAGGTCAGCAGCAGCCGGGCCATCGGTGAGCCAGAAGAGCTCTCCTTCAGTTGGCGAAACCCGGGCTGCGGGAAATGCTGGGCCTTCCCGGCCCTCCAGCACTTCCTGTGAACATAAAGAAAAGAGAGGCCGAATGTCCCCATTGCTTATCGTCTGTCAATGATTCTAATCACGTTTGTAATCACTGTCTAAACACATGTTTACGCACTGTATAAACACGAATTTGGACAGTGTTTCCGTCTGATTCTCTGTTATAAACTAACTTAATGTCTCTCCGTCGCTTGGATGAACAATGTAAATGTAAGACACAACTACACTGACACCAAATAACAACGTTACACATTGTTACACAGTTGGTTACACAATGAGTTACCTTCAACACGGGCGCCTTGCTGCCACCGGTCGACACGAACACCACACAGCGCGCGGAGTTCACCACGGGCAGGGTCATGGTGACGCGCTGTGGCGGGGGCTTGGGGGAGTCGCTGATGGGGGCCACGATCCTCGCAGTCTCCTGAAATAGGGGAAAACACAATGCAAATAACCAACAACCTCCCTTAACAATTCTCTCATATAATTCACCGGACCGGATAGTGTAGAGCCCATAGTTTTGTTTAAGACCCAGCCGAACGTTACCAGGGTCAATCCCCAATGCCTGCAGATCACGATGACTCGAATATGGAATAGTTTGAATAGTTCTTGAACCGTTTGCAAAAGGACCACACTGCCACCAAAATGGAAGCGTGAAATGCACCATACAAACTGAAACATATATCTAACGAAGCCATTCTCTAGTGATAGAAGACAACATTTTGTTCATGAATGTGTTATGCGCACCCATAATGAGAGACATGCACTCGCATGGCCAAAGAATGTCTTTGTGGCAAGTGAAAGGGAGTGACTGAGAAGGGCAGAGATTATACATATTGTTGTGAAATGGCCCATAATCAGGAACCACAGCAAGGAGTCTCAGCCAATGGGTGGTAGGGCCTTAATGAGTAGGTGGGCAATGCAATCTGTTTCACATGTAGGCTTGCATTGAAAGACATTTGAGATTCAACTTCAAATGCTGTTTTATTCCCCCTCTGAAACTATGTTAGTCATGGTTGAACATGCATTTTCATATTTTGGGAAATTTCCATACAAAAGTGTTTATAAACATACATACATATAAATAGGTTACATATGGAGTTAGTTTTGTTCACGTTTGTTCCAATTTGATATCTCATTAGCAAAATACGAGTCAAATGGAGACTTTAAATGTGCTGCAGGTTTAGAAAGAGCAACGAGCAGGCCGTCACGGGGCCATGCTTAATGCTAGGGTTGAGGTTAGCTGCACACTGGCAGAAGGGCATCTTGTTCCAGTCGACGGTTCCAGAATGACCAGTTTTGAATGGGCAGCTTTGGAGAAAAGTGCACACTGTAACGTGCCTCTTTAAACATGCATGTACTCATTATCCCTTCATTTGGAGCCAAAACTAAGCACTCTTGAGAGTTTTTTAATCTGCATTTACATCAAGGTACACCTTCTCTATAGTTTCATATCCAAGACAGTGGGACAATTGGACTGGAACTGTTTGCAGGAATCCTTTAATTTACCGAGCCACATTCACAACAGTGTTGCTGAGCATTGTTCTCACCTCCAGAAGAGGATGGCCTGGGAAGAGGGAGCAGGTGTGGCCGTCTGGGCCCATTCCTAGCAGCAGCATGTCAAATACGGGCTTGTCGTTGCCGGGGAACACCTGCCGTGTTCAATAGATCCAGAGCACTACTGTATTACCAAGCCTACGAACAATAATAGAGTTGACAGGTACGAGACAATCGGAAAAAATGATGCTCCAGCCGTACCTCCTTCAGTTTACGAGCATAATCCTCTGCACACTCATTCACTGGCAGCGACGAGTCGATGGACAGGATCGCAGTCTCTGGGATGTTGATCTTGGTGAACAGTTGATTCTGATCCAATGCACGCACGCACGCGCACACACACACACACACACACACACACACACACACACACACACACACACACACACACACACACACACACACACACACACACACCAATTGTTTTTAGATTCTGTGCTGTGCTGTGTATATTATTTGAGCGAATTATGACACATTTAAACAAAGTGGGAGTAGGCCTTTACCTTGTAAAGCCCATAGGTGCTCTCTGGGTCAATGGAAGGGACCAGCCGCTCATCACAAAACCCGACCACCCACTTGCTGCAGTCCAGGTTGGGCAGAGCGGGCAGCTCCTTGCTCAGCATGGACACCAGGCTGCCACCTGAGAGACCCAGGGTGAAGCGACCACGCGACGCAATGGCCTTCCCTGCCCGAGATGACACGAGCTCAGCCAGCACTGGGCCAAGCTCTGCTGAGGATGGGAACACCACAACTCTTCTGGCTGCCATTGCAAACCGCTCTGCTACCTGCAGATGGAATAAATAGGTGAGTATTCTACCTGGTTGGGTTAAAGTCTGAGGAAAGGGAAATGGTTATGGTGTCTTACAGCAAAACGCCCATCACACAAGGAAGTAGATCTCGGAAAGGATTTTGCAACAGCTTATTTTGCAACAGAATACCACTGTGCTCTCAACATTAAGATAATACCGTACATGTTTCATCTTAACGTTATTCGTCAAATACAATTTACACAATGGTTTAAGTGGACGCTCTATCAACATCCACTGTTACAAACAAATGGATTCTACAAACTCCATTCATGCACCTATCGTGCATGACGTGCATCTCGTATGTATAAATGTCAAACTGAAGATGCGGTAAAGCATGATTCTTTCATTCTCAACACATAAAACGCATGCTGATGCAACAGGACAGAACACTACGAAGAATCTCACACTTATAAAATAGTTCCCATAGAAATAAGGAATACCTGCTGATAAATCCTGGTTGGAGTAAGCTGAAGGCTGGAAATTTCGGTCGGCAAATCGAATAGACTATTTTGCTTCCTGGAACTACTTCCATTAGCCAATCATATTGGGGATTAAAATGACGAAGCGCTGTGAGACAATATGTAAAATAAATGACAACTATTTATTTGCTTGAAAAAATTGGGAATAAGAACAAGACTTTCATATAGCAGTATTTCTAATCAAAGTCGTCGGACGTTTAAAGCCAGTGGGGTCGCCGCGAACCAGTATTGTACAAGCATTAACTTGTTGAAACTATTGCGCCGCTGCGCTCTCTCATGGCCACATACAGTCGGTGCAATTGATTAGAACTAGCAAACATGTTTTAAGCAGGCCTATAGAGGCCATAGGTCTAGGTTGTTAAAATTAATTTATTATCGTTATGTGTTAACCTCAAAACACGAGAAACCTAAAAGGAATGTCGGTTGGCTTTTCATCTGTCGGATCAGTTTATGGTTATAATAAATAAATCCCAGGCCACCGTTCAGATAACAACATAGGACATAATTATCAGTTAGTCGGTAATCACCTCATCAATTCAATGCCACGTGGTTTGACAGCAGTGGGTTGTATTGAGGCAGTGATGGAGCCGCATACGTTTGCGTTGAAGCGAGTTTGTTGCTGTTTGGTAGCGACAAGGCTCTTACTGTTTTGGTCCTATATATTTGCGATTCTCCTCCGCTCCGATAGATGGAAACGATGGCTTTTTTGACAATTGGCACTAAACGCAAGCCCTACTTCAAGTAGGACATTGTCCTATCGCAGTGTAGCCTATTTTAACAAATATACTTTATATTAATAATAGGATTGCTTGATCCGACAGTAATTGCAGTGTAACAACCTTCTTCTTATATAGGCTACTAACTGTTACGATTTTATCATGTCGACAAATTTGTCTTTTAACTCACAGCTTGTCTCTATCATGGATGCGTTATCCAAAACGGCTGTATTGGAAATAGGTAAACTAGTCCAGATCGAATCAAAGATGCTAAAAATAGAGATTAATCGGGGACGAAATGAAATCGCATCACTCACAGAGAAATTGCAGTTGATGGAGAAGCTGCTTTGGATTGCCCAAGGACACCGGCAGGACACCGCGGGACGATCAATCACACGTGATTCAGAAATGACTTGCGGCGAATTAGATAGTGGCGCTACAATCCAACCAATAAAAAGGTAGGAAGATCAAACAACATTAAATCCACATATTACTACACTATAACTCCTTGCAATAACGGCACGTTAACTGCATCATTGGTTTGCCTCCTATACTCTAGTGAAAGTTTACGGGAAAGCATATGTCCCTCCGCTGAGACAACTAATGAAGATGAAGAAAGCTTTCATCAAGTGAGTTTTACTATTTACTTGGTACCACTCTGATTGACGATAGGCCTCTGTTTAGTCAGCTGATCATGTCATGTGTTTCCTCCCAGCGGTTCACAGACAAATCAAAAGAACAGCCTGTAATCAGGGTAATTAAAGAGGAGTTAGCCGAAGAGCAGACCTGTGAAATAAGTACACAGCAAAAACTAGAAACCGATACAAGTGAGTAACCTGATATATAAAATAAGCAAAAGTGTGGAATGTAAGATTGACAAAACTGTGAAATGGTAAACATTTCAGGTTTATTTTATTTATTTCATTGAGATTATTTTTTGCTTTCAACAGGAGAAGCAGAAAAGCAAACCCATCCTGAGAAGAAGAGGTCAGATGTTCCAATGCATCCAAAATCAGCGTCAAGTGTACAACTGTTCATTCCCAGCTTTTCCATCACCCAGACTCTTGCCTCATCCAATGCGGCTGCACCAGCAGAGTTCCATGAAACCCCATGCGATCAGAACCTCTTGCTTAGGCCAACACCTGCCTCACACAACAACAACAACAATAACAACAAAATGGACACTAGTGGGAAGACACTAGTTTGCCGGAATGCGGCCTCCAAGGGCCTGGGCCCGGCCAAGAACACAAGGATCCAGGGACTGCTGTGGAACTCTGAGATGGCCAAGAGGTTTGGTTGCGCTCAGTGCGGAAAGGGCTTCCGCTGTTTCAGCCAGCTGGAGATCCACCAGCGGAGCCACACCGGGGAGAAGCCTTTCAGGTGCACGCTATGTGGGAAGCGTTACGCGCAGAAGGGCCACCTGTACACGCACCAACGCACCCACACCGGAGAGAAGCCGTACGGCTGTCCCATCTGCGGCAAGGGCTTCATCCAGAAGTGCACCCTGGACATGCACCAGCGCACGCACACCGGGGAGAAGCCGTTTGTCTGTGGTCAGTGTGGTAAAGGCTTCACCAAGAATTGTAACCTCAAAAAGCACCTGGCCGTGCACGCAGACGTGGTGGACGGACACTCGTATAGCGGGGAATCGATAGCCAGACATGGTCGCCCTGTTGGATTAGGACCAACCAACACCACCACAACCACCACCACACACATTACTGTCACGCAATTTTAATTTGTCAGCGTTACACGCTCAATCACTTTTGACCAAAAATAAATTAATTTGGTTCTACACTTTGGATGTCTTCTTTTTGTGATGTATCAAAAGGACATTGTGTGTGAATGTTATTGATTCCCCTCAGTCACATTCACATTCTGTTAATTAGGAAGTTTATTATTGAATGCTTAACCTGTTGAAAAATATATTCATATTGTAATAACATATTAATAACGTTGTCATATTTTGTGAACTACAAAATGTACATTTATTCAGTGAAAAGACAAATAATTGATTAGAAAATAATGAATATGAAAGACAAAATACATTAAGATTATTATACAATAATAAACACATATACATATACAAATATGATTTATAAATATATCCTATATGCAAATTGTATTAAAAGGCCATTTGGCATCTATGGATACTACTATCATGCAAATGTTATCAAGTGCTACCGATGCATGATCTCATCTAGATACCGATGGTCAGAACGAAGACGAAAATAACCTAATCATCGACCAGTCCGTTCTTAGAATGCATCCCATAGACCAGTCCTACACATTGCATCTTTCCCACAATCCCTTGCGGCAGCAGGCTTCCAGTCAGTTGTTTCAGAAGTAACGTTGGGTCCGCTCGATCTGCAGGATTTCCCCTCAAAAAATATACAGCGAATTTGTCAACATGATGTGCGACACCACTAACAGAAGTTTCAGAACTAATCTGGCCACTATTTTGGAACAACTGACCAACGCAGCCTTAGTTGAAATAAGCAAGCTTGCCGATGACTGCTCCGCCGTCCTCCACACAGAGATATCGCAACAGAAGAGTGAAAACGATGCATTAAAAAAGAAATGCTATTCACTTGAGATTCAACTGAGGGCAGCCCGAGAAACACAGCACTATCCAAACGACACTCTTGACCATCGACCGAGTGGGACTCATGGCCTGGAAAAACGTGTACAAGGTAGGTATTGAAGAGTGTGTAAGCTACACGGCGACAGAGGTGGGGGTGGCCATTCTTAATTTACATCCATGGGGCTGGCAACCCCCAGAACGGCCTCAGCAACCCCGGGTACATGTCGATGTTTTTCCTTTTACACATTACAATGGTTGATCTGATGGATAGTGGATCTAGTCGATCAAAATTCGATTAGACGACTAGTTTTACTTTGAGAATAATTAACTTCTCAATCAAGCATATATACACACACACACACACACACACACACACACACACACACACACACACACACACACACACACAAACACACACGCAAATACCGACATATTTAATTGATACACGGCCACCTTGTAATAGTGTTGCATAATGTTGTATCAAAAGGACCTTAAATAAATAACACCTCTATATAATGCCATCAAGAACATATTCTTTCTCCACAGTAGGGTAGCCTACTCAAACGAATTACTTGTTTCTTCACTGCAAGCTGAAGATTTACACAAATTTCTCGTTTATATAGAGCAGCAACAGCATCCCCCAACGATTGAAGGCATTTTTGGAAAGGACTGGTGCAGTGACCTATGGAGAGAAGAAAGAGTTGCCACGGAAAGGAAAGAGAGAATGGAAGCTTCTGCCACCAGAGAGGTGTTACCACAGGTACTTAATTATAACACAATGGGCCCCTTTATAACAATGATGTAATTAATGATATCAATTGCAGTCATTTGCATATATTACTTATATGGGCCTGTTATATTGAACTACCATGGGTGTAGCTGTTCGAGTGATTAACGGTTCAGTTTGGTTTACGGTTTTTGGTCACTGTTTAAAGTTCGGTACTATATTTTCCCCTAAGAAACAGGGGTACGTTTGGGTTTGGCAAATTTATAAACCTCAGGGTGGACTCAAAATGTCAGCAAATGCTCCGTTCCTTGTCTGTGCCCTAACATGAATGAGTATAGGCGATGTGATAATGAGTTGTCCCATAGGTTTTTTATAGGTTCTATCTTCATCCTTATATCGATCTGACGTGGTGGTAACATTTTGGCTGAAGGCTATATGGAGAGTAAGTTAGTGAGTTTATGTTTAGGTTTATCCCATGCCAGCCTCGCACTGGCCAAAAATACATTTGGATGGTTTTGCCATCAACGGCGTCGGCTATACATGTTTGATGTGCATCTACTAGTATAATGTGCATCGATCAAGGATGATCGCAGATTGATAGGCCACTTTTATTTTGGCTTTGCATTCGTCCAAAAAGAATCCTAATGTTCCCAGACGTAAATGGCGCAGACAAATCTAACAACTGCTGGTGCTCACCATTCTATACCTTTATGATCTCTACTGACCAGCAAACGCTCAGCGCTGCACTCACTGAAGTTATTGATGGTCTTTATTGTTACTGGCTGTGTTTAATAACAAAGAATAATAAGTCCAGCTGTTATTAAGTAGCCGATCACTGTTTATAACAACTGTACTACTGTGATTCCAAAATATGCACTCAATTATATTTGTTTTCTCAGCAGTACCATATTTTTATCCGGCTACTAATAACTATTGTGTTATTTTTCTGTGCATTGCAGGCAATAAACCTGATAGACAGTGATCCCGACCTAATATTTGTTAAAGAGGAGGCATACGATGACCAGCCAATTGGCCAACAGATGAGAGCCAGGGATCACAGAAAAAGTAGGTTCCTCTTGATAAACCCCCCCAAAAAACGAAATCAGAACCATTACTGTAATCATATGTACTTATTGAAGCGTGTGCCGCGTCCATCTTCACAGGCGGGCCTACGTTCGAGGAGAGCTCCCTTCACAGAACCGTCCCCAACGAGCTTCGCCTTCACGCGAGAGACTTACACAACTTCACCATGAACGCCAACAGCCAGACGCAGCAGCAACAAGGCACACAGCCCTCCGTGCCGCTCATAGAGCATCTGATTGCAGACTCTGGGCTGAGCACCTTTGTCGACAACACAAACCCTTCCCAAGCCACCGGAGAATACTCTGACTGTATGAACAATGCCCACAGCAACAGCAACAACAACGCCAACGCGAGTAAACAATTGGCTGTGGACCAGCGGGTTAGGAAGCCACTGAAAACCTTTGAGTGCCTGTTCTGCGGGAAGATATTCAACTATCTCAGCAGTTTGAAAGTACACATCCGGAGACACTCAGGCGAGAAGCCCTTCAGTTGCCCCGTTTGTGGGAAGAGGTTCGCTCAAAAAACGTATCTGAAACTACACCAGCGAGTGCATTCCGGGGAAAAGCCTTACAGTTGCCAGCAATGTGGCAAAAGCTTTTCCCAGAAGAGCTCCTTGAACATCCACTTACGGACACATACGGGAGAAAAGCCCTATAGCTGTGTTGATTGTGGGAAGAGTTATGCGTACAAGTACGGTTTTAATCATCACCAGTGTTTTAATTGATCTAATTAAAAGCTGCCGTTTGTAAGACATGAGCTGTAAGGGGGATCAGAAAAGAGCATCATAAACGCCCCCCCCCCCCCCCCCCCCCCCCCCTCTGTAGCTATACCATCTGGGAGAAATCCCCTGATCATTCAGAAATATAAATATTTGAACTGACCCAAAACAGAATTCTGAGAAGTGTACCCCCACGTCACTAAAAGTTTTGCAACTATATAGTATTGAACTATTGAGCTAACTATATAGTAGTATAGCATGTGTTATTGAAGTGTATGTATCTAATATATGAGAGTAATGAGTGTTCTATGATTGATATTGTATTGATGCACCCAGAAGAAGGCATTATATCACGTTTACACTGCCAATTCCTATTCAGAGTCCTCAAACCGAAACACAATAAAATGTGTTACACTTGTGATGTTAGATTAGTTATATGTCTACATTTAAATAAAACCTTTTTTGTTTTGACACCCCTGAGTCTGGAATTCATGGTCACACATATACACATATATTGCAACGTAGTCTGTTGAAGTAAAAAATAGGTTGTTATTTGTTTTTGTCTGTAGCCAATGTAAAGCAGGTAATTGTTTCTCGCCAGGTTAAAGACAAATATTCTCATTTACAAGTCGTATTTAAGGATATTCTGCAATGTTTGGCCACAATCTCACCAAGAGTGAGAGTAAAATTGGATGATGTAACAAAAACCTATATGATGTTAGTAAGCCGTATCTAAATTCTTAGTTTAATCTATCTAATCTAATCTCAGAATTTTCACTACCTTGTAAATTAAATGTGAATAATATCCGTGAACCTAAAACGTCTTCCCCTATTTAATAGATTTCCTTCGTCATTCAAAAAAAAAATCAGTATAGCTTGCTCCATTGTTTTATAGTACTGTTTGCATACAATGTCTTCTTAAAATGTATAAATACAGAAATAATGGAATGTACAAACTTTCCAAAATACCAAATAGAAAAAGGCAAAACAATTATTTTTTTTGTTATTATTAGTAGGCTCCTAGTGTTATTATTAGTTATATGTTATGAAAAAATATACATAAAATATGTGAGGTGAATGACGTTTGCAATCACATTTGAGGCATTTCGAAAACGCTTTTATCCAAAGCGACTTGCAAAATTGTTTTACACACTACGACGGCGGAGGCGGAGCCGACCATGCAAGGCGACAGCCATGACGTTCTAACAGTTTTATATAGCCTATTAATACATTTAAGATCCAGGGATTACATCCTTACATTTGTACATGGCTGTGCAACTGCTCTCAACCTTTTTAGATGAAATGATAGACGTATGTTGCTTCAAACAACAATGGAAAGATGTTACTAGTTTAGAAAGCAAAACCCATAGAGCTGAGCCTATAAATTATATAGGCTCTGCTCTATGGGAAAAAAATGTATGAATCTATATATATATATATATATATATATATATATATATATATATATATATAGAGAGAGAGAGAGAGAGAGAGAGAGAGAGAGAGAGAGAGAGAGAGAGAGAGAGAGAGAGAGAGATATTCTCTAATATATTTAGAGAGAGAATTTTTATATATATATATATTCATAAAAAAAATATAGAGAGAGAGAGAGAGCGAGAGAGAGAGAGAGAGAGAGAGAGAGAGAGAGATATTCACTAATATGCTTAGAGAGAGATATTTAGAGATCTCCCTCTAAATAGCTCTGCCAAATAGGTTTTCACAGACGGCCGGAACAGTTCTTTTGCGAGATGGAACTGTTGTGAAGGAGGGAAGGGGACCAAAATAAAAGTTACAATCTAAACGCTATTTCCGGAGGAAGTAAAGAGTCAGCTGCCTACCGTTATCGAAGTACTTTTGGTTCGGTCATAAGACCAATATATATTTTAAAGGCGATTAAAGGCATTCCACCTGCTTGCTATCATCGCTATTCAGCCGGATAGCAGCGTAATCGCAACTTGGAAATATGAACACGGAAAAGGACTTTTCCCCTTTGACGCCCAATATAGTTAGAGCACTGAATGATAAACTGTATGAAAAGAGGAAAGTCGCCGCATTAGAGATCGAAAAGCTGGTCCGTGAGTTTGTGGCCCAGAACAACTCGACTCAGATCAGGCACGTGATCCAAATACTAGCCTCGGAGTTTGCACTGTCACAGCATCCTCACAGTCGCAAAGGAGGTCTCATTGGACTGGCAGCCTGCTCCATTGCTCTCGGTAAGGACTCGGGTCTGTATTTGAAGGAACTGATTGAACCCGTGCTGACATGCTTCAATGATTCCGATAGTCGTCTGCGATACTATGCCTGCGAGGCCCTTTACAACATTGTCAAGGTAGCGAGAGGAGCTGTACTGCCTCATTTTAACCTGCTTTTTGATGGCCTGAGCAAACTGGCAGCGGATCCCGACCCCAATGTGAAGAGTGGATCTGAACTCCTGGATAGATTGCTAAAGGATATAGTGACGGAGAGTAACAAATTTGACTTAGTAGCGTTTGTACCACTTTTGAGAGAGAGGATCTACTCCAACAACCAATATGCACGTCAATTCATAATTTCCTGGATACTGGTCCTGGAGTCTGTGCCAGACATCCACCTCTTGGATTACCTCCCGGAGATCCTCGACGGGTTGTTCCAGATCCTGGGAGACAACAGCAAGGAGATCCGGCGGATGTGTGAGATGGTCCTGGGGGAGTTCCTCAAAGAGATCAAGAAGACCCCGTCCAGTGTCAAATTTGCTGAGATGGCCAATATTCTGGTGATCCACTGCCAGGTCGTCGACGAGACCAAAACCACCAACGACCTGATCCAGCTGACATCCATGACCTGGATGAGGGAGTTCATCACGCTCTCCGGGAGGGTGCTGCTCCCGTACTCCTCCGGCATCCTCACGGCGGTGCTGCCCTGCCTCTCCTACGACGACCGCAAGAAGTCCACCAAAGAAGCGGCGAGTGCCTGCAACAACAGCCTCATGAAGCTGATCACCCCGGAGGATGACGAGGAGGAGGAGGAAGAGGAGGAGGAGAACAAGACGGCCACTGGATCGCCGCCGCACAAGGACCAGCCCAAGGCAGAGGGGGACAGCAACGACCTGCTGGAGGCCTCCCAGGAATCCGGAGCTCTCAGTAACATCAGCTTCTTTTCCCAGACGAGCACCGACCGGTCTCACGTATCCCTGGATCTTGACGGCATCGTTCAGGTGCTGGACCGCCACCTCCACGACTCCTCCACCGGCATGATGACGCGGATCGCCGTGTTAAAATGGCTGTACCACCTGTACATCAAGACGCCGCGGAAGATGTTCCGGCACACGGACAGCCTGTTCCCCATGCTGCTGAAGACCCTGTCGGACGAGTCAGACGAGGTCATCCTGAAGGATCTGGAGGTGCTGGCAGAGATCGCCTCGTCCCCCGCCGGCCAGACGGACTTGTCGGCTTCTTGTGACAGCGGTGATCAGCGGCTGGAGCTCAAGGTGCCCTCCGCGGCAGGGGCCAAGCCGGGATACCACACGCCCAGCGGGGGCTCCAAAGCGGTGGACTCGTCGCCGTCCACCCCCAGCATGAACTCCTACTTCTACAAGTTCATGATCAACCTGCTGCGGCGCTTCAGCCAGGAGAGGAAGCTCCTGGAGAACCGGGGTGGCTTCATCATCCGGCAGCTGTGTCTGCTGCTCCACGCCGAGAACATCTTCCACTCCATGGCGGACATCCTGCTGAAGGAAGAGGACCTGAAGTTCGCCTCCACCATGGTGCAGACACTCAACACCATCCTGCTGACCTCGGCCGAGCTCTTCCAGCTCCGCAACCAGCTCAAGGACCTGCACACCCAGGAGAGCTGCGCCCTGTTCTGCTGCCTGTACCGGTCCTGGTGCCACAACCCGGTGGCCACGGTGTCGCTGTGCTTCCTCACGCAGAACTACCGGCACGCTTACGACCTCATCCAGAAGTTCGGCGACCTGGAGGTGTCGGTGGACTTCCTGATGGAGGTGGACAAGCTGGTGCAGCTCATCGAGAGCCCCATCTTCACCTACCTGCGGCTGCAGCTGCTGGACGTGGAGAACAACCCCTACCTGATCAAGGCGCTGTACGGCCTGCTGATGCTGCTGCCCCAGAGCCAGGCCTTCCAGCTGCTGTCCCACCGCCTGCGCTGCGTGCCCAACCCCGAGCTCCTGAGGACGGCGGACGACTCCGCGTCGGCACAGCCCCGCGCGCAGCAGGTGGCGGCCCGGCAGGCCTCCCACGCGCCGGTGGACTACCGCGAGCTGCTGGAGCACTTTGACCGGGTCCAGAGCAAGCATCTGGAGGTCAGGCACCAGCGCTCGGGCCGCGCCACCGACCTCTCCGACAGGAAGCTAATGTGATTATTGTGGCATCTGGTAGCAAACTCTGTTACGGATGAGCTATGACTAAAGTTATTGCAAGAAATTGGTTGACTTTAGTAGAGCAGAGTTTTTTTGTTTTTTTTAAACATGCTTCTGTGGCCAAAAATTGTTTTGCTGTATAACTTGAAACTCATGTAAATCTAGACTTTATGAAATAGTTGTACTTTTGTAGGTGAGAACAAACACTCGTACATTGTGTATCAAAATATTGTAATTATTTTGACTGGTATCTAAAGTGTATTTAAGATGTCAGAGACTCTATATGGTCAACGTGAGATGGCACCTTAAACGTTGATAGATGTATGTACTCACATAATCGTAAAATTATGTGTATATGCCTTGCAATTTTGTGCAGTACATTCCTGTCTCACTTTATTATGTTTACGGATTTGTGGATTATCTGGAATTTTCATCTCTGTATAAACAACATTTTACTTTAGCCTCTTGGCACCTGGGTAGGAATTAAATTGGTATTGTATTTGCCAACAAGATTGACTACATTATTAACTTGTAGATGAAGGAAACTTGGGGTGCACAGGATTGCATTGGTTTGTTGTCACAGCCATCGGTTGCTGTTTGTCTTTAAGGAAACAATGCCACATGTTTTGTTGCTGTTTTTGTTACACATAATTATATATGGAACATTTTACACATGTCTGTGTTTTTTGAGAAAGAAAATCATGTGCATTATCATTCCTGTTCATTATACCCAAATCAATTGTATTGTGGAAAAATCTGATTCCCATTATAACATGATGAATAAAATCTAGACCTATATAACATAGTAAACATCCATAGTACTATTTTATATTATTTTTGTGACGAGTGATGATCAATCTATACAATGGTTACTGTATATTTGTTTATATTACAGCTTTTTAAAAAAAATTCAAGTAGGCCTACATCTTTATAAAGTCAATAGACTTATACAGAATACATATAAGTCATAGTTACAAACACCAAATTGAAATAAACATAGTTAAACCGAAAAAAGAAGTTAACAAACACAAACTTTATAAACACTATAACTGGACTCCACTGAACGTGAAAACAATTGTTATAGTTTTGATTTTGGTGATAACTGAACAACAAACCCATTCCAAAAAATGAATACAATCACTCAGGCTTTAAATGTCAATATGGAAAAGAGCAATGGGAATACTGAAAAAGAAAAGAACCTTTTATTGTGTTTGCTTATCATGTAACACATGCTTGACTCTTGATGATGTTGAAAATGGAAAATAGTCATTAGACACATTTAAAAATAGAGCTGCTAGCCAAAGCTAAATTAACCTTGTTGCTACGGCCAGCAGCTAAAGTTCAACCCAGGTCCACTGACCCTAACCCAAATAAACCTGTCTTTCTATTTATACCTACCACTTCTGCTATTCATTTTTCCCATGATCTGCCAATTATTGCATCATGTATGTATGATATCTATTTGTATGATCAATAGAAAGACATACAAATGTTCCCCCTCCTAAAGCAGGGTGTTTCATGGTCCTCAGTTCTCTATTCTCATGCCTCAAGTTCAAATATTTGACCCTCACTTTCGTCTCCAATTTCATTCGTGTGCCGCTCAAAACAGGTCCCAGACGGCTCCCTGGGCTTTATTCTGCGTGTGGCGTTTATTTATAATCTGAGACTCATGCATGCCAGGCATTACACAGCACAACACATGGTATGCCATGGAAGACGTGCAATTGACACTTTTATCCCTGAACAACGCCAGGGTTTTTATAGAGATAGCCTTTCAGGGTCGTGGGAGGGGAACGGGTAACGCTAGCTTGTGGTCCTCCCCTGAGCCCACTGAGGACACTTGACGCTGTCATCTGAGCAACAACCTTTCCTGTCCAATTTGTGAAGATAATCTTAATCAGCCCTCGGCGCTAACCTGCAAACATCGTTTTTTTTATAACCCGTCTTAAGGACAGCTGCAAAAAAACCGAGGCGCTGGTGACTCCCACTGCCGGCCGCTGTCCATCGTAGAACGCTCTTCCTTTGATGGAGGAGTTGGTGGTGAGCAGTATGCTTGAGAAGCCCTGCGAGTCCTTCAAGGAGGGCATGAGCAGGGATGACCCGGAGGCCTGCAGGCAACACGGGTTAATGCTGAAGCTGTTCTGTCTGGAAGACCTGGAACCTATCTGTACACTATGTGAGAAAGCCCCGGGCCACGATGGACATAGGCTCTACGCCTTGAGGGAGGGAACACTTGATTGCAAGGTAATATAATCATACATTTGTTTAGTTTTTTTGTTAATTTAATTTAGGATAGGGTTTAAGTGTCCATCAAAGTCTATCGTCTGGTATCTTCTGAATTAGGCCATGACTCTTTTGACCTTTGTTATCAGCTCTTAGCTACTCATAAAAAAAGAAGATAAAAAGTCTTTAAATGGAATTAAAAGACAGGAATTACATTGTCCCTGATTCAATCATATACAATTAACTTCACTTGATTTACACATATGTAAATTCATTAAATGGATATAGGTATTGCTCATTGTCATTTCAAGTGGTTGTTTGCGTTAGGGTTAGAGGCATGCTCAAAACGTCTACCATTGGAATCTAATGTTGTGATATTATTTTCCAGCCCAGGTAATACAACCTTGGTGCCCCAGTAATCCTCCCGTGCCCCATAACAGTAACATGTTTGAAGCTCTGGGCAGCAGTCAATCACACTCTAATTATAGAATCATATTTCTGGTAGGCCACACCTAAAACCCCTGAGGTTGTTGAAACAAGACTCCCCACTAGGTATCCTAAATGTGACGCCGTCGCCACAGTCAGCCAGCTCCCCCACCTGGCTTATGCCTTCTTCAACAGAATCCTAGGAAACCCCGATTCCATTGATGCCATCAGAGGTCTTCTTAAGTTCTATCCTCTTAAGTTCCCCCCCTCTGACGTTGCATTAACATGAGGGCTCAGCGCTGTACCTTCAACAATGTAATTTCTGGCCGCATTGTGCAGCTTAACTTGCAGGGCGAACTGCGGCCGGGGAACAGTGTGTGCAGCTGAAAGGCCCGCATTGTTGCGGACGGCTTGGACAGTATCATGCCAGTGTGACCCTTTCTTAAAAGTGTTGATGCCTTGTGACTGACCTTCTAGGCGGAACTCAAAAGTGCACTGTTGGCTCTAAAAGAGAAGCTGCCACTATACAAGAAGGCTCACGCACTCTGTGAGCACACGGCAGAGCATATTAAGGTACCCTGCACCAACATCAAGCCCTTGTGCCAACAGAACAGGGAAAAAAAAAAAAAACTGATTTGTTTTTCTTCCCCACCCCCCCTCTCTAGATGCAAGCAGAACACACAGAGAAGCAAATAAAAGAGGAATTTGATGCGATGCGTCAGTTTCTGAAAGAAGAGGAAGAGGCCCGACTGGGTCTTTTAAAGGCAGAGGTGGATCACAAGACAGGGATGATTAACCAGAATATTGAGGAGATGAAGAGCGAGCTGGGAATCCTCACCAACTCCATCTACGCTGCGGAGCAGGACATGAGATTGTCAGACATCCCCTTCCTACAAGTAAACTAAACGAACATAATGTTGATATACTATATGTTTGAATACATGTGTGATCTGTATGCACTGTACATTAAGTTATATCCCTACTTTTACTTTTCAGAATTACAAAGAAACGATCAAAAGGTATGCAACCTGCAGCCCTATGAAAGCGCTGAGCAAATCTAATGGGGGCAATACATGAAAGATAGGAAGTATTTAAAAAACGAAGCCTTATCGTAACACCTCACATTTCAGGGTTTTGAGAGTTCCAGTGGACCCGTATCTGAGGCCGGGATCACTTGTGGACGTGGCTAAACACATCGGCTCCCTGAAATACAAAGTGTGGGAGAAGATGAAGAAGAGGATTCACTTCAGTGAGTTCAGCTGCCGAGTGACACAGGCTGCCATCTATGTGTTGTCTCTGAGCTCCATTACTCATTCCTTGGTTCTGCATGTCTTTCCCCAAGCGCCTGTAATCCTGGACCCCAACACAGCCGCCAGCTGCTTCATCCTATCAGAGGACCTCACCTCTCTGCAGTCCTGCGCGCAAATCTTCAATCTCCCGGACAACCCCGAGCGCTTCGACAAAAGCGCCGAGATGCTGGGCGCCGAGGGCTTCTGCACCGGACGCCACAGCTGGGACATCGACGTCAAGGACAACACCTACTGGGTGGTGGGCGTGGCCAGTGACTCCATCAACAGGAAGGGGAAGCACGTTCTGACCCCGGCCGAGGGCTTCTGGACTATACGTTTTCGCAACAACGAGCACAAGGCCTGTACCGCGCCTTGGGAGCCCCTGGTCATGAGCAAGCCCCCTCAGGTGGTCAGGGTGGTCTTGGACATGGACCGATGCAAGGTGACCTTCTATGACCCCGGGGAGAGGACCCCGCTCTACACCTTCACAGGCATCATTACCCCCAGGGCCTTCCCTTACTTCTGCAGTGCCTGCAAGGAGCACCCGTTGAAGGTTCTCCCCGCCAGGATCTCCCTGTTGACAGACTGATTCACTGATCTGCTCAAGCGTTGGGAGAAACTTCCAATGATAATCCTTTGAAAGAAAATCTGCTTTAACCTGAAGAAAAAAAAATGGGATAGCCGTTTCGTTATACATATGCATGCGAGTACCTCAGCAAAGTACAGTGGAAAGGATTGTATCAAATTGTGAACAGAAGCGCGCATTCATTTCACACAGGTGGTTAGGTTTTAAAATATTTATTATGACTCACAGTCAACAACTCTATTCCAAATCTGATCCAGATCCGAATAAAATAAAGAATGTATTTATTCCTATGAAGTTATCCTAATGGTAAGACAATATGATTAGGGTGACAAATCTGCAAATAAAGAATCATCACTGAAATCTATATGCTTTCCTTTTCTTCAGAAGAAAAAGAGACATTTCCAATTAATATATTATAAACACATAACATTTTTTTTTTAAGACCTGTGCCAAGACATAATTGGAGGTATTTCATACAGGTTAGGTGGGTTTAATTTTGTCGTTTTGTATTAAAATGTTAAAAAACAACACTATATCTATTATTAGAGTAATCGATCAATTGGGGATACGCAACAGGTTTGACTCCTGCTTCCCTCAGTGTTATACAAACGCACATTATTAAGTCCAAAATACGATGCTCAAGTATTGCTTTTATCTACAAAAACCTGTTATGGCAGCATTTCAAAAATGGTCAACCCCCCAAAAGGGGGGTTGTTTGTCTTCTCTAGCCTTTACACCAAGAAGACAAATGTCTCATTAAACCCCTTTCCTGTTAAAGGACCTACAGGACATTCACTTTGTGCATCAAGCAAAGTGTCTGTCAGGTCTCTAGTGTGAGCACAACATACTTCAGACAATGGTTTTAATTTAGTGTTAAATTACACATAACAAACAAGTCGTGTTGCTGCCTATAGCTGAAGTAGCCATTTCATCCTGGGTTCCTGGTAAATGATCCCTGATAAAAAGTAACGTTTAATACCCAGATGGCGGTCTATATAAAGACACGGGAGGCATATGCAGGACAAGCCTGCATCTCCTCTCCTTCTACTTCTAGTACAAGACAGCACATTAAGACTGCCTGTTGGCCCTGAAGTGCTCCGGGATCTCATAGAGACATTCTCCCATCCAACAACGCTCCGTACAGCTCCTCGTCCACGCGTTGATAATGGCCCGCTCGGGAGTTTAAAAAGTAGATCTGGTCCGTGGTCAGGCGAGGGTCGAAGCCTTCCTTCTGCAGCCTGGTTTTCTGGATCTTGAAGGTACCTGCGTGAGAAGAGACACTTTTCAATAAAACAAATTTCATGGAATACTTTATTTTGCTACTTTTCATTAAAGGGTAACATATTATCCCACCAGGTGTGAGAGTGATTAGCCGTTGCACATTTTTTTAAACGTCTTGTCTATTCTGACATCACAATTGGGGGTGTCCCCCTAGATGTGTACTGGATAGATCCTACCAGCCTACCAGCCTACCCAGTGGACTGTAGCAAACGTTGCTCATCTATCCGTTATACATGTAGTTGGACACGCACACTTGTGATGTCAGAAGAGGCAGATATTCAGAACAGCTTGTAACGGCTCATCACAATCACAACCAGTGGTATAATATGTTACCTTTAAAGTGGACGAGAGTTTTTTTTTTTTTGTATGGTGACTCTACCGTACCTGTGGTATCCACTTGTGGCGAGATTCGCAGAAACACCGGGCGGGCATATGGAGGCAGGGCCTGCTGAACTTCCTTCAGGAAGGTCTTACAGTTGAAACTGCCGGCACTGTCTGCGATAGCGGCCATGCCCGCCTTACCCTCCACACCTGAGCAAGAGGGACAACGGGCTGCTTAGCAGACGCTTTTATCCAATCAACCATAACATATCCTTGATCAACACAACCAATGAGCAGGTTGGTCTCAAGCATCTTGCTAAATTGCCTACAGGAAGACTGCAGACTTATTAGAACCTGGAAACCTTTGGCTGGAAACGGTAAAACTAGCCTTGTGAGACCATCCAGAAATTCAAGTTTAAGTTTTGGATGAATTAATTCCTCCATCCGGCCTTGGCTGGGAAGAAATTGATTTCCTAAATATGAGCGTGGCCTTCATGCTGTTAAAAAACCTTGGGCCAAACAGAAATAACACAAGTGCTCAAATTCTAAAATATGAGCACTTAGGGTTCTGCAAAGAAATTCCTTTCCATCTTCCAACATTGTTATTCGGCAAACAAAGTTAGTTATTTCACACAGGCATTCTGTGGCGCTCCTTGTATGTTTGGAGCTGAAACTCCGTCTCCCTTTCTCTGATTCGCCCTATCATTTTGTCATTTCTGGGAAAAACAGCGAAAACAGAACGTGAACTCGCAAGATAAGGATGATCGCACAAGTCTTTTCTACACCCTAACCATTTGACCAGTGAACATAACCTTTATGTTTAGGTGTAACACTATATTTTCATCAAGACCTTTCGCGGACCACCACGTATGCACGGAAATAGATAAATATACATGCAGTGGCTTAGCAAAGTTTAAACACAATTATGGCCGCAAAAAGGACACGCCCACTGGGAAAACAGTGGAAAGACAACACAATTGGCACATATTAATACAAAACGTCAATGGAAAAACTATGATGGGTCACTTTTTCTTCTTTCACACAGAAACATACGACAAAAGCAGTGGTCCGGTGTGTTTCAAAGGTGACATTATACCACCAAGTGTGAGTGTGTATAGGCGTTACAAGCCGTTTTGAAAATCGGCCTCTTCTGACATCACAAGTGGGCGAGTTCACCTAGATGTATGACAGATAGACGAGCAACATTTGCTACAGTCCACTGGATAGGCGGGTAGACCGATCTATCCAGCAAACATCTAGGCGGACACTCCCGCTTGTGATGTCAGAAGGGGCCGATTTTCAAAACAAGGCTTGTAACGGCTAGCCACACTCAAACTTGGTGGCATAATATGTCAACCTAAACGTCCACCTCACACTGTACATTGAATCACCATCATCAACATCATCAGCCTCATGAGCTGAGGACGCTTCCGGAGAGCGTGCGGCGCTGACCTGGCACAGACACCCCGTAGACGGCCACGTCCGTCTGGTCCAGGAGGCCGCTCAGCGTGCCCTCCACCTCCGTGGTGGACACGTTCTCCCCGCGCCAGCGGAACGTGTCGCCGCTGCGGTCCCGGAAGTACATGTAGCCCAGCTCGTCCATCACCAGCACGTCGCCTGTCGTCGTCGCCACGGAGACAAGGGCCGTATTAGCGAGAAAGACTGCGGGGACTTAGTGGTTCAACGCGGACGGGGGGGGAATAGCTGTTAGGGAAATGGCGTGCGATTTGTTTTGTGACGTGAAGCAAAAATCGTGATGAAGACATTCATGAGCACCCATGTTCAAACGTGTGCGAGTGATTCGAAATTAACAAAACCGTTCCAGCGCTTGTAATCGGTGGATGTCGTTCGGGGGGAACACACGAAACCAGCGGTCGTCACCTGATAAATAGGCAGTGTCGTTTTTCTTGAACACGTTCTGAGCGATCTTCTTGCGCGTGGCGTCCAGGCTGGCGTAGCCGTCGAAGCGCCGCAGCGGGTCCTGCTGGTTGATGCGGCCCACCAGCAAGCCGGGCTCCCCTAGCAGAACAACCACAGGGTTATTGGTACGGACCTGGGGCCCCGCGCACACAGAGGCCCTGCAGATCAACACAAGGTCAATTCATTTCAGTTCAGCAAGACCTACAGAATGGTTTTGCCTCTGCCGACCGATGGGAAATACACTTGTTCATTACAATGCAAGCCACTGCCTCCGGAAACAATGTGAAACAGACTTCTGTAACACGCACGCACGCACGCACTCACACATAGACACGCACGCACGTGCACACACTCACCGGGGCGACATGGCACACACAGTCCCTGGCTGTTGCGGGCCAGTTCCATGGTGAACTCGTTCACCTTCACCAGGCGTATGGGGTAGACGTTGGGCAGGATGCGGCTGTTGAACCCACACGCCCCCACCTGGTAGGACACGAAGCACACTGACTCTCTCAACCCATACTCATTCATGAACAGAAATAGGCACACACACACAGACAGACACAAGTCTATCCTTTAAAACAACATGCACACACGTACATACACACACATAGACGTGCGCACAAACACACATGCACAAGTCTATCCCTTAAACAACACACACTCACACACTCACACTCACACACACAGAAACACACACACACCTTGCCGTCCATGTTGGCGATGCTACAGTTGCACTCCGTGGCGCCGTAGAACTCGCCGATCTTGGCCACGCCAAAGCGCTCCGTGAAGGCCTCCCAGACGTTGGGGCGCAGGCCGTTGCCGATGGCCAGGCGCACGCGGTGCCCGCTCTCCGACGGCCGCATGGGCTGGGACAGCAGGTAGCGGCAGATCTCCCCGATGTACTGCACCACCTGCAGGGGGACGAGGCAAAGGGGTGCTGGATCAAATCCAGGACGGGACACGTGGGACATGTGCTGTGCTTCTGCGGTGACACGCGAAGTACAGGAAAGGAAGTGGAAGAATTAGAAATGGATAGATTTTAAATGGAAATATGCAAAATATGCATGATTTATATTAACAAAATATTTTCTCTGTGAGTGAACATAGTAATCAGGTTATCTAAAACAGTCTAATGAGCCAATTTCTGAGCAATTTCAATGAAAAAAAAATCGATTTACATACATATACACGCAAATCTATACGCTGTTGTTTTTTTAACTGTGCTTTCTTACAGTGCAGTTGTACTTGATGCAGTCATCCCAGAAATTGCTGGCAGAAAACTTCCTCTTCACGACCACAGTCACACCATTGATCAGACTCTGCCCGACGCCCATGATGTTACCTGATGGGGGGCAGCAACACGCGAGACAGTGAAGACATGAAGGCCAAACATCCACCCTCGAGTATTCATCATCAAGAGGCTAAAGGCCAGCTGTCGTTATAATTATTCATACCGGCCGAGTGGTAGAGGGGCAGGCAGTCATAAATTACGTCATCAGGACGTATGTCGAAAGCGTAATATCCAAACGCGGCAATCCTGTAATATCTGTCCGTAAACAAACAAATTGTGTTGAAACAAAACAATCAAACAAAGATGTACCTTAAAGTACAGGAGTGATGTTCTAACACGGGTTGCTGGCGTGTTAAGCTGGACAACCTACCGACTGTGTACGATGATGGCAGCCTTGGGCAGCCCTGTGGTCCCGGACGTATAAATGTAAAACAGTTGGTCTGCAGGGGAGAGTGGAGCAGCACGTTAGGACAACTGAGGGACATGGATCCTCCCCTTTTCAGAATCAAGCCTTTGTTTGGGTGGTTGTCATTTTTCAATGACACTGGTTATAATTGGTGTTTTTGTAAACTTCCAACTAAATGTTGAATGTTGTGTTGTAACTTAGAGCTGCACACACTTTGTTGTTGGACAGTGTTTATTTGTATTTGTGTGTATTAATTATTGGGCTTATCTTTGTGTATTGTGTCTACTGTATTATCATTTTAACGCCCTTCCACACATGCAGTCTTTCCCTGCATGGGCTCATGTGTAAATGGGATCAGGGATCAATTGCCCAGGATATCTGCCTGCTCAAGACATAGTAACATTTACGGATTTCTGCGGGTAGGACTGTGCTGAGATGAAAGCGTAACATTACCAGGAGAGGCATATAAAGGGTTACATCCGTCTGAACAAAGACTTTCATGTGGATCAGGCGGACCAATCACAAGGCTCTGCGTCTGTTTACATTAAAGCGCCAATGCTTTCTGGGTGAGTCAATGACAATACAATATATACTAGATAAGGTATCAATACAGCTTCTTTCGTTTGCAAACAAACTGCTTTTTCAAAAAGGTTTTTAGGTGGCCGGTACCATTAAGAGACGGAAATGTTCCAACAGTTGAAATCACATGCAGTGCCTTAAAGGTTATCCTAATAATTTACCGGGAACTATGTGTGAAAGTGCACGCCATCTTTTAGTTCTCCCTTATCTTGTTGTTAAAATCGAAATGCTCCTTTTCCTTTGTTGTTGTTTTGTTACGTCAATGTGTTTTCATGTCAACTCCAAGTGCCGAGGCAACAGCTCATAAGGGTCCTTAAGAAACTTAATAAACATTAAACAGTGTGTGGTTGGTCACAAACTTACCAAATGACCTTTCACAACTGCAGAGCACTTAAAGGACATTTGGGATTCAGAGAGCACACACCCTAATCAGTTGGCCGACCTCTACGCATAACTGCTTCAAAAGGAGGAAAAGAATAACGCCAAGAATTACTATGAAGGCCAAACGGACGTTAACTTAAAACCTCCGGCCAGGCGATCATATGAATATGGAAATGAAAACAACAAATCAGGATGTTATGAAGAAAATGTCTAATTAGAAACCCGACAAGAAACCCAGAATGGGATAACTTGAGCCGAATCCTCAAAGAGGGATTAGTTACACGGTATTAGGATTCTTAGTAACAGGGTTGTGTAGAACATATCTCCAGCCACAGTGACACGAGCCGACGGGTTCAACTCGGTGGGGGGTTGATGGGGGGCCCTTACCATTGAAGCCCTTAGGGGACGGGCTGGGGGGAGGCAGGCGGCGGGGGGCCGAGGCCAGGATGGGGTCCAGGGCCTGGGCACCCAGCGAGGCCAGATGTCCGGCGCCGAGCTCTCCGGTGGAGAAGCGTGTCATGGACTGGCCGAGAGAGGGGCTCACCTCCAGCATGGCTGATGTTGATAGAGGAGGGACAGCGAGACACAAGAAGACAGACGGGGTGGGTTGATTCAGGTGGTGTTTGTTGAGAAAAGCCCCACCGCATTACAACTGCACTGCCAAATCATTATTGGTGGATTCAACACATTTAAGGTGTCTCATAACAACACGTTCACCAATATGACTCTTTCACCATGCTTGTAAGAGTCATGGAGGAAAGAGTCAAGGAGGAAAGTTTCCAAACCCACCAACACAATAAGTGAAATATATGAAGGTCATCATTTCAGACTTAATTATGTCATAGTTAGGTATTTGGCATTATATGTGTGTTATAGTAAATATAATTTGGAAAAAGTAACAGAATCAACATCAGCAAATAGGATCATGTTTTGCAATAGAAAAATAGTAAGAGACCGGAACCCCTCTGTTTTCTTAAGTCTGAATGTTCTGCGTCTTGGGCGCAATCGTTGGGAGACAAAGGGAACAGACAGCTCAGAGCAGGTATAGCATAAGGAAGAACGAGCCTAAGGAAAACATTCCTTCTTTCTCTATCTTTGCATATGTTTCTGTATTTCTATTTCTTTAAGTTTTGCTCTTTTTTAGCATGATCCAGGATTTAGACTTGGATGTTTTATTGTAATGTAAACATCCTCTCACATTCTTCCATAAACATGGGGCCTGAATGCTAGGATAAATAGCTTTGTAGAAAAGGATCTGTTTAATTTACGAAATATTAGTCAGCCTAAATACTGCACAAAAGTCCAAACAGGTTAAATATAGCTCACTGAAGATACCCTTGGTCTATAAAATATCACTTTAACCTGCACACACAATTCTGAGTTTAAAAACCGACCGTACATGCTGGGAACTCACACAAATAAAGAGTGTACCCTTAAAGCTTCAAGAATTTTGAAATGATAGCCCAGAGGCAGGATGATGGTTTGGTGGCAAAGAGGAAGATTGTTAAGAGTCTGGCAAACAGGAATGATCGCATCAAAACAAAGGCTAGTCACTGATTGTTCCGAAACACGGTTGTTAACCACCTCTTAGCAACCATAAGGGAAGGTGAGTGAAGACAGGTTTTTTGAATGTTGTAAAGACGAATGCTGAAGCACAATGTGACCATTACAACTCATTACAAAAAAGCCATTATAAAAAACAATTAGCAAGAATTACACCTTTACTAAGGAAAACTGTGCATCAAATAGTCCTTGTTGGATAAAAGATGAAGACACAATATTCTACCAAATAAATTAATTTGCTCGTTTCAACCTTGTTCTCAAGTTTGAAATAAATGTGATTTCGACACAAACAGGCTTTTTGATTTCCTACAATTGTGACCCCTTTACCATCCTGCCAGAAATTGAGCCCATTCTGTCTCCATCTGCTGATCATGTCGGAAGCCATCGTGAAGCACAACCTCTAGGAGGCAAAATAGACTGAAGATCTTACCCTCAGTGAGCTCAGCGCCGAACACGATCCCCCTCGCCGCCGACACCCCCACACAGTGCAGCAGGGCATCGCGGCGGAGGTTGAAGTTGATGAGTGCCGCCTCCACCCCCACCTTGGCCAGGCCCAGCCAGAGCGCCACCTGTAGTGGCCGGCTCTCCATGAAGATGGCCACCACGTCCCCGGACACCCATCCCTGACCTTGAGCCCAATGGGCCACGGAGTTGGAAATCTGGTCCAGTTGGGTAAAGGTCCACGTTTCACCCGTGGTCTCGTAGATTAGGGCAGGCTTGTCTGGGTAGAGGTTGACCGTCTCGGCGAAGATGCTAGGGATGTTGCTTCCGTTACGCATGTGCCGCCACAGGGCCATCTTCACCCGCAAGAGCACGTAAAGGCCCCTGGATATCGGTTGGGAAAAATGTACAGAAGGTCAGAGGGTCACAGCCACAACCACAGATGCGTCTTATTGACTCGATTTCCACATGGTTTGCGCAACACTTACTTCATATCCCGTTTGGCAGTGCAGGCAGCAATGTAGAAGTATTTCCAACTTTTTGTGCCGAGGTAGACCCCGATGCCTGCTGCTAAACTCCATGACCAGGACACCCCGAAGAGACGCAGCAGACCCAGAGTACCCAGAGAGACTGAGGCACTAGCCACATTACGCATTCTTATAAAATGAGCAGAAATTCAGAGTGAGGTTAAGTAAGGGTGGGTGTGAGGGGGGGCTCACTTGTTGAGATCATCATCACTGATGTTGCATTATGTCAAAAGGGGCACATACACATATAGGGGTTACACAAAAAAAAAGGAGTGAATAGGGCAAATAGTTGTTTTAGCGTCTATCATTTGTAACAATTTCCCTTACATTTATTACACATACAAGCAGGGTACTCCACGTAAGGAACAAGTAGTTAGAAGTTATGGACATGCATGCAGTTCGGCCGAATCTAGTTTTCATGGGTAAACATGAGATTCAGCACAGATAACTTACCTAGGCACAAAACGAACTTAATCAACGTCACTTTTTCTCTAACTTGAAAACGTGGGTCACAAAGACACCGTCGGCGATATCAGATCCACGTCAAATCAGCTCTTCGAAGTTTAAATATCTACTACTAGTAGTAGGGTGGACAGTTTGCAAGTCTTGCAGTAGTTTCTCAGTTCAATGTCATCGCGGATTTGGTAACACTCATTCACAACGTACATTATCAACAAATATTTCAAAAGCATATGACCGTGTCTTGAAGATAGCTGTTCGGATATTCGTGTAACTTCTAATGGACATAAAATTTACTAGAAATCAACGAGGAATGGTAAACATCGGGCTAAGTTTTAGTACCAGGCTACATTTGCTTCTCCATATTGAATGGTGTCATTGCAACGGAGGCACCGCCCCCACGCTCCCTCAGCGCGCTCAGCCATTGGACGCGCTGAACGCCCGTCAAGCTGTTCTTAAAATCAATTGGATGGGATATACCAATCCACATATAAAGACCCCGCCCGTTATCTAAGTTTAACTCTCAATGTTGCAGGTGCAATACAAACTATTCACCTACTGAACTCTACTTCAACTTTGATTTCATGCTTTATTGTGAGGATAGTCTTTGCACTTGCTTGTGGCGCATGCCATGCCACAACATTCATTGACAGAAAGTAAAAAAAACTAATAAACAGAAAACAACACCCATCATCACAACTAAGTCAACAATTGTCCACAATTTTGCCTTGGTCATTCTCCATTGAATCCATGAACATGTAATTCAACAGTTCGTTTCAAACGCAACGAAAACTCGACGAAACACTGCTTTTCTTAGTAATAATTTAATCCAGGGATCGAGGATCTGGCTCCAAGATGCCATGCGCAGAGCAGGCAAACTTCCATTGTGTCGTCCCGATGGAGAGTCTCCATCGGGACCATTGAGGACGGCTGACGCAAGGATGTGGATCTGTTATTGAGGGAGGGACGATATACATTTGCTTCTTGTTCGCTGACGATAAATAATAAAATCAACAAACTATAATTTTGTCTTTACACCCTAAGTGATGTCTTAACTTCTATTTCATCAGACTATAGGGCAACCACTTTTGTCTTTATATTATTGTGGCGACTCCTCCGGGGTCGCGCAGGGGATCCTGGGAATTGGGGTTGTCAGTTGACAAAAGGGGCTTTTGTCAACTTGTTTTGTTGTTCGGTTAAGTGGGGTTAACGGGTTTGGGGTTTTTATTGGTTGTGTATTATTTGTGTGTTCTTCCATTGCTGTGTGATGTGTAGTGTGATCGGGACCATTAGTGAGAGTGTTGTGTGTGTTGGTCACGTGCAGTGTTTCTGTTGTAAGCCGGGGTCGTCCAGTAAAAGGCAACTCTCGAAGTCGTGCGGTGTACGGGGCACGACAGTTGCGTAACCGCTTGACCTGGGCTGCTCGCCACATTGGTGTCAGAAGTGGTATTGGCCTGCGCACGCGGTGAGGGACTCGAGAACGACGGTCGAGCCCATGGAGAATGACGCACCCTGCGTTATGGGAGCGAAGCGCCTTCCTGTGGCCACGACCGGAAGCGCCTGAGAACCAGCAGCTGCCCAACGCCCCCCTGGTGGCAAGGACAGTGGTTAGGCTGCCGAAGTACTCCGGGGTAACGCAGCTGGAGCCATACCTGGCCCATTGCCGGTTTGCAGAGTGGCACAACGGCTGGGGTGCCGAGGAGGCAGTTATCCACCTTGCTCCGGCGTTGGAGGGGGCGGCAGCACGGGTGCTGCTCGACCTGGACCAAGCGGACCAGCGAGACCATAAGGCTGATCAGAGCACTGGAGAGGCGCTTCTGTGAACGGGTTCGGCGACCAGAGCCGGCAGTTGCTGGCTTCTCACCGCTGCAAGGAGGAGGAGAGCCTGGGGGTCTACGCTGCTGACGTCTAGCTCTTGACCCGACGCGGTTACCCGGAATTCTCCGTGCCTGCACGGGAGGCCCTGGCGCTCCACAACTTCCTGCGGGGACTGATGCCGGAGTGTCTGGGGCAGCATGTCTGCCTCGCCGAGAACCAGACCCTCGATGCAGCTCTGGGCCAGGCAGAACGGGCTGAGGTGGTGCATCCGTGGACCCGGCTGGGGTAGCCCTCCCCCCGACACATAGAACCTAGGGGTCAAGTCCAGGCAGCGGAAGGGCCGGGTCCGGACGGCCCTTCCGCTGATAAAATATACTATAACAGATAAGTAGGCCTACCCTTGAGCAATATCTTCATCATATTTAACAAGGAAGTATGGATGCAGCAAGTTGCAACACATAAGAAATGGGCTTCAGCACAACAAGAGAGAAAGCCTCAGGGATTATGTGGCCCCATAGGTCCGCCAGAAGCAGCGGCCCTGCTAACAGCAGAAAGGGTGGTTTGGCGACAGAAGCGTTGTGATCTACGGAAATAATTAATAAAGGTTTGGGTGGAGAGAAGTTTAAAATAAACATGTAAACTGATCAGCAACAATCTACAGTGTGTAGTTTTAGTAAACATGTGAGGGTATATAAAAACCGAGATTACCTAGAAAATTCGGAACTGTTTTTGCTGCTTGTTATTTACATTCATGTTTAGTTTTTCAATTATGATTGACTCAGGCCAAGAATAATGTTCTCACAGCTACAGCCTCAAAGGGCTTTGAGTATTGATGAGAATTTGGACATAAAAAGGTGGATTAATTGGTCATTTTGAAAGTGTTTTAAAGTTTGCAATCTTAGAGCTGCAATAACATCTAAACTTCACCTCACAACTAAACTGCTGAGATCGATATCTTTTTTCTCAGCAAATGCTTTCACTATTTGCTATTTATTTTTTCAACCTACATATTCTATCTCTTCCCATACTGATTATTTTTTTACTTAACAGGTTCGACATATATTCTTTATATGCAGCCACTTTAGGTTTTGCATAAACCATCGACTTTTTTAGTGTGGTGTGTTTGCCTGTTATTATTGATGTGTTTTGTTTTTGTTTACGAGAGGTGCTGTGTGAGGCGTCTCACAGAGAGAAAGAGTGAGATAGTTTTGTGGGAGAAAGGGCTGAGTGTTCAGAATGAGTTTTCTTGCTGGTTGAGATGGCCCACTTCATAGACACCCAGCTTGTGAGTAGAATAACAATGAGTTGACCTCTATGTGATAACTAGCTTTGGTATTCTGAAAGTGTGTAGGGTGAGTAGCATCCATCGCTAAAATTCATGTATAACATGTTGTGCTAAATAGTATACTGTGTACTCAGTACATTATGAATGAATGAAAAAGGAAAATCCCATGCAAATTATTCTGAAAAGGACTTTCTGTATGACATCTCTGAAATCGTTTGGATAGAATAACATTGAATAGTTTATAATCCTTATGTCTATATATCTATATATAGCTATATATCTATATATAGCTATATATATATAATAATCACAATCTAGGCATAATATGTCTGATCATTGTCAGCCAGAATCTGTGATTTATTCTCTGGCTTGCAAGCTTTCTGTGGGAGAGGAAAATATGGCAGGATAAGTATGGGCACTTTAACAATGTTTTTAGCCTCTGTCTAAGTGTGTGTGCTATGACCTCAAACCAATTATATCTTCTCCCTCTCTTTCTGTCTCTCTCTCTTAATCTCTCTATCTCACCACATGCATGCACACATGTAAATACATGCACAATATATGCAGTATATATACATATTATACTATGAGACCCACCTGCGAGAACAGGGAAACAGATGCTTGTGCACTCAATGGCAGTGTGAATAAAATGACAATATCTCTGCCTAATGAATTCAGGACTTGAGGAGGAAGAGGGCAGATGACCAAAAAAACAACTATCATGTCCAACCCATTAAGTAATCTTGTGTTGCAAGTTTCCTCAGATGGATGACTGATGGGGGACTGATGGAGCCTGCCCCAGTCTGTGTCAACAAGCTCTACTGTGGCTCTCTCCCTCTCAGGAAGAGGTAATGAAAATAAGGGGGCCATCATAACAAATGCAGTGCAATCAAATAACCACCCTTCCTTCCATTTGTACAGTGGATATTCTACACATGCCCGCATACACAGGCACACACGCACGCATCCCCCCCCCCCCCCCCCCCCCCACCACACAAACACAGCCAACAACTCCCCAACACATCCCTACAAACCTATTTATTTCACTTCAATCAATGATCTCCTCCGTCAAAAGATCTCCTCCATACTATGCAGTGAATATATTTGGGCTTCAATTTTATAATGTAAGTCCATCAAAGTAACTTTATTAAAGTGTATGTGTCTACTTACGTATTTAAACCAGCTGATGAAATAGAGAATAAGTTCAAAGAATGGAAAAATGGAGATCCTGAATTCTGAAACGTTGGGATGGAGAATAAGGTAGAAGCTAAGAGCGATGTTCACCTGCTGTAGCCACGTGTCACTCTGTTCTGCATTGCTGCCTACCTTGCCAACCCACAGTCATCACAGCATTGCTCTGGCTGTTTCATTCTCCTGTCACTTGGTTATCCCTCTCATTGTCTCTGAGAGGGATAATGCAACCTTCAGTCATTTCATTCCTTTGTTTTGTTGAATATTCGGTCCCCCTGTTTATCTCTTCTGTGGTTGTTCCTCAAGAACCCCCCCCCCCCCCTCTGTTTTCATCGTTGAGTGTTACTGGTAGAAAGAATACACGCTACATTGATTTCACTTGCTTTGACTTCTCGCTAAGCCAGGTGAACCTAGTGGGCTCCTGCAGAGGGACGGGATAGTGGAAATTGATCAGGGAGAGAGGAGTGAATATCAGGTCAAGGTGAGGTAATCAATACAGGTGTTTGGAATAATGACCTTTTTATTTACTCTCTGACCAAATCTATCGTCACCTCTATTGTCTTTATTCCTTCATTAGTCTTTTGAAACTTCTTACTTTCTGGGTGTAGTTTTTATAAGATGGAACTTACCTCTGCCTTGACTGCTGTCTTTACAGTAGTATCAATAGTATCACATTATCTTCATCTCATATGGTAATGTATTATATTGTGTACATATGTTTTTACATGAGCATTTAAATTAATAGTTATTCAACAATTGGTTATTGTAAGCCGATTATGTATAGACACAAGGTACTTTAAAGTGAATGTCTATTTTTACAAATGTTATATTTTATTTTAATTGTGAGAAACCAATATCAAATAAAATAATAATTCAGTGGTATAATTAATCTGGTTCACCTCTTAAGGCCATTTCTTTACTATTTCTTAAACTACTAATGTCCTCATAAATCCTAAGGCCTCACCTCTAAAGGTAATTATGTTCTATTAACTTCATATTTCACCTGCAATTCAGTTCAGGTCAATCCATTGAGCTTTGCAGTGGTCCCATAGCACCGGTCTAGCAATCCCGTTTGTGTTATTTATTAGGAAAAACACCACTTCAGGTGAGGAAAGCAGAGCTATGATTTGTGTTTTATTGCACAAGTCAACGTCCTTCGCACATTGAAGGACAAAATGTGCAGCAAACAAGTCGAGTTTAAGAGTCTTCGGCGACAGAGCTTCAAGGCTACCACAAACAGCATTTAAGCATCATCTAACATCAAGAGGGCTAAAATGTATATCTTAAAGATTCAATTATTAAGGTACTCCTCAGTGTATACCCAGAACTCGGCGTCTTTTGGTTCCTTATTAAAGAGTCTCTTCACAGTGAAGATAGAGCTTGATCAACAATCCTATCACTCCGTTTTGGCACTACATACATACATTATTAAAGCCTAAACGCCTTACACAAAATAACAATATAAACACAAATGCACATTTTAAACATATAACTGTATCCTATTTTCCATTTTCAATCAAGGAATTGAGAGCATTTTATATACAGCGTAACAATTATGTACACAACAAATTAACCATAGACTGCTAACCAAAAAACGAAACATCCATCCACAGACTTGTCTTTGTAAGATTGTCATTACAGAGGTTAAAGTTCAAACTAAGAATGCCTGACTGAACCAGGTCAGACATTGTATTTACATTCATGGAGTTATGAAAGTACACCATTTGGAACATCCATCAAATTGATGTTTCATTCATTGACTCAATAGCCATTATTCCTCCATTACATTTGTGTGTGCCTGTGGACAAACACTCACAAAAAGAGACACATTTGAAACCTGATCTGGGAGTGAGAGAGTGAGAGGGGAGGGGGGAACCTAAAGTATATCTGGATATGCTAAATTAAACAGCAGGGCTTTTCGTTACTGCAGTGCAACCAACCAGCTAATAGGAAGGAAACATTTTTCAACATTTTTACAACAAATATATAGAGAATAACAACAGGAACTACTCCCCGAAGACGTTGGAGGGGGTCCAAAGACACACAAAGCTCCACTCTACAAGCTTCAGCCTTCTGGCAGCACTTCATAAGCCAGACTACCCAGTGTTCTGGGTACTCTTGGAAGTCTGAAGGGAAGGGAAGGAGAGAGAGATTTTAAGGATATTGTTTCTATGCCGATTGTTTTGCCTCCAAGTCACCAAGATGCTCAACCTGGCAATGCACGCCTTTAATAAGTATCTTACCGGTATTTAATCTTGTCCCGGGGAAGGGGGGGGGGGGGGGGGGGGGGGGCACACAGTGAATCATCACACCTCCACTAATGAAGTGATTAAAGTGTCCGTGTCAGCAGCGGGGAAATCTAGCTGTCTTTATTTAACAAAGGGAGGATTTAAATGTTGCTACATGGAACCTGTTGGCAGCCATTATCTGATTCATAGTTTAACTAGAGACAGAAGATTGTGTGGGATTTCCAGGATGAAAGGTACAAAATATTGACACAATATATATGAATTACAGTTAGGTGTTATACTCATATTAAAATATTACTACTATTAGATGTAACCACAACTCTAGAAATTAAGAAAATATGCAAATGTGTGAACTATACTATACGCCTCAATGGCTTGACGTTGCCAGGTTGTCACTGGTGTAATGGTGGTGCTAATTTATTAGCCAATTCTGCCTCTTGACTGTTGCGGAGCTGCTAGGCATTGAAACTTAAGACTGAAGATGCCTTCACATTTCTCACCTGTGCTTTGCTTGACAGGGAGGAAGTGAACTCAGAATACTTCTTCTGTGGCGTGGAAAATCTGGAGAATATCTTTCCATACTCATCTCTTACCTGAAGGGGGCGTTAGAGGCATTAATAATTCAAGCTACTACTGTGAAGGGAATCCCATTACTTTTTGTGTATGCATGATGTTTTTCTAAGCAATTAGGAAAATATACCACCACCTTGCATTTGAATATTTGCTAAATAATAGAGATGGACGCAGATATATACACATTGTTTTGGATCGAGACAATTCTGATATATTCTCAAATAGTTGAATACAAATCATGTACAAACCGGTTTGTAGAGCAGGCAGTGCATTACAAAGAGCAGAACGCCTTGCAGACTGTTGAGGATGGTGAACACGTAAGACATGGCTAACGTGCCGTTCCCAAACTGGAAACAGCCAAAGATCCACGTGGTGCCAAGTACACACAGCTGGGCCACAGCGGTGATAGTGAAAACTCTGAAGGAAGAAATGATAAGCCGGTAATCTTTATCAGATCCACGGAAGTAATGAGCTGTAAAGGACACGAGCTCCGAGCGCATAAACTCACTTGATCTTGTGTAAGTTGTCTAAGTCAGGGTTTAAACTTGAGAACTTCTGTGCCAGCTTGCACACAGTGACTAAGAAGAAGAAAATGTTCACCTGGAAGTCAAAAGGGTTAAAATGATATGATGTTCTTTAGATTCTAGTGGTATGGAAAAATAATCAGCGTTGTCAGGGGCTTTTCCTTACTGTGATGATGAAGCAGACAGGACCGAAGAAACTCCACCTGAACGAACCTTCCCAGTTCAACCAGCAACTAAAAAACACAAATCAATTGATTTATTCAGCAAGCTGTGATCCCAGGAACCCATAAAAATGTCTGCCGTTTATCATATGCGTACCACACGCGTGGCACACATTAGTGAAATGTGCCTACTTTTTCTCTGTGCCATATCCGCCGGAATTGACCAGTGCGGAGATGGCGACTATCACCGCCGGTAATCCGTAGCCCACTGCCATCATGCGGACCGTATGGAAGCTGGTGTTGAAGACCAGGACCACCATCCTGAAGAGCTGAATGCCTTCCAGACACATCCAGCAGAAGGCCGCCAGGTAGAAGTAATGCAGCAGCCCTGCCACCACAGCACAGCCGGTCTGACATGACCGAGAGGCAGAGGAGACTCAGAGACACGCAAGGTATACAGGGAGCCGAGAACTCAGTGGAATCTAATTATTCGCCCAGTCCCCACCAGTCATTCAGTATCCATAAGTTATCCAGTCCCCAACAGTAATGTAGTATTCAGTTACCCAGTTCCCAGCAGTCATTCAGCACCCATCAGTAACCCAGGCACTACTAGTCATTCAGTACCCATTAGTTACCCAGTCTCCACCAGTCATTCAGTACCCATTAGTTACCCAGTCTCCACCAGTCATTCAGTACCCATTCGTTACCAAGTCCCCACCAGTAATGTACTACTCAGTTACCCAGTCCCTACTAGTCACAGTTTCCACACGCTGCCCCGCCAAGTCCTTCAGCCATTGCCACCAATGTCTACTGCTATTTAGAAACGTTTCATACATTCTAGACTGTGGACCACCCACTGTTACCTTATTCTCTGTGCGAGTGATGCCGCAAAGAAAGACCAGGTTAGCGACAAAGAGACTGAGGCACAGGTGGAGGTGAATGGTGTTCCTGGGGCTCTGGATGGAGCGGATCAGGGCGAAGGTCAGGATGCAGACGAAGAGGCAGACCAGTGATAGCGTCAGACCCACCCAGGTGAACACCTTCATCTCATACGGGTCCTGTTTGGGAAGGGGGAGACCAAGAGATTGAACAGAACACAGTCAGAATGACTGTCAAAAGGACAGATATAGACCGTTATGTCAACATAGCGACAGCAAGATGGACATCCTGACAAAAAGCTGAAGATACAAAGAGAGAGTGACAAATAGACCATTCAACAGTGAGGAATATAGATAGAAAGTTGGCACATACAGATGGCCGGACAAAGCAAATAAAAATAAGGTATTAAAAAACCTATAGACACGAGTATAGAGATAGATGGTCAGACAGACGGACCGACATCACCTACCCATCAATACCACCAAAAGACTCTCACCTCTATGTCGTGAAGGGCCATGAGGACAGCGAAACTGCTGAGGTGCTTGCAGGAGCACAGCGTGTAGTTAGCACCTGAGTGGAGGGTGTCACAGCCTTCAGTCGACCAGGACCCGCCGTCGGCCTCCGAGTCCCAGTAAACACAGATCGAGTCGTTGGCCTTGTCTGTCTGCAAAATGAGACCGCCACGTTCCACAGGTTAGAGATGATCAGTGTACTAAATGGGTTTACACAGTCTTAACGGGATCCAGGAACACATTTTGACAAAAAATTGTTGGCAACAAAATATTGGTGCATAAAAAGTATTCGCCAATACAGTTGAACGTTTTTTTTCGTTATCATATACTTTGTATTTACCAATTTGCAGCCAACCTTTAAGCACATAAAAGACACTTTGTAACTAGGTATGTACAACAATCTGACATGTATATACATTGGAACAATATTTATAGTCCCTTTCTTACTCTTTGCAGATGGTTGAAGGTTAATATCACCGGCACTTGGAGGGCGGCAGTGTCTGGGTTACTAACTTTAACAGTAACCACTTTAGAATTCATCTGAAGGCTGTTTTCTTTTGTTACATTGATCCTACTGAAGGACCGATTGGTGGAGTTCTCCAAGGTTGAGTAGCTCAGCAAGGACAGGGCTGTAAAGCCTGCAACCACACACACACACACACACACACACACACACACACACACACAAACGTGCGCACAAACACACAAACACACACACACACACACACACACACACACACACACATACACGCACACAAAAACACACAAATTCTCAATTAAGTGACGCACCTTCAAAATCATTTAAAAAGTACACTGTAGATTGCATTGCCTGTGTGTGTGGTTCCGGTAGCGGTCATGGAACATGGAATGGGTGGTATGGATGATGACCTGGGTAAGTGGAGTCTTTTCCAGCAGCTGTTTCCCATCGCATCTGCAGCTTGGCATGTTTAGTTGACAATGTCACGGGGCCCTGGGGGAAACCAGGACCTTTAAACAGCAGCAGCTCCAACTCTGGAACACCATCAATGACATTTTGGGGAAACAGAGAACAACATACTGTTTAGATGGAAATACAAAATTATAATACAGAATTCTGCTGCTTCTCGTTTTATCTATGGGGCTTTTGCTACAGAGGGCAGAATTTTTTTTGGATAAAACATCTGCATGGTCAATGTCATTATTTCCCTCTGCACATTAAGCAGTCCATGATAATGCTGTCAATGAGATGAAGTTAAGGTCACGTTTTTAACTCTTTTTATTATGACTAAATCTTAGCTTTGGCATTTCATAATAAACATAGAACATGCCGGGAACACATTTATAGGGAGCTGTGGGCGATGGGCAGTGTGGCACATTACCTGTGTGAGCTTTGGAGACCTGCGTTCTGTTCTTGCTCATGAAGGGAGCGATCAGGCCCAGGCTGCTCTCCACTACACTCAGCATGAAGGATACCTGCTTGTTATCCAAGACGGTTCCGCCCGACAGGAGCCTGTCTATCATAGACAACAGCCTCTGGAGGTGGTAAGGGGGGGATCAATATGAAAACATGTTGGAGGAAACGTGGCAGAGCCAGATACTCTCTTCAGTCTAAACACACGGCCATGTTGTGTGACGTCTGCCCACATAGCAGTGGTGGACAGCTGCCAGGGACCACCGGGTACTGTGGTGGTTTTGAGGCTTTTCAAAGATAATATTTGAGCTTTGATTATTAGGGCAGAAAAGCAAAATGACTGGGCTACCTCAAGAAATTCCTCTCCGTCCAAGCTGGTGGGAGTTTCACTCTCGCTTAGGTTCAGACAGCTGCTCTTCAACATTCTTAGGACACTAGTTACATCTAGATCACTCTACATAGGAAGGAAAGATAGATCACTGAAGTTATCGGGCGTCACCAGCCAGAAGGGATTTGCTGAAGAAGTTGGAGAAGAGCATATGGTATATGGTGCATACCTCTTGTTGATTCAACGCATTCGTGAACACCTCACAGTTTAATTCTGAGGGGAGTACAGTGAATCAGTGGTGAGGTTTATTCAAAAACCGTACCCAATCAAGAATGTATGTTATAGTACATTTCTAATGCGACTAACCAACACAACGGGACCTCTTGTTGCCGTAGTTGCTGGATCCGGTGTGGCATGCACACACATGTCCATCTTTTCCCTGCTGGCAGATTCCATTTCCACAGATTGTCTTATCAATCTCACATACGTCTAAAATGGGAATGGAATCAATGGGAGGAAAGGGGGGAACCAAAAAAAGGCTTTAGTGTGTTTCCTGGGCCGCTCAAACGCCTCCATGTCCAGCAGAAGTTATTAGGGTTCAGACAGATTTAGGAATGGTATGGCTGGGACAAGCCAAAGAAAGATTTGTAATTGTTTGTTCTTTGTTGTTATTTATTGCTGGTATGTTTGCGCATTTTGCCATCTAGAAATTGTTTTTAAGTCAAGCTTATTGTTAATGGCAATCGGTAGCTAACTCGCTTTAGATGAATACCATAAAAAAGTATTGACACTCCTGATTTATTTCACGTTGCGATGCATTCATATAATTATGCCTTCACCTTTACATATCTCTGCAGGCCCCTCGGAAGTGATTTTGCCAGAGCTCAATGCAAACCCTTTTTTGCATTCACAATGCTGACTTCCCGGAGTGTTAACACATGAGGAGTTTGGCCCACAGATATTCTCAAGTTGACATTCATTCAAATCTAAATGAAGAAAAAACAAACAACATTGTTAGACGATAAATAAGTAATGGCTCCTGTTCCTGTTGTGTTATTCTAATTGTTTGCCTTTGGTTCTAATTTTTCTTGAAATTTCCTCAAACCCCCAGTGGCGCTACTGATGTGCGGATTCTTCTAAATGTGGCTGATCGTTGGTCGCCATGTGAGACTGTCCAAATCATGCAATCTCTTTCTCTCTGCGGATCAGTCTGGTCTAAAGCCCATATAAAGCGTTTTCCGAAAATGTTAAACTGATTGGACAAGTCAACACAGGTCATGACGAAGCAAGGAGTGGCTCAGTCTTTTTAATTAAAATAACTTCGTACCGATACACTTGTGATCGTCTACCAAAATCTCCAGCCCACTGGAAGCGATGAATCCCATCTTGCAGATGCAGGAGTAGAATGGCACAGAGTTCTGACACTCTGCATGCTCTCCATGCTTTGCACAAAGGCCTTCTTCTCTGTCACACTCGGGGATATCTTGAAGTACAACAAAATAGATTAGCCTTCAGACAGGTTAGCAACCTCCTAAATAATAATAATGATAATAGCATAATACGAACAAAAGATAATATTTAAAAATAGACATAGCTTACGGAAAGAAAAAAGCTTGGAGCACTTAGCTTTTCTAAATCTAGATGCTTAAATTGTTTTTACCTATACATGTGTCCCCCGCATCAGGCTCAAAGCTTTGCTCCATTCTTGAAGTTTCGAATCCATCCTCACACTTGCAGGTGAAGCTGCCAATTGTGTTTATACACACTGTGTTTTCCCCGCACGGACTGTCAGACGGGTAGTCAACAAAACCCTTGCATTCGTCATAATCTTTCAGGCCAAAGGAGCAGTGGGGTGGGGGAGAAAAGGCGTCAGTGAATAAGTGTTAAATATTCATAAATGTCAATGCAAAAAATGAACAGGTTATTATAGATTTTTTGCATTCTTTAATGATCAGCCAAAGAATAATTTCTAAAGTTACATAAATGATTGCCTATGATTATGACAGCAGGTTTCAACTCATACCAATGCAAACATCATTGGTGGTTAAGCTAAATCCAAGAGGGCATCCAGGCACGGAAGAGACAAGGGAGAGGTTAACAGCTGTAAAACAAGAAGAAACCTTTCAGTATACTTTCAAGAATCTGCATATTTTCAGTATACCAGTAAGTGTGTGTTACATTCAGTAGGCGTTCAGTATATCATCATCATTCGGAAAATGATGTCTGTTATGAATTAATTTGTGTGCATTGCATTTGTATTATTCATACTGTAGGCCTATTGTCTATTATAAGTGCCTATACTTAATCCAAACAAATAAGGCATTGAAAAAAGTAAGTATGTTGATGTTTCAACAATTATAGTGTTTGGGGAAATCAACCAAGTGTTTCATGGTTGATTTCCCCAAAGCCCACAATCAGGTGTTAGGTCGGCTAAGATTCACACTTTTAACCCCTCTTTCTGACAGTATAAGTTTCACTGTTTTGTCATGTTGTTGTGAGTACATGACAACCAACACTCAATGCTTCCTTGTCTGAAAGTGCGTATGTGTGTGTGTGTGTGTATGTGTATGTGTGTGTGTGTGTGTGTGTGTGTGTGTGTGTGTGTGTGTGTGTGTGTGTGTGTGTGTGCTTTATGTCTTCTCATGGTTCTCATGGAGCTCATGGTTTAAAAATATCACTTTTAAGAGAGAAGAACAGAAGCCCCTTGTGAACCCAAGCCCAGACAGACTGGTCCTCAAATCCAAACACCATAAGTACAGCTGCCGAGCACATGTGCTCTGCCAATTTGTTTTCAATCAATAATTATTTTAGCTTTTACATCTTAACTAAATCAATTCTGCTCTTATTTTTCTGAATTAACACGTTTTATGTAATTTTTTTAAATTAATTTATTTTTTTTAAATGAAAACCTTTCTCAGAATTCTGAGAAAATAAACTTGTTGAATCAGAAAAACAGAGCAGAATCTTTTTACTCTAGTGAATGTATTAGCTTCCTTAGATTGGCATTTAGGAAAACCTGTGTAAAGATGAATTTGTAGTCACCGACAGCTTTTTGATCCGTTGGTCCAATGTAATGGAAATGACCATTGTCATGTATTACAATTGACATTGTCAAGTAAATGTCAAGTTTTTTTTAAAACACCTGGGTTTCAACCACATTTTAAAATCACAGGATTTATGCTTTTGCTTTCCGGAATTCATCCACAAACATACAGCCCACCAGCCACAGTTTACAATCTCTTTTATGTGAACACATGACAGTCTTTCCATAGAAAAGAGACTGCTGTTTATGGAAACAGATGTGTGACTCACCCAGAAGCAGCAGCTCCCTCGTCATCATGGCGCAAGCCTTTACTCTGCTAAATGATCCGAATTGAAATGCTTATTCTCATATGATAATTCTCTTCTTCTTTAAAGTGGAAACAATGTTTTTACTTGTGGCTCTTAATAAAAAAAAAATAGCCCTCGGGTGAAATAAGCAGTGAAACTGCTTAGGTTAGAGAAGCAAATAAGTGCTGACATCTACGGATAAAACCCACAAGAAACGCAAACACTTCAGTGAATCATGCTGTGAGTTTCCCTCCTAACTCTCTCTCTCACTATCTCTCTCTCTCTACCTCTCTATCTGTCTCTCGCTCTCTCGGTGTCTCTCTCTTTCCCCCGCCTTGCTTGAGCTGTATAGTTTCCCCTTCACGGCACCAAGAGAACTGACACTGTTCGTCAGATTGTCAACCAACGTTGTTCTCTCCTCCCCTTCAATAGAAGAGGAGGGGGAGGAGGAGGAGGAGGAGGAGGAAGCGGGGGAGGGACTGGGGTTTTCGGCTGGGTCGGGCTGAGAGAAGAGGAGGAGAGGAAGAGGGGTGTGTGAAATAGCCTCGATTCTGGCCCAGTGACAACTATGATCTCACTGCTGATGTCAGAAGCCAATATTGCTTTTATTCTTCTCCTTTTTTTACTTCAGTGTCCTGTCCTCTGTCCACAGTTAATTTTCAGTGCTGCTGACAGGCTTAGCACTGATCCACACAGAGGTCAGAGAGGGTTTGACCAGTCTGGGCGATGGCTCATTGTTTTAGACGTGAACAGATGACCCAGTAACGCCCTCCCATTGGCAGCCTTGATGTGTTTTATAACGGTGGTGGCGATGGGTATACGACTGCATTTGACTCCATCCGCCCCGACACACAATACACAATTGACAATCGAGGCGAGGAATAATTTTCGGAGGCTTATAGGGTCATGATAATATTGTTTCTATTTGATTATGTCCCATTTTCTCTAGTTTTATTTTATATGGGTTTTCTAGATAAATCATGAAGAAAGTCGTAAAGTGTTCAACTCGTGTTTGCTTTACATTGTACTGTTATTTTGAGAGAAAAAGTGTTGGTCCACTTCCACTTTCGAAGAGGTCTGTGTGTCTACTGTGTGATTTTGATTAAAAAAGACTTAAATGTCAGCTGTTTGCTTGAAGGGCTGTTTGTGTGTCCCAGATTAACCAGTTAAAATACATAATTTACATGAAACTACCAAAGAGAACAGTGAAATAAAACAGCAGTGAAAACTAAACCATGTGTTTGCGTATACGTACGTGTATGTCCTAGTGCACATATAAGTATATGTCTCTGCTCTACAATCATAATTATCGATTTCAATTGTTTTTCAAAGGAATATATTGTCTTGTCCTCACACAGAAGTGTGAGGAAGTGAAACGTATGACAGAGCAAAACTCAGGGCCCTATGTTAACGGTCTGAAACGCAAGTGAGAAGCGCAAAACGGAAGTAGCTTTGTGGGCAGGTCTCTGGCGCTGTTGCTATTATACCGGCGGATAAATGACTCAATTTTAAAAAGGGTTGCCCTGAAGTAACCTAATTACCCGTAGGTGTGGTTTGGGCGTAACGTGCAATAAATAAATGAGAGTGCCATCTCCCATCCCCTTTATGTTGCGTTCTTGAAGAAAGTAGTCTAATCTGGATCGCTTTTAACTCACTTTATTTGTTAAAGTATTTCGGTATGGTAACTATGAAGCAAAAGGAGGGGAATTGTATGGACACGCGTGAGAGCGACAAACAGCAGGCCTCTGTACCTAACTCCCTAGTATGGACTGCCGGATGTTTTTGATTTTGTTGGCTCCAGGCCCTGCTTTAATACCGAGTAGGCGTGTCCTATGTGTTGTAGTGGCTCCGCCCTCCTCACCTGTCTAAAGGTGCTGCCATCTGTGGCTGGAATAGTTATTGCAGCTTATATGTCGGGTCCTGCCCCCCTTGAGGCTATGTATGGTAATTACAGCTTAAGTGTTCGATCCTACTTCCTAGTGGCTATGTATGGTAATTACAGCTTTTGTGTTCGATCCTACTTCCTAGTGGCTATGTATGGTAGCCCATGTGCTTAAAATACGTAACATTTAAGAGCCATGAGCGCATTTGAACCTGACGAGTTGATATTTTGACAGCGCGTTTGCAGTCTCCAATGAGATGGATGGATGACCACATGAATTTCAAACTTCAAATGGCTCAGTTTATGGCCAAATAATATGGCCTAATTCACACATGCAATAGCGTTTTCTTCTACAACTTCAGAAATACTGAGTCGTCATGTAAATTTCTGCAAAGAAAACTTAACACACATATGATATGCGGTCCTGTGGCCACAACTTTGGGTCTATTTAATAATATAAGGCAATGCATTAACACACGTCGTTTCTTACAAGTATTGTATACATTATCGTTATCGACTTGTGTTCCTAATATGCATGTGTCCCCCCGTTAATATACATAGCCATAGACTGTATTATGCGTCACGTGTTTAGTTTGCGTGTTTAAACAGATGGATGCACACACGAGCGCCCGCATTCATTCATTCTTTTTAACACTCACTCGCGGTAAATTTATGTTTTCTCACGATCAAATACTCATCAATCCTAAAAGTTATGGGCTTGGACACAATGTCTGTGTCAAGAAAATATGTGTTTGCTGTATGGTGTTTGCAGATGCATTGATTTAAATACAACTTATTACCGCTGTATCAGCTGTTCTTTCACAAATAATTTAACCAACGTTACCCTAAAAGGAGATTTTTTTTCGGAAGGCTGGGATAAAGCCTACTTTGCCCTAGTTTATTATTGTTATTAATATTATTTTAACGCATTGCATAGCCTAGCCTACGACAGTGTTCATTCATGCAGCCCCTATGGAAAAAAATGTTTCCACAATCTACATCATCATCATAATATTTCAATTAGGCAAATCGTTTGCATGATTGCGCTGTGTATAGCCTACGGGTGTGTAAGCTTATGTTGCAGTTCCGACCTGCCATGGTACGTCAAAAAAGCAACAACAACTGCGCTATCCGCTAGTGCACTTAGACCAGGCATTTGTCGGTCAGTTGCGCAACTGCTTTATAGGTCTGTAAGATAGCGCCATGTATCATTTGCAGCGGAACACGCCTCTACTTTTCGCCAACTTTTAGCAACGATACATGCGTCAGTGTAGAAAGTCAATCAGTTGCGCTGGGTGCAAGATAGGGCCCTCAGTGTTGCAGATCTCAAGAAACAAAACGCTAATATAGCTTGTATATAGCCTGAACCTTCCTGTCCTGTACAAGTTAGTTCCTGCCACTAGTTTGCTTCCTCATTCATCCCCATGAAGAAATGTCTACCTATCTGTAACAAGGTCCATTGCTACTCGCCATAGGTGGCTTCCACCCCCCACGGGGGGACTTTTACTGGGCTCCTCCATCACAAGGACGCAGGGTGATGGTGTTGAAAGGTGGTGTTCATTGTACTGTATGCAGATAAGGATCCATGTCGTGAGTGTGTGTGGCGATGGCTGGCCTGAACCGTGCACCTTGATTACTCAACGTGCAACAGGTATGCAGCCTCCCCCAGCCCCAGAGTCCAATCAGACTTGGGCCAGGTGAGGCTGCTGAAACCAGCCTTCATCATCATCGACACACACTCCACACTATCATTCCCTTTAAATCAAACTCTCTTACTGCTCTTCTGTTCCCCAAACACATGCCATGTGTATAACTGCTGATGAATGAAAAAACTCCAGCTGGGGTCACAAGGGTTAGTCTTTTTTATTTTTTAAGCTGAACAATTCCCACTGGTATTGACAAGGTCACCATGTGGCCCCTCTGTGGAATGTGGCCTCCATTGGTCTCCGGTCTGGTACGTGCTATTTATTCGTGAGTTCAGGTTAAGGCACCCACGCTTCCTCAGCGGGCTCAGCCATTGGACGCTATGAACGCCCGTTATCTAAGTTTAACTTTCAATGTTGCAGGTGCAATACAAACTATTCACCTACTGTACTAAACTTTGATTTAATGCTTTATTGTGAGCGTAGTCTTTGCACTCGCTTGTGACAATAGACATTGACAGAAAGTGAACTAACTAATAAACAAATAACAACACCCCTCAATCACGACTAAGTCAACAATTGCCCACAATTTTGCCTTGGTCATTCTAGATTGAATCCATGAGGCACAGAAAAGTCGACGCAACACTGCTTTTTTTAGTAAGATGTAAATCCAGGAATCGAGGATCTGGTTTCAAGATGCCATCTCTTCCCTTGAGTCGTCTCTCCATCGGGACCATTGAGTATGGCTGACGCAAGGATGTGGATCTGTTATTGCGGGAGGGACGATATACATTTTCTTATTGATCGCTGATGATAAAAAATACGATCAACAAACTATAATTTTGTCTTCACACCCTAAGTGATGTCTTAACTGCTATTTTATCAGATTATAGGGCAACCACTTATTTATTCTATTTAATAATATGTTCCGTATTTTAAGTACATAAGCTGCCCCCACATAGCCACAAGGGGAGCAGGACCAACATATAAGCTGCAATAACTACTCCAGCCACAGATGGCAGCACCTTTAGACAGGTGAGGAAGCCGGAGCTAACACGTCACATAGGCCACGCCTACTCCACATAGGCCACGCCTACTTGATACAAACAGGGAGCGGGAGTCAGATGAGGTCAGAGACATATGGCAGACCCGTTGACAGCCCCGGGGAAAGCCCCCCCGGGGCTGGAAGATAGCTCTGTGGTATCTCTCTCCACGCGTGTTAAATACAATTCCCTCCTTTTGCTTCATAGTGTTACGTATTTTAAACACATAAGCCGTAATTACCATACATAGCCACTAGGAAGTAGAATCAAACACATAAGCTGCCCACACATAGCCACTAGGAAGTAGGATCGAACACATAAGCTGTAATTACTATACATAGCCACAAGGGGGGCAGGACCCGACGTATAAGCTACAATAACTATTCCAGCCACAGATGGCAGCACCTTTAGACAGGTGAGGAGGGCGGAGCCAATACGACACATAGGCCACGCCTACTCGGTATTAAACCAGGGCCTGGAGCCAACGAAATCAGAAACATCCGGCAAGCCATAGAGAGAGATAGGTAGAGAGGATTGCTGTTTGTCGCTCCGCACGTGCGTAATACAATTCCCCTCCTTCTGCTTCGTAGTTACCATACCGAAATACTTAAGTAAATAAAGTGAGTTCAAAGCGATCCTGATTAGACTACTTTCCTTGAAGAAGAACGCAACATTTGGCTGACCCCGACGTTCTGGGAAATAGCCGAGGCCCGGGGCTCGGAGGCACGCGGCCACCGCGACACTCTACAACTCTTCATAGGCGCCACTAACAAAGGTAAGCAGAACCTGTTGTCGTAAAGACCGAATCTGCATAGGATTAGATATAGCAATATTTAGGTGTAAGAGTTGTTGGAGCCACCGTCTGGTCGCGGCGCTCTCTAGTCCCGGCCCTGGGATTACAAAAGCATACGGACATGGTTAACCGATCGCGAGAACTCAGATAGAAATTTCTTTGAATAATACTGTACAAGAAGCAGAGGGCCAGAACTGTGTTAATGGGTTAGTTTGATTTGGTATCCATCCCGTATAGGCCTCATGTTTGTTAATGGGTTAGTTTGATTTGGTATCCATCCCGTATAGGCCTCATGTTTGTTAATGGGTTAGTTTGATTTGGTATCCATCCCGTATAGGCCTAATGTTTGTCAATGGGTTAGTTTGATTTGGTATCCATCCCGTATAGGCCTCATGTTTGTCAATGGGTTAGTTTGATTTGGTATCCATCCCATATAGGCCTAATGTTTGTTAATGGGTTAGTTTGATTTGGTATCCATCCCGTATAGGCCTCATGTTTGTTAATGGGTTAGTTTGATTTGGTATCCATCCCATATAGGCCTAATGTTTGTTAATGGGTTAGTTTGATTTGGTATCCATCCCGTATAGGCCTCATGTTTGTTAATGGGTTAGTTTGATTTGGTATCCATCCCATATAGGCCTAATGTTTGTTAATGGGTTAGTTTGATTTGGTATCCATCCCGTATAGGCCTCATGTTTGTTAATGGGTTAGTTTGATTTAGTATCCATCCCGTATAGGCCTCATGTTTGTTAATGGGTTAGTTTGATTTGGTATCCATCCCATATAGGCCTAATGTTTGTTAATGGGTTAGTTTGATTTGGTATCCATCCCATATAGGCCTAATGTTTGTACCGCGAGGGCACTTTTCCTCCGGTTTTTTCGTTTGAAGAGGTTGTAGCGTGATGTCCCACGTGCAATTCTCCCTCTCTTCTCTATATTGTGACGTGGTGATGTTCCACGTGCAATACTTGCTTTGTTACTACCGCGTGGTTACACGCGCCATCTTTCTCCCTTCCCCCTTCTTCAGCGACCTACAATGTGTTAATGGGTTGGCTTGATTTGGTATCCATTCCGTATGGACCTAATGGATGTACCGAGATATGACTTCTACTCGGGTTTTTTCGTTCGAATGTGTTGAGACGTGATGCTGTTTCGCGTGCTATTTTTTTGCTTATTTGTTAGTACCGCAACCTCGGATACATAGTTGCATATTCTCACGTAGGCGTGGGACTCAGTTCCCCGGCGGCCATTACACATGCTTCATCGGCAACGATCCAATGCATTGTGTTTGTCTAAATACTGATTAGGACGCTTTACAGTAATCAAAAATTTTGTCTACAGACGCCGTCCTGTCTTGGGTGAAACACCAGGGACTTTGTGTTCAGAGGGATTGCACCTATTTGAACGAGTAGGACCTCTTTGTTTAAGGCAACACCGCCATTTTGTACCGTGGGTGCCTGTGGTACTGTAGGGCAGTAAGCACCATCTTGTTCTTGTAAGGACCGCATGGTCCCTTACCTGAAACGATAAGGACAGGCAACCCAGTTGAGGTGTTGCTCTCCCTCTCCCCCTCCCCCTCGCTCCCTTTCCTCTCTCTCCCTGTCGTAAAACCCTCCTCCCTCTTCCCCTACACACCTAGTGTGTACCCTCAAACACTCTTGATAATAGTAGTATTCATTTAGTAGAAAGAAGAACGCCAAACCCCTTTCTGTTGTTAGGCAAATTGAAGCCTTTTTCTTATTGTTCTCTCTTCCCCTCGCTCCCTTTCACCCTAAACACTAAGCTATGTGTTAGGACGTTGTCCATCTTTGTATTTATTTATGTATTCAAGTGTGTGAGTACTGAGGTAAGGTGAGCCAGTCCCTAGTTTATATCTGCAGAACAAACATTTATTTTGGTTACTTGTAATTACTGTGTTTTTTTATTCACCAACATTGTATAAACAATCTGTAAAAGTTTGCATTTTTCTAAATTTATTCTCTTCTCTCTTCAGAAAGTGGCAACATAAGCAGTGAAGGATGCCCATAACTCATCATTTTAATTGTGTACATTATTCTAAATATTCTTTCTCTCTTCAGGAAGTGGAAGTAAAAGCAGTGAAGAATTCCCCCCCACTCACGAACATTAATCGTTTTTCCAGATTTCTGGACACGACAGTCTGTTTACGACTACAATGGATATAATATCGTTCCACCAATATGCATGCATGATCTTGTATTCAATGATTACAAGAGCCGGATTCCAAAACCGGAAGAGGTCCTACCTAAGGAGGGACCGGCCCAGGGGTAATAAATCAAGGGAAATCCCTGTATTGAAGTTATTAGTGATCACAGGATTTAGGGATAATTATCTAGATTCCATAACATCAACAATTAGCCTTTAAAGTTGGCCATAGCATGCATACCGCTCATCCACAGAAGTCCAGGGGTAACCAGCGCTGGGGATTCTTGTTAAAGAATTCTGGGGTAATCCCGCCTCACAAATGAGGGACCGGAAGAACCCCCCCCTTTAGGGGACTCTGAGGGAGCGCGGTAGAAATGCACGGTTCAACAGACCTGACGAGGTGTACATACCAAAATGACAACACAAATTAGATATTTCCTGAGGGATAACTGTAATAACAGATATAAAAAAAAAAAATAAAAAAAAAAAGTGATCATATGATCTAGGGTTAATAATTGGCAATACTTACAATTAGACTAAATAAGTATGATAAATGATATCCAGAATCCATCCTGAGTATGATGGAAAATCTGCATGTTACGGTTTTCTTTATGAACTTAGGTTTTGTATACAATTCCGTGTATGTTCTTGTCACCCTGCTATTCTGCAGGATCATTTAAAATGTAAACCTTTGTGGTTAGTGATGCAATCTGCTCTCACTCTGTCCCTTTGTTATCTTCTCTTTGGGCCTGTTTTCATTAATCACCAGGGGGCACAGAGACGCATGTGATAAGGAACGGCCGCGAGATTAACATCTGGTTAACAAAGGCCTTTGCTTTTTGGGAGACAGCTACCCTCACTTACCCAATATAAGTGTGTAAGAACTCCTGACCACTCAGTGGCCTTCTCCGTGCGAAACTTTAGAGAATGACGGGAGACGCAGGGCGAACTCCAATCTGTGACCTCAGATTATTTTATTGTATGCTTCTTGATGCATGTGATGTATTCTTGTTCGTAGTTTTCTTACGAATATATACAAAAAATAAAATAAATTAAATAATAATAAAAAAAAAGACAGTTCAATATACCATGTGTGCATGTCCTCTCATGGGTGTCAGGGCCACCGAGATAATGGAGGTTACTCCCCTGGTGGAATACACGAGGGGACATTGAAAGCACACTTCAGAAAAAACAATAAGGTTAATTAGGGAATAGTCGTTATTTTGATTGATTACGATAACAATTGTGTCAACCAATAACTAACTTGTGAATTTTTTCTTTAGGTTCAGTGTTTTGTTTATTGTATATCACCGTACCTTCAATACCCAGATGGATGAGCGTAATTGTTGAGAGTTGGGATGACTCTTTATTCCACCTAGTTTAGACAGTTTTGATTGAGCTGGCTCAGGATTCCCCCCACTGAATTGGTGTCAGACGTCGGATTGCGGCTCTCCTCGGGAGCCTCCGAGCCACACGTTGACCGACTAATCGTTCCTGCGGGTTCTGGAGAGGTGACGGTGGAACGTGTGGGGGGCTCCGGGAGAGTGGACGATCACGGGCTCATACGGTGAGAATTCAGGTCAGTCAGGATTAAACAATTGGAATAATGTACTGATTTGGTGTTGACCAACAGAAAACTAGATAAATATAATAAATGCTGTCTGTAAAGTTATAGAGAGGTCAGGGACTTGCATAGCTAAAAAAAAAATAAAAATACATTTTTTTTAAAATAGTAATGAACATGACCAGGATATGTATAGCTATGGATACATAAACATAAAACTTGGTTTTACTTTACTTTTCTAGAATAAGTCGTATGCACATTTGATGTGGTATGCAACGGGTAGCGCAATAGGATGTTTTGCAGAGAATAAGTCGTATGCACGGTTGATGTGATATGTAATAGAGCGAGAAAGACAACACGGAGGGATGTGTTGGGTACATAGGTGTGAATCACAGTGTGGACAACATCAAATGCGAGCAATAGGTAGGATAAAAGAAGTTTAGCTCATCCAAGTTAAATAGTTAGTGTAGGACAATCGGATACAATAATGAAGGAAACTTATGAGGAACGGTTAAACACAGAAGTGATAAAGAACATACAAATTTGAATGTGAGTTTTCTTTTAACATCTCTGATTAAGGACAACAGATGAATAAGCGCTACATCTGCTGGGAAGGGATCCTACATGCTAGTTTCTCAATTTAGATTCAGACTTAGTGGGTTTACCCTTCAAATGCCACTACTACTGCTAACTAACGCTTTGATACAATGTTAGCATTTGATATTATGATATTTTTTTAACTCTGATAAGTTACTTATGGATTCGCCCCATCATCCGCCCACCCCCCCTCCACGCACACAGAATGATCGCCCTGATGTGTAACCATTACACGCACACTTGGCTGCATGGGTAAATGGGACTGAAGACTCTGTCTCCATCCCTCCACTTTGCAATCTATACCACCAGATGGGTGGGGGCTGATTGTATCCCAGGCACGGCTTCCTACAATGAGCCAGTATGGAAGGCTGGTTGGCCAGTGACGGGTAAGATCCCACCTTGACAAGTGGGACAACCTAAGACAGGCACAGTCACGATTACTTGGCAGAGACACTGTGAGCACTGGCTCCCTTGTTCATGAAGTGACGAGCTGAAACCATCTTAGGCAGAGCCGGTTGGTGGAAGGTGGAGGAGGGACAGGAGTCAGATATGTCCGCTCAGGCAGCGGACGTGGTGGAATTGGAACGGGGCAGGTCGCGTTTTCGTTTATTTGACTTTTGCGGTATATAGGCCTTCTGTTGCAGGTAACGTTTTCGGTTTAGTGCTTGACTGGGAACAGCGTGGTTTTAAGGCGGCTGATGGTAAACCCACCAATATCGCCCTTTGGTTTTAGATGTACTGGCTTTGATTTCCCTTCCCAATAGGTTGGTTTTATTTACAGATAAGTTAAGGAAAGGAACTTCAACTTGGTTGCACCAACGGTGCTGTTAGGTCTGGTTATCGTTTAATGCGCATGGCTGATGCAATGCGCAAGGAGGGAAGTAGTTTGAAATTAAATCGCTGCAAACGCTGCAATCAAAAATTTTGACTAGAAATGTTATGCCAAGGTTGAAATTAGCTCAGAATATGGAACGGGACACTCAAAACAAAAATCAAAAATCTGTGCAAGCACTAAATAGAATTGTTGTCCAATATGACCCATGCTCGTAGTGATATTTGGTGGTACTGTGGAGGACAGACCCTCAGGGGAGTTCTCCCCTTTAACTTCTTAGGCACATGCGCAATAACACAACTGGTAATGCCCATCTACATTTTACCCAATAGCAAGACTGTAATGGATCTCAAATTATCTAGGAGTGGTGATTTCCCGGATTTGACCCGTCGGAAACGGGAGCACGTAACCGTCCCGGGCAGTTTTGATAAGAACATACATATAGATTCAATAGGAGTACCCCGAGGAGTCCCAAACGAACATAAAGCCCGTAATCAAATAGCGGCAGGGTTTGAAACGATTCTATTCTGGTGGTCTACTATTAATAAAAATGTTGACTGGATAAATTACATATACTATAATCAACAACGGTTTGTGAACTTTACAGAAGAGGCAGTCAAAGGACTGTCCGAACAATTAGATGCCACCTCTAGGATGACCTATCAGAATAGGCTAGCCTTAGACATGTTATTAGCAGAACGAGGAGGAGTGTGCGGAATGATAGGGACGACATGTTGTACTTTTATCCCAAATAACACAGCTCCTGATGGGTCAGTGGCCAGGGCATTGGCCGGACTACAATCCCTCAGGTTAGAATTGGCTGAGAACTCCGGTATCAGTGACCCTTTCACTGGATGGATGGAGAACCTGTTTGGTAGATGGAAGGACATGATCCAGTCAGTGCTCATCGCAGGAATAATGGCAGCTGCCGTGTTAATTGTGGTCGGCTGCTGTTGTATTCCCTGCGCACGAGGACTACTACATCGATTGATCACCACAGCAGTGGGCTCTACGGAAGGATCAAGTGCCATTCAGGCATACGTAGGAGTCAGATATGATTCGGTGAACATGGACGAGATATCACCTGAGGGGCCCGACCATATCCCACTGCAATAAGTAGAATAGTCAACACCAGTAGTAAAGTCTAATTCTAACATAATTAATATCCCGAATATACTTGAATAACAAATTATTAAAACAACCAATGCGGGATTTGTTTGTTATTGATAGTATTGTTTGGGTGTGAGTGCAACCCGTTATTTCTGTATCACTGCACTGCCAATGGAACTGTTGATTTTTTGAGTTGGTTGTTTACAGGTTTCTTGCTGTTGACATGACCGAGTGGAAGAATGAACGCCTGAAGGAGGCTCACATGATGTGCTAGTAACCTCTCTATGTGAGCCGCGCCCTTGACAAGGAGGGACAAACGTTGGGCACATGAACTACAAGTCCTGAGGACAACTAAGGAAGATCACCTGAGCCATTCACAATGTCCAAAACCCCCCACATGTACCAGCGCACCAATACATGAAGATCACCCGGGCCATTCAAATCTATGCAAGCTTACAGACATTTTTGAAATTTTAATTGACGTAATTTTACTTGTTTTTGTATGCTACTTGTTTTTGTATCTTTTACCTATAATGTTTTTTACATGCTGAAAATTTATATTACCAGGAAGTATTACTCCAAATTTCTATGAATGCATTTATCTATGTGCCTTTTGACCATATGATTGTATGATAACCAGGTTATATGCTTCCTATTGTGTTGTTGACAATAACCTGTATTTCCTATGAGACCCACCAAGGTAAATTCCGTTTCAGAATTAGGGGGACGCGAGGTGGTTTCTCTCCCCTCTGGAGTTTTTTCCACCTCGGTTGGTGGTGTTGATGATTTTCCTACTTTGACTATGTTTTCGGTCTGGTAAATGATGTTTATGACTTAAAATATCGTATAGTATGGTCATCTGAGATGACCAAGGAGGGACTGTTACGTATTTTAAACACATAAGCCGTAATTACCATACATAGCCACTAGGAAGTAGAATCAAACACATAAGCTGCCCACACATAGCCACTAGGAAGTAGGATCGAACACATAAGCTGTAATTACTATACATAGCCACAAGGGGGGCAGGACCCGACGTATAAGCTACAATAACTATTCCAGCCACAGATGGCAGCACCTTTAGACAGGTGAGGAGGGCGGAGCCAATACGACACATAGGCCACGCCTACTCGGTATTAAACCAGGGCCTGGAGCCAACGAAATCAGAAACATCCGGCAAGCCATAGAGAGAGATAGGTAGAGAGGATTGCTGTTTGTCGCTCCGCACGTGCGTAATACAATTCCCCTCCTTCTGCTTCGTAGTTACCATACCGAAATACTTAAGTAAATAAAGTGAGTTCAAAGCGATCCTGATTAGACTACTTTCCTTGAAGAAGAACGCAACAATAGTTACCATACCGAAATACTTTAACAAATAAAGTGAGTTAAAAGCGACCCGGATTGAACTACTTTCTTCAAGAACACGACAATTAATATAAAACAGACAATTTTCAGAATGGAATTACTGATGAGTACGCTTGAGCAATATCTTCATCTTTAAATAAGGAAGTATGATGAAGCAACACTCATCTAAGAAATGGGCTTCAGCACAACAAGGACACCTAAGTAATGGCCGCCAGTTGCACTATCACCTCCACATCTAAGGAGCAGCAAGAGGTGGCCCACGTTGAGGAAGACGAGATGGGAGTTTAGACCGTGGTTCACCCTTTTTCTCCTTGACGCTCCTGTAGTTCAGCCAGGCCTGCAGCAGCAACAGACCGCTCTGGATGTCACAGGGAGGGAGGGAGAGCCCCACGGCTGGGAGTCCCAGACCCGAGAAGTTCCAGGGTCAGACAGGTGTTGGCTGTGGACCGGGGTGCCGTGGACGGGCAAGAAACACCAGGTTCCTGGGAACTGTGTGGTGTAACCGCCGATGTTATTCTGAAAATGACTTTCTGTATGACATGAAATCATTTGAATAACATAATATTGAATGGTTCATAATCCTTATGTCTATATATCTACATCTAGCTATATCTATATAGATATATACATGGATATAATAATCATAATGTAGGCATAATATATCTTATCAGGGTCAGCCAGTATCTGTGTGATTTATTCTCTGGCTTGCAAGCTTTCTGTGGGAGAGGAAAATATGGCAGGATAAGTATGGGCACTTTAACAATGTTTTTAGCCTCTTTCTATGTCTGTGTGCTATGACCTCAAACCAATTATATCTTCTCCCTCTCTTTCTGTCTCTGTCTCTCTCTTAATCTCCCTATCTCACCACAGGCATGCACACACGTAAATTCACGCACAATATATACAGTATATATACATATTATACTATGAGACCCACCTGCGAGAACAGGGAAACAGCTGCTTGTGCACTCAATGGGAGTGTGAATAAAATGACAATATCTCTGCCTAATGAATTCAGGACTTGAGGAGGAAGAGAGACAGATGACCAAAAAATCAACTATCATGTCCAACCCATCAAGTAATCTTGTGTTGCAAGTTTCCTCAGATGGATGACTGATGGTGGACTGATGGAGCCTGCCCCAGTCTGTGTCAACAAGCTCTACTGTGGCTCTCTCTCTCAGGAAGAAGGAATAAAAACTAGAAAAAGCATTTCCTGCAGAAAATGCGGTGAGTCGTGAGTGCGGTAGTACAAAGTGTGGTTGAAAATATTTTTAAAAAAGCCACATAGATTAAGACATAAAGGAACGTCAAATGGCTTAAATCAAGTGAAGAGATTTGAACAGAGTTCAAAAGTCTAAATGGAGTAAAAAATGTAAAGATGCACACGATTTAAAAAAAATTTAAATGTTTGAAAAAACATAAATTGACGGCTGAATGAAAAGCGCAAAGCATTGTCAAATTGTGCATTGTTCAGAAATGTAAAAGGAATTGAACTGAAGAATATGAAATAGCCGAAATTGTATGTACTTGCCTTATGCTAATTTCCCCCCAGCCTAACGTTATTAAAAGTTGTTAAATTGGGAGGGAAAATTGCCCAATCTGGCAACGCTGCCTGAACGTCGTAAAGAAAAACTGCCCAATCTGTCAACACGTCCTCGCGCTCTAAACTCAGCGTAAGTCAATGAGACCAACTGAAAACAAGCCGACATGGAACTTAAACTTGTGATTTTGAAAAAAGTATCAAGGTAATCGAAATTCTGTTTTCAGATACATTGAAGATACAAGTGTGTTGATTTGTTAAACCTCTGAACAAAGGTTAATGATAACATATTTACCAAGTTACGATGTCTGAAGTAGTAAGTGTCAGAGAATGCGCGGACGGCTCCGCCGTACTCCCATTGATTTCCATTGTAAAAAATAGTATTTTAAAAGTAGAATATCTAAGTGAAAAAATTAGGAAGGATATGGGTCCAAAAGTTTGTAGAGAATAATAAAGAAGAAAGAAAGATAGAATAAACCTTAAGAAGATCAATAGTTCTGCATGCAGCACTCACCTAATAAGGGGGCCATCATATCAAATGCAGTGCATTCGAATAACCACCCTTCCTTCCATTTGTACAGTGGATATTCTACACATGCACGCATACACAGGCACACGCAACCTTCAGTCATTTCATTCCTCTTTGTTTTGTTGAATATTCTGTCCCTCTGTTTATCTCTTCTGTGGTTTTATCTCTTCTCTCTCTCTCCCCCCCCCCCCTGTTTTCATTGTTGCGTGTTACTGGTAGAAAGAATACACGATTTCAAGTGTAATCAATTGATACATGGATTTCACTTGCTTTGCTTTGACTTCTCTCTAAGCCAGGTGAACCTAGTGGGCTCCTGCAGAGGGACGGGATAATGGACATTGATCAGGGAGAGAGGAGTGAATATCAGGTCAAGGTGAGGTAATCAATACAGGTGTTTGGAATAATGACCTTCTTATTTACTCTCTGACCAAATCTATCATCACCTCTATTGTCTTTATTCCTTCCTTAGTCTTTTGAACTTCTTACTTTCTGGGTGTAGTTTTTATAAGATGGAACTTACCTCTGCCTTGACTGCTGTCTTTACAGTAGTATCAATAGTATCACATTATCTTCATCTCACATTGTAATGTAGTATTTTGTGTCTATATGTTTTTACGTGAGCTTTTAGATTAATAGCTATTCAATAGTTGGTTATTGTAATCATATTATGTATAGACACCAGGGTACTTTAAAGTGAAGGGTACCACACCAGGGTAATCATTTTACAAATGTTATATTTTCTTTTAATTGTGAGAAACAAATATCAAATACACATAAAATAATAATTCAGGTGTATAATTAATCTGGTTCACCTCTAAAGGCCATTTCTTTCCTATTTCTAAAACTACTAATGTCCTAATAAATCCTAAGGCCACACCTCTAAAGGTAATTATGTTCTATTAACTTCATATTTCACCTGCAATTCAGTTCAGGTCAATCCATTGAGCTTTGCAGTGGTCCCATAGCACCGTTCTAGCAATCCCGTTTGTGTTATTTATTAGGAAAAACACCACTTCAGGTGAGGAAAGCAGAGCTATGATTTGTGTTTTATTGCACAAGTCAACGTCCTTCGCACATTGAAGGACAAAATGTGCAGCAAACAAGTCATGTTTAAGAGTCTTCGGCGACAGAGCTTCAAGGCTACCACAAACAGCATTTCAGCATCATCTGACATCAAGAGGGCTAAAATGTATATCTTAATGATTCAATTATTAAGGTACTCCTCAGTGTATACCCAGAAATCAGCGTCTTTTGGTTCTTTATTAAAGAGTCTCTTCACAGTGAAGATAGAGCTTGATCAACAATCCTATCACTCCATTTTGGCACTACATACATACATTATTAAAGCCTAAACGCCTGTACATTTTAAACATATCTCTGTATCCTATTTTCCACTTTCAATCAAGGAAATTAGAGTGTTTTATATACAGCGTAACAATTATGTACACAACAAACAAAATTAACCATAGACTGCTAAACAAAAAACTAAACATTCATCAACAGACTTCTCTCTATAAGATTTTCATTACAGAGGTTAAATGTCAAACTAAGAGTCCCTGAGAATTCGTATTTACATTCATGGAGTAATGAAAGTTCACCATTTAGAACATCCATCAAATTGATGTTTCATTCATTGACTCAATGGCCATTATTCCTCCATTACATTTGTGTGTGCCTGTGGACAAACACTCACAAAAAGAGACACATTTGAAACCTGATCTGGAAGTGGGATAGTGGGAGAGTGAGAGGGGAGGGGGGAACCTAAAGTATATCTGGATATGCTAAATTAAACAGCAGGGCTTTTCATTACTGCAGTGCAACCAACCAGCTACTAGGAAGGCTACATTTTTAAACATTTTTACAACAAATATATAGAGAATAAGAACAGGAACTACTCCCCGAAGACGTTGGAGGGGGTCCAAAGACATACAAAGCTCCACTCTACAAGCTTCAGCCTTCCGACAGCACTTCAAATGCCAGACTCACCAGTGTTCTTGGAACTCTTGGAATTCTGAAGGGAAGAGAAAGAGAGAGATTTTAAGGATATTGTTTCTATGCCGATTGTTTCGACTCCAAGTCACCAAGATGCTCAACCTGGCAATGCACGCCTTTAATAACTGTCTTGCCGGTATTCGCTCTTGTCAAAGGGGGGGGGGGGGGGGGGAAGGGCACAGTGAATCATCACACCTCCACTAATGAAGTGATTAAAGTGTCCATGTCAGCAGCGGGGAAATCTAGCTGTCTTCATTTAACAAAGGGAGGATGTAAATGTTGCTACATGGAACTTGTTGGCAGCCATTATCTGATTCATAGTTTAACTAGAGACAGCAAATTGTGTGGGATTTCCAGGATGACAGGTACAAAATATTGACACAACATATATGAATTACAGTTAGGTGTTATACTCATATTAAACGATTATTAGATATGATCACAATTCTAGAAAGAAAGAAAATATGCAAATGTATGAACTATACTTTACGCCTTAATGGCTTGAAGTTGCCAGGTTGTTACTGGTGTAATGGTGGTGCTCATTTATTAGCCAATTCTGCTTCATGACTGTTGCGGAGCTACTAGACATTGAATCTTATTACTGAAGATGCCTTCACATTTCTCACCTGTGCTTTGCTTGACTGGGAGGAAGGGAACTCTGAGTACTTCTTCTGTGGTGTTAAGAATCTGGAGAATATCTTTCCATACTCCTCTCTTACCTGAAGGGGGCGTAAAAGGGCATTAATAATTCAAACTCCTACTGTGAAGGGAATCCCATTTCTCTTTGTATATGCATGATGTTTTTCCAAGCAATTACATAAGGAAACTAGAAAATGCATTTCCTGCAGAAAATGAGGTGAATGCTGTAGTGCAAAGTGAGGTTGAAAATATTTTTTAATAAAGCCACATAGATTAAGACATAAAGAAATGTTAAAAGGCTTAAATTATGTGAATGGATTTGATCAAAAGTTCAAAAGTCTAAATGTAGTAAACAATGTAAACATGCACACCATTTAAGAAAAATGTTTGGAAACAAATAAAGTGACCGCTGAATGAAAAGCGCAAAGCATTGCTAAAAATGCAGAAATCTAAAATTAATTGAACTGAATAATCTGAAAGGTCAAATTTATTGCCCTGCACTGCTGGTGTGTGTGTGTGTGTGTGTGTGTGTGTGTGTGTGTGTGTGTGTGTGTGTGTGTGTGTGTGTGTGTGTGTGTGTGTGTGTGTGTGTGTGTGTGTTAGAGAATAGCGAGCCGGTGCGTGATTAAAAGTAGCCCAATAGAGCGAGAAAAACAGCCCAATCTGGCAACAGTGCCTGAACGTCCTCCAGCGTCAACGTAAATCAATGAGACCAACTGAAAACGAAGCCGGTATGAAACTAAAACTGTGATTCTGAATAAAATTTAAATGATATCGACCGTTTGGATATTATTGAAGATACTAGTGTGTAGATTTGTTTAATGGTTTGAGCGAAGGTAAACGGTTGAAAAATGATTGAGTTACGATGTCTTATGTAATTTAAGTGTCAGAATGGGCAGACGGCTTCTATGGGACCAACTGTAGAATATGACGGTTTGAAACTAAAACTGTGATTCTGAAGAAAGTTTAAATGATATCGATATTCTGTTGAAATATTATTGAAGATAAAAGTGTGTAGATTTGTTAAATGGTTTGAAGATAAACGGTTGAAAATTGATTTAGTTACGTCTTAAACAGTTTGAAGTACCAGAGGACGGCTCTGCCGTCCTCTGGTACTTCAAATTTGAATGGAGTCTCTAGGTGGAAAATGGAGGGAGATAGGTCCCAAATTTGTAGAGAATAATAAAGAAAGAACAATAGTTAAGCGCTGCATGCAGCACTCACCTAATTATACCACCACCTTGCATTTGAATATTTACTAAATAATTGAGATAGACGCAGATACATACATTGTTTTGGAACTAGACAATTTTGATATATTCTCAAATAATTGAATACAAATCATGAACAAACCGGTTTGTAGAGCAGGCAGTGCATTACAAAGAGCAGAACGCCTTGCAGACTGTTGAGGATGGTGAACACGTAAGACATGGCTAACGTGCCGTTCCCAAACTGGAAACAGCCAAAGATACACGTGATGCCAAGTACACACAGCTGGGCCACAGCGGTGATAGTGAAAGCTCTGCAGGAAGAAATGATAAGCCGGTAATCTTTATCAGATCCACGGAAGTAATGAGCTGTAAAGGACACGAGCTCAGAGTGCATAAACTCACTTGATCTTGTGTAAGTTGTCTAAGTCTGGGTTTAAACTTGAGAACTTCTGTGCCAGCTTGCACACAGTGACAAAGAAGAAGAATATGTTCACCTGGAAGTCAAAAGGGTTGGCAATTATATAATGTCGTTAAATTCTAGTGGTAGAGAAAAATAATCAACGTTGTCAGGTGGTTTTCCTTACTGTGATGATGAGGCAGACAGGACCGAAGAAACTCCACCTGAACGAACCTTCCAAGTTCAACCAGCAACTTAAAAAACACAAATCAATTGATTTATTCAGCAAGCTGTGATCCCAGGAACCCATAAAAATGTCTGCCGTTTATCATATGCGTACCACACGCGTGGCACACATTAGTGAAATGTGCCTACTTTTTCTCTGTGCCATATCCGCCGGAATTGACCAGTGCGGAGATGGCGACTATCACCGCCGGTACTCCGTAGCCCACTGCCATCATGCGGACCGTATGGAAGCTGGTGTTGAAGACCAGGACCACCATCCTGAAGAGCTGAATGCCTTCCAGACACATCCAGCAGAAGGCCGCCAGGTAGAAGTAATGCAGCAGCCCTGCCACCACAGCACAGCCGGTCTGACATGACCGAGAGGCAGAGGAGACTCAGAGACACGCAAGGTATACAGGGAGCCGAGAACTCAGTGGAATCTAATTATTCGCCCAGTCCCCACCAGTCATTCAGTATCCATAAGTTATCCAGTCCCCAACAGTAATGTAGTATTCAGTTACCCAGTTCCCACCAGTCATTCAGTACCCATTAGTTACCCAGTCTTCACCAGTCATTCAGTACCCATTCATTACCCAGTCCCCACCAGTAATGTATTACTCAGTTACCCAGTCCCCACTAGTCACAGTTTCCAAACGCCGCCCCGCCAGGTCCTTCAGCCATTGCCACCAATGTCTACTGCTATTTAGAAACGTTTCATACATTCTAGACTGTGGACCACCCACTGTTACCTGGTTCTCTGTGCGAGTGATGCCGCAAAGAAAGACCAGGTTAGCGACAAAGAGACTGAGGCACAGGTGGAGGTGAATGGTGTTCCTGGGGCTCTGGATGGAGCGGATCAGGGCGAAGGTCAGGATGCAGACGAAGAGGCAAACCAGTGATAGTGTCAGACCCACCCAGGTGAACACCTTCATCTCATACGGGTCCTGTTTGGGAAGGGGGAGACCAAGAGATTGAACAGACAAATGGACAGATATAGACCGTTATGTCAACAAAGCGACAGCAAGATGGACATCCTGACAAAAAGCTGAAGATATAAAGAAAGAGTGACAGACCATTAAACAGTAAGGAATATAGATAGAAAGTTGACACATACAGACGGCCGGACAAAGCAAATGGAAATAAGGTATTAATAGACCAACGACCGCTTAGACACGAGTATAGAGATAGATGGTGGTGGTCAGACAGAGGGACTGACATCACCTACCTTTCAATACCACCAAAAGACTCTCACCTCTATGTCGTGAAGGGCCATGAGGACAGCGAAACTGCTGAGGTGCTTGCAGGAGCACAGCGTGTAGTTAGCACCTGAGTGGAGGGTGTCACAGCCTTCAGTCGACCAGGACCCGCCGTCGGCCTCCGAGTCCCAGTAAACACAGATCGAGTCGTTGGCCTTGTCTGTCTGCAAAATGAGACCGCCACGTTCCACAGGTTAGAGATGATCAGTGTACTAAATTGGTTTACACAGTCTTAACGGAATCCAGGAACACATTTTGGCATAAAATTGTTGGCAACAAAATATTGGTGCATTAAAAGTATGCACCAATACAGTTGTACGCTAAATTTCGTTATCATATACTTTGTATGCACCAATTTGCAGCCAACCTTTAAGCACATAAGAGACACATTGTAACTAGGTATGTACAACAATCTAACACGTATACACATTGGTACAATATTTATATTCCCTTTCTTACTCTTTGCAGATGGTTGAAGGTTAATGTCACCGGCACTTGGAGGGCGGCAGTGTCTGGGTTACTAACTTTAACAGTAACCACTTTAGAATTCATCTGAAGGCTGTTTCTTTTTGTTACATTGATCCCACTGAAGGACCGATTGGTGGAGTTCTCCAAGGTTGAGTAGCTCAGCAAGGACAGGGCTGTAAAGCCTGCAACCACACACACACACACACACACACACACACACACACACACACACATACACACACACATTCTCAATTAAGTGATGCACCTTCAAATTAATTTAAAAAGTACACTGTAGATTGCATTGCCTGTGTGTGTGGTTCCGGTAGCGGTCATGGAACATGGAATGGGTGGTATAGATGATGACCTGGGTAAGTGGAGTCTTTTCCAGCAGCTGTTTCCCATTGCATCTGCAGCTTGGCATGTTTAGTTGACAATGTCACGGGGCCCTGGGGGAAACCAGGACCTTTAAACAGCAGCAGCTCCAACTCTGGAACACCATCAATTACATTTTGGGGAAACAGAGAACAATATACCGTTTAGATAGAAATACAAAATAATAATACAGAATTCTGCTGCTTTCTGGTTGTATACCGTATATGGGGCTTGCTACGGAGGGCAGACAAGTTGTTTGGATATAACATCTGCATGGTCAATGGTATTATTTCCCTCTGCACATTAAACAGTCCATGATAATGCTGTCAATGCCTAATGCCTCTCATCCTGCCAATAGTCTGTTTAATCTTCTTCCCTCTGGACAGCGATACAGGGCTATTATGTACAAAACATCACACCACCTCCACAGTTTTTTCCCCCATGCCCTCCTAAATAACTGTTAAACTTGTACTCCATTGCACTTTAACACTGCACTATCTCCATTCTTATTAATTTATTGCTCATAATGGTACTGTTTGTCATTGTATTGTTTTTTTCTCTTTCTGTTTTACTGTGTGTTGCCTGCATGGAGAAGACCAAATCAAATTCCTAGTATCTGTATACATGGCGAAATAAAGTTGAATGGAATTGAATTGAATCAGATGAAGTGAAGGTGACATTTTGAACTCTTTTTTAGTATGACTAAACCTTCGCTTTGACATTTCATGATAAACATAGAACATGCCGGGAACCCATTTATAGGGAGCTGTGGGCGATGGGCAGTGTGGCACATTACCTGTGTGAGCTTTGGAGACCTGCGTTCTGTTCTTGCTCATGAAGGGAGCGATCAGGCCCAGGCTGCTCTCCACTACACTCAGCATGAAGGATACCTGCTTGTTATCCAAGACGGTTCCGCCCGACAGGAGCCTGTCTATCATAGGCAACAGCCTCTGGAGGTGGTTAGGGGGGGAGCAATATGAAAACATGTTGGAGGAAACGTGGCAGAGCCAGATACTCTCTTCAGTCTAAACACATGGCCATGTTGTGTGACGTCTGCCCACATAGCAGTGGTGGACAGCTGACAGGGACCACCGGGTGCTGTGGTGGTTTTGAGGCTTTTCAAAGATAATATTTGAACTTTGATTATTAGGGCAGAAAAGCAAAATGACTGGGCTACCTCAAGAAATTCCTCTCCATCCAAGCTGGTGGGAGTTTCACTCTTGCTTAGGTTCAGACAGCTGCTCTTCAACATTCTTAGGACACTAGTAACATCTGGATCACTCTACATAGGAAGGAAAGATAGATCACTGAAGTTATTGGGCGTCATCAGCCAGAAGGGATTTACTGAAGAAGTTGGAGAAGAGCATATGGTATATGGTGCATACCTCTTGTTGATTCAAAGCATTCGTGAGCACCCCACAGTTTATTTCTGAGGGGAGTACAGTGAATCAGTGGTAAGGTTTATTCAAAAACCGTACCCAATCAAGAATGTATGTTATAGTACAATTCTAATGCGACTAACCAACACAACGGGACCTCTTGTTGCCGTAGTTGCTGGATCCGGTGTGGCATGCACACACATGTCCATCTTTTCCCTGCTGGCAGATTCCATTTCCACAGATTGTCTTATCAATCTCACATACGTCTAAAATGGGAATGGAATCAATGGGAGGAAAGGGGGAAACATAAAAAAGGCTTTAGTGTGTTTCCTGGGCCGCTCAAACACCTCCATGTCCTGCAGAAGTTATTAGGGTTCAGACAGATTTAGGAATGGTATGGCTGGGACAAGCCAAAGAAAGATTTTTAATTGTTTGTTCTTTGTTGTTATTTATTGCTGATATGTTTGCGCATTTTGCCATCTAGAAATTGTTTTTAAGTCAAGCTTATTGTTAATGGCAATCGGTAGCTAACTCGCTTTAGATGAATACCATAAACAAGTATTGACACTCCAGATTTATTTCACGTTGCGATGCATTCATATAATTATGCCTTCACCTTTACATATCTCTGCAGGCCCCTCGGAAGTGGTTTTGCCAGAGCTCAATGCAAACCCTTTTTTGCATTCACAATGGTGACTTCCCGAAGTGTTAACACATGAGGAGTTTGGCCCACAGATATTCTCAAGTTGACATTCATTCAAATCTAAATGAAGAAAAAACAAACAACATTGTTAAACGATAAATAAGTAATGGCTCCCGTTCCAGTTGTTTTATTCTAATTGTTTGCCTTTGGTTCTAATTTTTCTTGAAATATCCTCAAACCCCCAGTGGCGCTACTGATGTGCGCATTCTTCTAAATGTGGCTGATCGTTGGTCGCAATGTGAGACTGTCCAAATCATGCAATCTCTTTCTCTCTGCGGATCAGTCTGTCTCCATCCCATATAAAGCGTTTTCCGAAAATGTTAAACTGATTGGACAAGTCAGCACAGGTCATGAAGAAGCAAGGAGTGGCGCAGTCTTTTTAATTAAAATAACTTCGTACCGATACACTTGTCATCGTCTACCAAAATCTCCAGCCCACTGGAAGCGATGAATCCCATCTTGCAGATGCAGGAGTAGAATGGCACAGAGTTCTGACACTCTGCATACTCTCCATGCTTTGCACAAAGGCCTTCTTCTCTGTCACACTCGGGGATATCTTGAAGTACAACAAAATAGATCAGCCTTCAGGCAGGTTAGCAACCTCCTAAATAATAATAGTGATAATAGCATAATACGAATAAAAGATAATATTTAAAAATAGACATAGCTTACGGAAAGAAAAAAGCTTTGAGCACTTAGCTTTTCTAAATCTAGATGCTTAAATTGTTTTTACCTATACATGTTTCCTCCGCATCAGGCTCAAAGCTTTGCTCCATTCTTGAAGTTTCGAAGCCATCCTCACACTTGCAGGTGAAGCTTCCATTTGTGTTCTTACATAGTGTGTTTTCCCCGCACGGACTGTCAGATCTGTACTCATATTCCTTGCATTCGTCATAATCTTTCAGGCCAAAGGAGCGGTGGGGTGGGGGAGAAAAGGTGTCAGTGAATATGTGTTAAATATTCATAACAGGTTATTATAGTTTTTTGTATTCTTTAACGATCAGCCAAAGACTAATTTCTAAAGTTACATAAATGATTGCCTATGATAATGACAGCAGGTTTCAACTCATACCAATGCAATCACCATCGGTGGTTAAATTAAATCCATGACGGCATCCAGACGCGGAAGAGACAAGGGAGAGGTTAACAGCTGTAAAACAAGAAGACACCTTTCAGTAAACTTTCAACAATCCGCATATTTTCAGTATACCAGTAAGTGTGTGTTACATTCAGTAGGCGTTCAATATATTATCATCATTCGGAAAATGATGTCTGTTATGAATTAATTTGTGTGCATTGCATTTGTATTATTCATACTGTAGGCCTATTGTCTATTGTAAGTGCCTATACTTAATCCAAACAAATAAGGCATTGAAAAAAGTAAGTATGTTGATGTTTCAACAATTATATTTGTAAGTGTTTCATGGTTGATTTCCCCAAAGCCCACAATCAGGTGTTAGGTCGGCTAAGATTCACACTTTTAACCATTCTTTCTCAGAGTATAAGTTTCACTGTTGTCATGTTGTTGTGAGTGCATGACAACCAACACTCAATGCTTCCTTGTCTGAATGTGTGTGTGTGTGTGTGTGTGTGTGTGTGTGCGCGTATGTGTATGTGTGTGTTTGTGTGTGTGTGTGTGCTTTAGATCTTCTGTGTGTCCCTAATATCAGTCAAAGTGGTTCCTATCGTTGGATGAGCTCATGGTTTAAAAACATCACTTTTAAGAGAGAAGAACAGAAGCCCCTTGTGAACCCAAGCCCAGACAGACTGGAGGGTCCTCAAATCCAAACACCATAAGTGCAGCTGCCGAGCACATGTGCACTGCCAGTTTGTTTTCAATCAATAATTATTTTAGCTTTCCTTTGGTTGTTTCAATATTATTTAGTATGTGTTGATCTCTTGCCTACATACATAAAAACACGTTTTTATGTAAAATTTTTTTATTTTATTAATTTTTCTTTAAATGAAAACCTACGGAACCCGTAAAGGGACATGGGGTAAAAAAAAAAAAGGTTAACTTTTACGCACGAGAAAGTATGCGGTGCGCACAAGATACTTTCTCGTGCGCACCAGATGCTTTCTCGTGCGCACCAGACACTTTCTCGTGCTCACGAGAAACGTTAAAAACATTTTTTTTACCCCATGTCCCTTTACGGGTTCCGTAAAAACCTTCTCAGAATTCAGAGAAAATAAACTTGTTAAATCAGAACAACAGCAGAATCGTTGTACTTTAGTGAATGCATTAGCTGCATTAGTAGATTGACATTCATGAAAACCTGTGTACAGATGAATTTGTAGTCATCAACAGCTTTTTGACACTAGTCCGTTGGTCCAATATAATGGGAATGGTATTGTCATGTGTTACAATTTACATTGCAGCGTTCGTTTTTTTAAAAACATCTGGGTTTCAACCACATTTTATAATCACGAGATGTATGCTTTTGAGTTCAGATTCATACACAAACATACAGCCCACCAGCCACAGCCAGCCAGCTTTACCTTACAATCTTTTTTATGTGAACACATGGCAGTCTTTCCATAGAAAAGTGACTGCTGTGTGTGGAAACAGATGTGCGACTCACCCAGAAGCAGCAGCTCCCTCGTTCTCATGGCTTAAGTCTTTACCTGCTAAAATGATCCCAATTGAAATGCTTATTCTCATATATGGAGAATTGTCTTCTTCTTTAAAGTGGAAACATTTTTTTTTAATTGTGGCTCTTAATAAAAAAAAAGTAGCCCTCAGGTGAGATAAGCAGTGGAACTGCTTAGGTTAGAGAAGCAAATAAGTGCCGACATCCACAGATAAAACCCACAAGTAACGCAAACACTTCAGTGAATCATGCTGTGAGTTTCCCTCCTAACTCTCTCTCTTTCTCTCTCTCTCTCTCTCTCTCTCTCTCTCTCTCTCTCTTTATCTCTGTGTTTATGTCCCTCGCACTCTCGGTGTCTCTCTCTTTCCCCCACCTTGCTTGAGCTGTAATTTCCCCTCCACGGCGCCAAGAGAAATGACACAGTTTGTCAAATTGTCAACCAACATTGTTCTCTCCTCCCCTCCAATCGAAGAGGTGGAGGAGGAGGAGGAGGAGAAGGAGGAAGAGGAGAAGGAGGAAGCGGGGGAGGGACTGGCATTTTCTTCTCTTAAAGAACGGCCAGGTCGGGCTGAGAGAAGAGGTGGAGGGGAAGAGAGGGTGGAAAGAGGTGTGTGTGTGAGATAGCCTCGACTCTGGCCCAGTGACGACAATGATCTCACTGCTAATGTCAGAAGCCAATATTGCTTTTATTCTTTTCCTTTTTTTTCTTCAGTGTTCTGACCTCAATTAATGTTCAGTGGTGCTGACAGGCGTAGCATTGATCCACACAGAGGTCAGAGAGGGTTTGACCAGTCTGGGCTGATGGCTCATTGTTTAAGACATGAACAAATGACCTAGTGACGCCCTCCCATTGGCAGCCTTGATGGGTTTTATAACGGTGGTGGTGATGGGTATAATACGACTGAATCCCAGCATGCATTTGGCTCCATCCGCCCCGACACACAATACACAATTGACAATCGAGGCGAGGAATCATTTTCGGAAGCTTATAGGTTCATGATAATATTGTTTCTATTTGATCATGACCCCTTTTCTCTAGTTTTATTTTATATGGGTTTTCTAGATAAATCATGAAGAAGGTCGTTGAACTCGTGTTTGCTTTACATTGTACTGTTATTTTGAGAGAAAAAGAGTTGGTCAACTTCCACTTTGGAAGAGGTCTGTGTGTCTACTGTTTGATTTTGATTAAAAAAGACTTAAATGTCAGCTGTTTGCTTGAAGGGCTGTTTGTGTGTCCAAGATTAACCAGTTTAAATACATCATTTACATGAAACTACCAAAGAGAACAGTGAAATAAAACAGCAGTGAAAACTAAACCATGTGTTTGTGCATACCTACGTGTATGTCCTAGTGCACATATAAGTATACGTCTCTGCTCTGCAATCATAATTATCGATTTTAATTGTTTTTCAAAGGAATACATTGTCTTGTCCTCACACACGTGTGAGGAATTGAAATGTATGACTCAGTGTGGCAGATCTCAAGACATAAACCCTAACCCTTGTACAGTGGGGCAAAAAAGTATTTAGTCAGCCTCCAATTGTGCAAGTTCTCCCACTTAAAAAGATGAGAGAGGCCTGTAATTTTCATCATAGGTATACCTCAACTATGAGAGACAAAATGAAAAAAAAAATCTAGAAAATCACATTGTCTGATTTTTAAAGAATTTATCTGCAAATTATGGTGGAAAATAAGTATTTGGTCAATAACAAAAGGTCATCTCAATACTTTGTTACATGCCCTTTGTTGGCAATGACAGAGGTCAAACGTTTTCTGTAAGTCTTTACAAGGTTTTCACACACTGCTGCTGGTATTTTGGCCCATTCCTCCATGCAGATCTCCTCTAGAGCAGTGATGTTTTTGGGCCACACGGACTTTCAACTCCCTCCAAAGATTTTCTATGGGGTTGAGATCTGGAGACTGGCTAGGCCACTCCAGGACCTTGAAATGCTTCTTACGAAGCCCCTCCTTCGTTGCCCGGGCGGTGTGTTTGGGGTCATTGTCATGCTGAAAGACCCAGCCACGTTTCATCTTCAGTGCCCTTGCTGATGGAAGGAGGTTTTCACTCAAAATCTCACGATACATGGCCCCATTCATTCTTTTCCGTCACACGGATCAGACGTCCTGGTCCCTTGGCAGAAAAACAGCCCCAAAGCATGATGTTTCCACCCCCATGCTTCACTGTAGGTATGGTGTTCTTTGGATGCAACTCAGCATTCTTTCTCCTCCAAACACGACGAGTTGAGTTTTTACCAAAAAGTTCTATTTTGGTTTCATCTGACCATATGGCATTCTCCCAATCCTGTTCTGGATCATCCAAATGCTCTCTAGCAAACTTCAAACGGGCCCGGACATGCACTGGCTTTAGCAGGGGGACACGTCTGGCACTGCAGGATTTGAATCCCTGGCGGCGTAGTGTGTTAGTAATGGTAGCCTTTGTTACTTTGGTCCCAGCTCTCTGGAGGTCATTCACTAGGTCCCCCCGTGTGGTTCTGGGATTTTTGTTCACCGTTCTTGTGATCATTTTGACCCCACAGGGTGAGATCTTGCGTGGAGCCCCAGATCGAGGGAGATTATCAGTGGTCTTGTATGTATTCCATTTCCTAATAATTGCTCCCACAGTTCATTTCTTCACACCAAGCTGCTTACCTATTGCAGATTCAGACTTCCCAGCCTGGTGCAGGTCTACAATTGTGTTTCTGGTGTCCTTTGACAGCTCTTTGGTCTTGGCCCTAGTGGAGTTTGGAGTGTGACTGTTTGAGGTTGTGGACAGGTGTATTTTATACTGATGGAGTTCAAACAGGTGCCATTAATACAGGTAACAAGTGGAGGACAGAGGAGCCTCTTAAAGAAGAAGTTACAGGTCTGTGACAGCAAGAAATCTTGCTGGTTTGTAGGTGACCAAATACTTATTTTCCACCATAATTTGCAAATAAATTCTTAAAAAATCAGACAATGTGATTTTCTGGATTTTTTTTTTCATTTTGTCTCTCATAGCTGAGGTTTACCTATGATGAAAATTACAGGCCTCTCTCGTCTTTTTAAGTGGGAGAACTTGCACAATTGGTGGCTGACTAAATACTTTTTTGCCCCACTGTATATAGCCTGAACCTTCCTGTCCTGTACAAGTTAGTTCCTGCCACTAGTTTGCTTCCTCATTCATCCCCATGAAGAAATGTCTACCTATCTGTAACAAGGTCCATTGCTACTCGCCATAGGTGGCTTCCACCCCCCACGGGGGGGACTTTTACTGGGCTCCTCCATCACAAGGACGCAGGGTGGTGGTGTTGAAAGACAGTTCATTGTACTGTATGCAGATAAGGATCCATGTCGTGAGTGTGTGTGGCGATGGCTGGCCTGAACCGTGCACCTTGATTACTCAACGTGCAACAGGTATGCAGCCTCCCCCAACCCCAGAGTCCAATCAGACTTGGGCCAGGTGAGGCTGCTGAAACCAGCTTTCATCATCATCGGCACACACTCCACACTATCATTCCCTTTAAATCAAACTCTCTTACTGCTCTTCTGTTCCCCAAACACATGCCATGTGTATAACTGCTGATGAATGGAAAAACTCCAGCTGGGGTCACAAGGGTTAGTCTTTTTTATTTTTTAAGCTGAACAATTCCCACTGGTATTGGCAAGGTCACCATGTGGCCCCTCTGTGGAATGTGGCCTCCATTGGTCTCCGGTCTGGTACATGCTATTTATTCGTGAGTTCAGGTTAAAGCCAAAAGTGTTTTTATACAATGATCGGGACGGCAGTGCTGAGTGACGGCCCAGGGATGTGGTGACAGACGTCGGCCACTGTGGGTAATAGTTGAGTAATAGTTCTTGGGAAATGGTTTATGTCAACAAATTAAAGTGTGTTCATATGCGGTACAAAAATTGGTCAGTGGTTTTTTAAAAAATCCCTGGTGAAGTAGCGTTCATACTATACTGTATAATTATAGGGATTTTTCTATTTTAAACCGAAACAGAAGTTGGAGCTGATGTTTGATAAAAACAACGTGAAATAAAGAATGCTATTTTAGCTCTTTGAACATACTTGATAAACTTGTCATGTAAGATTATGAACATGGAATTAAAACATCTCTGCAACAATGATGGTTAAATATTTCAGTTTGATGTTGGCCTTTTAGGTTCTGAAAATCTGTACCTCTGAAGCTCTTTCAGGATGTTTTTAATGAACACTAAAGTCAACAGAATTCTTGAAGGTCTTCAAAACTGCAATTATTAGGGCCTCTTCTGAAAACAAATAAACCTGATCAACACCCTCTAGGCATCTAACAATATTTTTACATTTTTCAGTCTCATTTTTGACCTCACCACGGTACATAGATGGCTGTTGTGAAGGCCTTACATTTCATACAGCACCAAATTGGCTCAAGTTGTATCTAAAAGACAGATACTATTTGGTGCATGTTAGACCTGCATATCTGAGCAAACCAAAAACATCTGAGCAAACCAAAACTTACAAGGATCGATTCTTGGGCTTGTTTTGTTCCTATTTTATGTTCCAATTATTCAAAATTCTGAAAAACAACAAAAGGCTTTCTCCTACCACTGTTATTCAGATGACTTTGATTTAGGGAAGGAATAAACAATACTTGGGGTGTCCCCTTTTTGGAAAATAAAGTAAAACGGGGGTGAGGACGCAGCCAAGGCAAAAGTCAAGGTTACGTTTGTCTACAATGTGTTTTTTTCTGTCCAGTCCTGACATAGAGCGGAATTGCGTTGTTTTCAATCTAAAATAGCTGTAAAGTTTTTTTCTTCGATGAGAGCAAGGACGAGTTTTACCTCTTCAGCGGTCCACACGTATCTATTATTCACATTGGCCATCTGTTCAATGGACGTATTTAAAGGATACATTGTACATATTTATAATTCGAAATTCGTCGCAGCCTTTATACCACATACTCCAGGGTCTATAGCATATAACCGCGTTTTCTGATTACAGTTTAATGCATTTTCGACAATGTACCAGCTCTCGTTTTGAAGGCTGAACAGACAATTTGACTGGAATTACTTAGGTGTCCATATATCAGGGATTAATGGACATGCTATAATTGAAGGATATGCAAACATAGACATCCAATATCATATATGATATAGGATGTCTATGTATACGAAAGCGTTAAATATATATATATATATATATATATATTGACGCTACAAGTTGATGTCGGCAGGGTTGCTATGGCCGGTCGTTATGCGGAAATCGGAAGGACGTTGTCAGTCCTGTGTGTTCAATGTTCGCTACGTCACAGCTGTTTCGAAAAGTGTCTTTCCATCTCCCATTTAGCGCAATTACACAATTTTTTGGTGTTTCCATCACCGTTTACTGATTCGATACTTCAAAGTTCGCATAAAATCAGGGGGATGGAAACTGTGTTTTTATAAGCTACTTATAGCTTATAAAAAAACTAAATGGTTTAGGGTACTTTTTTTTTTTTTTTTTTACCAAATACAGCTCTGCTTCTGTCTTTAGAGCGCGAAGAGCTCTCATGTCGTCAGCGGTCAGCCTACTCTGTTCTCAGGAATCAAACATGTTGAAGCAGCTCTTAGTGCGCCACGGCCCTAAAAGAACGTTCCAGAAATTCTCATGTCCACCGCAACACTTTCTTCTTTAATTCAGGGCTTGAAAGCGCTTTTTATTTAAATGTCTGCACTATTATATAATGTATAAAGGCTTATATATTATTTTTTATGCTTACGGTAACGGAATCAGGTAAAAGACACCTAGTTCATGTGTTCAGGGCCTGATAGAGAGACAGCAAGTGTGTGACCTGGACAGCTAGTTTCTGTATCTATGTTCTTAGAAGCAAGATGTGGGTACTTGCGTTTTTGTTTTAAAAGTGTCTTCTGATGATTGCTTTAACAGATTTCTTCCTATGAATGGCCGTGTTTGATCTATATTTATTTATTTTTCTTTGCCTTTTACGAGTTTGTGCGAGTTTCCACACAACAAACAGGATCTTGGCAGGCATCAAGGTTTTCACTGTTGTTATGAGACCCACTTCCTGTTCGTATCGAATCTGTGTGTGGTTGGTTTTGGATGTTATCTATCGTAAGGTTGGTTGGGTAAGGTAAGAATCCCTCAAACTATGGAAAGATGAGTCCCTTACACTAAGAACTGGACCCTCCTCAGTGGTCCTTTTCGGGATTCACATTTCTTTCTTGCTGTGCAGTATGTTCCATATTTTCTTATTGAGATCAAAAACCTACATCATTTCCTGAGATAGACAACTATGGGTTTATGAGAAAAGATAATTGTATATTCAGGTTTTGCACATTAGGCCTACTGACAAATGATCAAATAGGTAAACTGCGTCAAGTGAAACTACTTCACTTGATAAACTAATTGAATGTTTTTTAAGGCAATGGCCACAGAATAAGCCCAAAGCATCTACATGAAACCGAGAGAGCGTACTTGCAGCACATACAGAGAATTTTAATCAACCCAGAGCACCTAGCTTTACTTTTAAAGGCAGCCCGATTTAAATCAAACCCACATTCAAAACCACTTCCCCTTCTGTTAGCAACACCATTGCTATTGGTCGACCAGACACTCTTTGAGTGATCTCATGAAAATGATCATAGATTATTGCGATACCTTAACCATGTGACACCTTACATCTACATTTACTGGCATTTAGCAGCAATAAACAATAAGTTAATTTGTCGAAGAAAGAGAAACAACAATATATCGCTGTCGGTACATTAAGTATGTTCATAGAATAAGTGCCAACCATTTACAATTGTAAGTTTAACCCATTCCCTATATACAACAAAGGTAGGATAAGATGATACACAATGCTAAGTACTATTTATAAGTTCCGGGACCTGCAAACATACAATAAGTGTGTACATTAAGTGCCAGGTCATACAAACATACAATAAGTGTGTACATTAAGTGCCAGGTCATACAAACATACAATAAGTGTGTTCATTAAGTGCCAGGTCATACAAACATAAAATAAGTGTGTTCATTAAGTGCCAGGTCATACAAACATACAATAAGTGTGTACATTAAGTGCCAGGTCATACAAACATACAATAAGTGTGTTCATTAAGTGCCAGGTCATACAAACATACAATAAGTGCGGAAGAGGGGCGTTATAGGAGAGGGAGTGGCTTTGCAGAGTCCAGGTGAACTCTGAACAAGCGAGTCTTGAGTCTCTTGCAGAAGCTGATGAGCATCTCTGTGGTCCTGACATCGTTCTGGATTTGTTCTTCGTTTTCCAAGGGAGTGCATTATTTTCAATAATGGGACACCTCCGCCTTCACCTCCGACTTCCCCTTCTCTTAGCAACACCATTGCTATTGGTCGACCAAACAGTCAAAAAATATTGTTTGACACTCTTTGAGTGATCTCATGAAAATTATCATCATTGATTATTGCGACACCTGACATCTACATTTACTGGCATTTAGCAGCAATAAACAATAAGTACTCGCTGCTAAGTAATCGCTGTTGGTACTATAAGGAAAGTGGTTGGAGCGGAAAAACCTTACAATTGAAAGTGCCAAGCACTTTCTATTGTAAGGTTAACCCATTCCCTATATACAGCAAAGCTAGGATAAGATGATACACAATGCTAATACTATTTATAAGTGCGGGGACCTGCAAACATACAATTAGTGTGTACATTAAGTGCCAGGGCATACAAACATACAATAAGTGCTGAAGAGGGGCTTTTTAAGAGAGTAAGGGAGAAAGGGGGTGAGGATGGAGGCTATGCAGAATCGAGGTGAACTTTGAACAAGTGAGTCTTGAGTTTCTTGCGGAAGCTGATAAGCGACTCTGTGGTCCTGACATCGGCAGCTAGCTCGTTCTGCCATCACGGTGCCAAAACAGAGAAGAGTTGCGACTTTGTTGTGTGACTTTTGCTTTCTCTTAGAGATGGTGGGGCCAGACAAAAGTGCATGAGCTGGTGTGTTGTCTAACTAACACGGACTGACTAACGCAACCCCCCCCATGACAACATTATAGCTTAGTTCACAGAAAAGCTGTGATGGGGCTGTTTCAGAACAAGCATTAGGTTAAGTCTTGTTAAATCGAGTGATGCAGACCTCCGACCGTGGATGATTAGTGGTTAAGCCTATGTACTCGTGCTGCAGGCCCACCTGCCTTTATTAACCACGCATCCCTTCAGTCAGCAACACAGTATAGGCCCCACAGAAGTCCCCTGTGCCAGCAAGCTTGCTGACGCTCTCCATTGGTACAGCAGTTTCTGCCCCGGGCCCGACAGAAAATGGAGAAATGCGCACTTAAAATCATATAATGAAAAGTCTGGGGAAAAAAAGTCACATTTTCTAATTGTTAGTTATGCTTTGTTAGTTTTTTATGCTTTTTTTTATTGTGTTATTCTTTAAAACCTTGCTACTGCCAGTATCTTCTACCAAAGCCCTGCTGTCCTCTTTTCAGTGACAGGAAAGCAGGAAAGACATTGTCTCACTCAGAGGGCACTGCTAAGCCCAACAGTGGAAATACAGTGTGAGCTCATTGGATCCCTGTTCCACTTTTCCACCAAGCCTGTTTTATAGGTGCCATGGCGGGAAGCGAGATCTAGTAAAATATCAACCTGGGATTTATTCTAAACGCATTGTCCATGTGTGTACCGGGAAGCGTCTTCATATAAGATGTGATTCGCTGTGCAGTGGCTCACTACAGAATTGCTGTTTTATTATGTAGAGTGCTTTACTGTTTATAAAAGGCACAATGCTATTGAAACAAGAGAGCTCATAGAAGAGTAGTTGGGTGAAGGTACTGGACTTGAACTGCTACACTTTAATTTGACATTAACCAATAAAAAAGAAAGGACTGAACTCTTTCTGACTCTGCTTCACTCTTTGTATTAAGGTCACAATACGTGGAAAAACGACAAGTGTGAAGCGAAAAAAAAACTTCAAGCCCATAGAGGAAGTTTGCTCACAGAGTGCAAGGACATGCTGTAGCAGAAGCAATCTTTCTTGCAGGATGATGATTCTTCTTACGAAGGAAGTGATGCAAGTGGAATTTTGCAAATGGTCTATACTTCTGTTTTCTTAATCTTACCTCTGTTCCTCTTTCTGTCGCCATCTCTACAAATGTATTTATCTCTCTCCCTCTCTCTGTGTATAACCCTACATCTCTCTTTCACTCTCTGACTCTCATATAGTTCTAATCGTGGATGTCACAATGTTTCGCCACAAGGTTAACTTCCACATTAACAACAATGGCCTAATGTTTTTTGTACAAAAAGAAAAAGGTGGGCTGAATATGTCGCTGTAGTAAAACTGCAGCATCTGGTGGTCAGAATGGGATATTCGTCAGTTGACAAAATGACTATAATAATACAGTGAATACATAGGGGATTAATTTTGTTGGGATATATATACATTCTATCTATTACTCAATATTTATATCCATTTTAAAATATATCCTAATTTGTTGCCTGTTGGGACACCGAAGTCAACAAATGGGTTCACATCAAAGTGAACCTCTACTTTTATGTTGCTCATCTAAACGTTTTCTTTTCTTTTTTTTAAGCAAAATATGTTTATTGCAGCATCTTTGTGAATAATTAAGGCACATATTACCCCTGGCGGAGTTTAAGGTGATTCCCTGGAGGATTATCATCATTAGGTAGAATAACGTTGAATAATAATCCACTTTCCGTTATTGAGTTGAAAATTAACATGGACTGGCTGCTCAGCAAATTGGGGCTATTTATTATTTATTTATTTTTGCTAACTCTAAAAGCTGCTGATATGTTGTTTGTGAGCATGATGAAGTTGCTTGTGGTGATGCTGGTTTGATGGTGGTGTTGGTGCCGGAAGAGCCCGGGGTGGGGTGTGCGCTGTCAAGCGATTAAACCATTTCATGGTCAAAATTAGAGTTGCAATAAGCTCCACATTGCCTAATAGCCAATTTACTTTTGCTGTGAATCTTATACCACTGATACATAGGCCTACCGCCATTGCAAATGTTGAAACCAATAACAGCTCTGCTCCCTGCAGAGGTTGCACATATGCACTCCATGTTGAACATGAATTACAATTACGAAAGATGCTACTTATACGTTTAGGGACAGAAAAACGAAAACGGGCTTTATCCCCGCATCAGCCTATTCCCTGAAGTGAAAATGGAGCAGGCCTACAGTGCGGGAGTTTTTATTTTTTAGGAAAAAATTTTTTTAAAAAAAGTTTAAGGGCACGTCCTCTTGCCGGCACACTGTTCTATTCCTGAACCAAAAGACAAAGAAAAGCCTTCTCAGCAGTTAGATAGCTATTTATACCTTTTACCCAGAACTCCCTACCTCCATAGGGACAGGTAGAAAGGCCCAGGGACTGTAGCAGAAACTGTGCTATAAAACGATATATTCTATTTACTACGTTTAGTTCTGACAATGGAACAGATGTAGCATCTGGCAAGGTCATGGTGAATACATTCATATGCTAAAGAGTTTTTTTTTCCTAAAATGTTAAACATAGGCTTGTTGTTTATGCAATGCGCTGTGAGCTCCGCTGATATTTCAGCGTCATTGAGTGTGTTTGTTGCCCGTATAAAGCGCTCTCTGGAGAATCACATACCTACCAATTAATTGTCAGCAGTATTACAAAGGATGATTTGCATAAAAATAATCTAAATGCAGTCAAACCAAACACACCGGTATGTAGTCTACAACCAGTGTTGTGCCTGAACGCGTTCATTGAACGATAGTTCATGAACTCGTTCATATTTTGGGCGAACGTGAACTGAACGTACTGTATTACTGCCTGATGAACGTTACTGTGAACTCGTTCATTCTGGTGTCTGTGAACGGCACGCTCACTCGGTTTAACTTCGTCCAATATGGGGGTTATTTGTTTATCAACACGGCGGATGCGCGCGCAGATCGCCGTGTTGTTTGACCGGTTGCCATGGTAATCCCTGAGAGGTTAATTTGCAGTTGCGGTGTTGCCAGCTTACTGTTACATTAAACTGTAATCAGAAAACGCGGTTATATGCTATAGACCCTATAGTATCTGTCGTATGAAGGCTGGGACGAATTTCAAATTATAAATATGTACACTTTATTTTGAAAGTACAGACCGGCGCGATTCCCATTGAAACGAATGGCGCGGTGATTATTCTTCAAAACGAGAGCTGTTAAATTGTGGAAAATGAATTAAACTGTAATCAGACAACACGGTTATATGCTATAGACCCTAGAGTATCTGTGGTATAAAGGCTGAGACGAATTTCGAATTATAAATATGTACAATCCATAACGTTAGCTCTCTGGTTGATAGCTCAGCGGACTAGAATACCTCCTAGAATCATTGCTTTTTGGCCGGAAATGGAAAGGGGGGCTGTTCACATTTGGTTGTAGTCTTTTCGCTCGGTTCTCCATCTCATCAGTAGGGCTAGAACCGAGAGAAAAGACTACAACCAAACGTGAACACCCCCCCTTTCCGTTTCCGGCCAACGAGCATTGAGTCTTCCAACAGAAATCAATGGGATTTACAAAATGCGCTAAATGTGCAATAAAACACGATAGAAACTGTATTAAGCTACGATACTTGATTCAACCACTCTATTTAATCCTAGACAAACCTCAAAGGGGGCTCAATGTTCAAAATGCCGGAAAAAACGAATAGCTCACAGCAACATATTGAAAAAAAGAACTATGAACTAGTTCATTTTTGGAACTGTGAACTTAGTTCAAATTTTTAAATTATGAACGTTTAACTGAACTAGTTCATTTTAAAATTTGTGAACTGAACTTTGAACTAGTTCACGTAGAAAGTGAACTTTCCCAACACTGTCTACAACCACTATTGAATCAGCAATGTATACTATGATGATAAACCCACGCCTTAAGTTCAGTTGAATAAATCCCAAATTAAATATTGTTTTCTAAGAAGTAAAAAAGCGGACAGATGTTCAGGCTATCTGTTTTAAATGGATCGTTTAAATACATTATTTCAGAATTGTATTCAATCACCGTAAAGATTCTACAGCTATAAGTAACAATAACGTGACCTCCCAGGTAGTAACAGCCTTTTGTGTCATCCTCACTACCGTCGTGTGCTATGATATCACAAAGGGACACACATTTTCTGACAAGACACAAGACAAGGTGGCATAGTATTTCCTTCCCTTTTTGAAACCAACATTAGTTTAATTATGCCCTCTTTCTGGCTATAAATGATTATGGTAATGTGACGATATGTTACATACCATCAGCAATTGTCAGCCACAATAAACTGGGCTGAATTGAGAGGAATGTAATGATTTAATAAATAAAGTGTTCGATGCCGTGAAGGGTGCTGTGACCGCCTTCCACCAGCAAGAGGCGCTGCAGCCCCATCACACGCACACGCTCAACGTCATGAGAACCACACATCTGAAACAAAAAAAAACATTTGAAGGGCTCGGAGGAGATTATTTATGTGGGAAAATGAATACCATTTGTCATAAAAATGAATATCCGTACTCAAATTAGAGGTTGGGGAAATGTTTGAGATTATCTTGTTTCTTAATGTGTAATTGAAGTCAGCTTCTAATTACTGGCTATTATCATCCAACTTAGGAGCCATTTTACATTTGTGAAACTTTTAACAATACTAACAATAGAACAGCGCCCCTAGAAATACACGTAACCCTGTGAATAACTTCAAATCTTGGTCCCTTTTGTCACAAGTTCACCCACTGTGACCTCTTTTTTTAAAATCCTCGCACCCCCTCCTCCCTCCCAACATTAATTTAGCTCAGGGACAAATCGCTCCATTAATTCCCCTTTGTATTCATTTTCTCATCATTTCACCCTTCCAACATACTACCTAAGTGCCGAGCGTCTCGTCACCTCATGCCAGGCGAGTGATTGTTCGCTCCCTAGTGCTTCCTTCGCACGTTTCCTCCTCCCTCTTCCCACGTTCTGAAATGCCATGGCGTGGCTGTGGAGACGGATGACACGGCATTTGCAGTGCAGAATGGACTCACGGCACTGAGTACCAAAGCCCCCCCCCCCCCCCCCCCCCCCATCCCCACCCAGACCCCCGTGAATGGACGCCCTGTGGTTTTTCATAAAAGTATAATTCCCTCGGCTTCTGTTTTTTCTTCTCGTCGTGGCCGTTGCCGTGCAGCTGTCAGCGCGAATGAACCCCTTCCAAAATGATGTCTTGCGCATACAGTTTAACCCGTTATCAAAGTGCCACTCACGTATTTCGGCTGCACCCACTGCGCATGCGCCGATTCCCCGTTCACCTTTTTCGGTGTACAAGGCTTGTACTCCCCCGTGCGCTCACTAGATTGAACTGACGGCGATTGGCAAACTTCGACCTGCCGGCGATCGAGCCATCAACCTGCCATGTATTGCCCATTACTGACAACCTCTTGCTCTCTCACTTTCTTTTACTCCCTCTCGCTCTTTCATTCTCCTCCCTTTGAATTATTGAGCTCCTTCTTTCAAGGGGACCGGTCCTTCTCGTCGGGTTGTGTGTGTAGGCCATCATGTTTGCACTACCCACACACACTCTCACACGTGTATCATTGTGTCATTGAGGAAATCACTCACGTGTCTCTGCCTTTGTGCTCAATGTTTCTCCTCTGACCC
>NC_136944.1:16950284-16952784 GCF_949987615.1 Pollachius pollachius
CTATTAATTCTATTAAATCTGTCATTTGGTGCTGATTTGCTTGGGGCTTCTGTGCGTGTGGTACTGTGGGCCGGGGTGGTCACCCAGACCCCTCCTCCCCATACCCCTCCCCAACATCCTCCATCCTTCTCAGCTTCAGCGGGGCCCCTCATATCGGCCCTCCTGACCTCCTCTCTATACCTCTCTCGCTCTATCTCTATCTCTTTCTCTTGCTCTCTTCATTTCCTTCTCTTCCTCTCTCTTTCTCTCTCTCTCTAGTTCTCTCTCTCTCTCTCTAGTTCTCTCTCTCTCTCTCTCTTCCTTGCTGCTTCCCCCTGATTCAGAGAGTGGCCCGAGTCACGCTCATCCATGTGCATTAGTCTCTCCAGAGGCCCCGACTGCTACAACCACTGCCAGTGTGATTACACTGAGAGGCCTGAGTCTACATACGTGCACCTCATGCCCAGATGGGACCCATTGGCGTCTCCCAGTGTACTGTAATGTTAATGTATTCCCCTGCCAGAGGGCACGTTTGCATGCATTAGTAGAAAATAAGTGACGGTGACCTTTCTGTTCTTTACAGTATTTTAGGAAGAAAGGTGATTTCCCCTCATGTTGGCTTTTTACTGCTGTCCGCTTCTGGGTTCCTGGTTATTATTCTCTTCCTCGACCTGATACGGTTTTGTTCTGACCCGACCTGTCAGCATTTGTCTGACTCAGAGGACCAGCGGGCGTTAGGATTCTGCCTGTTTGGCCGGGAGTCATGCTCACCGGTGATTTTCACTAACATCCTCCCCCCCCCCCCCCCCCCAGGCTCTCTAGCTAATGCCCCCAACATACTTTTTGTGTAGAAAGCTGACGCTTACGCATCATTTAAGACAACCTAGTCCCAGGTTTGTACCGGTTTCAACCGCCTACGTTGAGTTTCGTCTGGAAATCAATCGACTGACCATGAACAGCTACGCGTGTACCCCTCAACATTAGCACTGTTTTTTTTCTTCTCAAAGTCTTCCTGTGTGTGCCGCGGTGGTGGTGGTGGTGGTGGTCCCTGTTCACCCCCCCCCCCCCCCCCAGCCCCCAGCAACCTCACAAACCCCCAGGCGGAGGTCTCCCCCAGCCCCCCGGAAGGATATAGATCTGTTTGGTTCTCCGAGGATGTGGGTTAACACAGTTGACCTCCATCTCTGCTGGCTGGCTCTCACACAGGGACTTGTGTCTGGAGAGCCTCCCTGGTGTTCGGGGTATCCCACCCTGATTAAAGCCCCCACTCTAATTGAATTGTAACTGAGTTGGAGTCAGGGTATTTCTGTTTTAGTTAATCCTGAATATGCATATTCCCATATTAACCGGTGCGGCTAGAGACACCTAATACCCATCTCAAAGCCCTGCAACTACAATTTATTACTCGAAATGAACGCGAACGAGTCTTATGGAGGGAGAAAAAAAAAGAAACTGAAAAAACTAATTAGGATTTTCTGAACATGATTCACTAATTTGCAGGAGTTTTATTATGAAATAACAGCAATTTATTTTGTGTTGCTTACTTCTGGGTTATGATTTAGGAATTAACGTACTGAGGGCAAAAGTGGTGCATTGCAGGTCACCTCTATATTCTTGAACACACGTGTATATTGAGTAAATTCAGTACAAATGGGTTTGTTCAAGTGTGTTTGCTACTAAGGGTGTGTGTGTTTACATGTGTGTGTGTATGTGTATGTGGGAATGTCCGTGTGGGTGTGTATCTGCATTTGTGTGTGTGTGTGTGTGTGTACAAGTATATACTTCTATAGTCTTCTTTAAAGGATATATCCTATGGCTGGGGAATTACGGACACTGGGCTGACCTGAGACCAGAGGTTTGGAATCCTGTGTGTCCATCAATTACAAACAGCATATTCAACATGTTCACCTAAACAGGCATGACTGCAAAACCACATAATTGTATTGGCGCTTGTCCAATTGTAAAAATGCATGAATTAATGTTTAAATAAAAATGCACCGTGGCCCACCAGGGTCAGGGCTAATTATATTCTCTGTTCAGTGCACCAAATCTATCCTTGTCAAACACCTGGTGTATTCTTAATGATCTCCTAATGAGAAAGTAATTAGTGTTTTACCAGAGCACATACAACCGTAAAGAGAGCAGACGAATCCGGCATTAACTTTCTCTGAGTGTAGTAGCGGGAGAACGCACACAACATGACTCATGTTTGGTGGAAAAAGCAGCAACCACACGGTTGAAACATAGTAATACACAAGCAAATACCAAAATAAACAAACAAACAAATAAGGGCCCTCCCTCTAAAAACAAAATTACTTATTTTGGAAGTGAAGGCGTTAAAATGTGCCACCTCCAGCATTTCTCCACCTTCTGTTTAGTCGAGTGAAAACCTCCAGTGAGCGGCCGGGAGATGACTTTCTGTTTGGATCTCTCTAAGTACGTGTGAACGTGGCTTGTTGTGAGTTCATTTGCCCTGTGTCGTAATGACGATGCGGCGGCTTCGGCTTCCCGGAGCCCAACG
>NC_136944.1:16972784-16982784 GCF_949987615.1 Pollachius pollachius
CCTCCTCTGTGTCCCCGCATGGCCCCTGTACATCTGGGCGGGCCCCTCCTGATGTTTGTAATTCAGACCCACACGCTCTCTCCAAAGCTCTTCCTTCCTCTTGCATTCCATATTTGGTCACAGTTTTTTGTTTTGTTTGACATGCTTGTCCTATCGGCTCTGCTCTGCTTTGGCTTATAGATGTGGTTGTTCCTTGTCTTAAAGAGACCTCAGCAGCAAGAACGACGACAAAAAAGTGGAACAGTAAAATGCAGCCGGCTATCTTTTCAAAGCTGAACTTTGAATAATGACACTGTTTCCATGGGGAACAGAATGTTTCACAATATTAGAAGTCATCAATCCTTGAGAGGGAACATATTGTTATTCCATTGATATTTTTCTCTTCATCAGCCACAAGGGATGATTGCTCAAAGCAATATGCAAAATAATACTGACCGTTTTTTGGACAAAGGCGGTAATAAAGTGAGAAAATTACAGAAAACTGTGTTTCTCTTAATGCGAAACACACACAAGTGCACGACGCACACGCACACACAAACACATACTCACACACACACACACACACACACACACACACACACACACAAAAAGACACAAGCGCACACGCACACACACACACACACATACACACACAAACACACGTCCACACACGCACACACACACACATTACATTTATTTTGCTGACGCCTTCATCCAAAGCAACTCACTATAAGTGCTCAACACTCACACACGCACACCCACACACTCACACTTGCACGGGGCGGGGCGGGGCCCACACAAACACAGAAACACACAGACACTGACGCGCGCGCACAGCATGTGCACGTGTCTGGACACGGTCTGGAACGGTTGTTGTTCTAATATGTTTTTAATGTCTTTTGGATGCGGTCGACATCTCTAATTTGTTTTTGTCTAAGCTGTGTGCTTATGTGGACAGGGGACATCAAAGCAGTAAAAATAGCGTTTCTCATTAAGCAACCGCTCCTGCTCATTTATTTTGCCAAGCCTTACTTACCAGTTTGGTAGCGTTTTTTTTTTTTCTTCTTTTCTTTTGTTTCCTTTTAGAAACTACTTGTGAAGTCTTTGAGGAAAAGATAATGCCCGGACGCTATATCCTCAGTTACTTCTCCAAAGAGTGGATTACCACCAGCGCGCTGGTGTGTTCAAGTCAGCTGTATGTGGATTCAGAATAGACGGCCGACTGGTTTTGAGCTGGCGGTTTGGAGTGATGAATGTTTTAAGAGCGCTGGGGAACATTAGCAAAGTTAATCATCTAAATCAACGTTCTCTGTCACTCTGCAAATGTCTTGATCTTGTAACAGAAACCGGTGATTAAATTAATCCATTGCACCATTTGAAATGTAAATTCTTGGGTTTAATTTGAATAATTCTAGAACTTTTTTGTTTTCTCTCTCTCTCTCTTGCTCTCTCTCTCTCTCTCTCTCTCTCTCTCTCTCTCTATATATATATATATATATATATATATATATATATATATATATATATATATATATATATATATATATATATATCAACTGACAATTTTAGATCACTCAAAAGGCACTAAAAAACGCTGGCTAGTTAAAACGGCAGTTAAAGTTGACATGTTGTTAAACATTAAAGCACTGGAGTACCATCTGAAAACCAATAAAGTTATATCGAATATTAAAGACGTGGTCGGATGGCTTTGACAACTCCCTCTCCATTCGTAGTGTCGACATCTACAGAAAAAAGCAGAACAATGTAGCTTCAAACCCAGAGACTTGCACACACGCAGCCACTAATCTATGTAGTTGCTATTAAGTTTGATTTATCCACGACCCCGGCGCTGTGCGCTACATAAAGCTGTAAAGTGATAGGATGTTTGAGTTCAGTCGAAGCGTGCGTATTGATTCGACGCCGCGGAATCCCGGCGCACGCGCTGCGGGTCCGGGCCTTGTGTGTCCTATAAATATCCCTTGAAGATGCACAGTGTGGATCGTTCTAAGGCGTCACCGCAATGAATGTGCCCGCGCCAACGAGTTCCTTCTTAATATGAGGTTGATTGAAGACACAATCATCTATAAAAACACAGCATATCCTGTAAAACGATATGGGAACATTAATTGTGTGTCGCCAATACAGTATACGTATAAAGTATGTATGTATAGTGGTATGTATAAATTGTGTGGAATGGATGGATGGCTTGTATGCAAGCTGTATAGCTTGTATAGTTGTATAGTTGTACCTATAGTTGTGTGTAAAGTTGTATGTAAAGTTGTTTTGCATAGTTGTGTTTATAGTTGTGTGTATAGTTTTATAGCTGTATAGTTGTATCTATAGTTGTGTGTAGATGTACGCATAGTTATATGTATAGTTGTGTGTACTGTTTTTACTACATTTTGACATCCCATGTGTTGAAATATGTATTCTACCCCTGGCAACAAACTAAAGTTGGGACAACAAAGGAACTTCTTACTTCTTACCAAAAACCCTGATAGTATAATCAAATATTTCTGAACAGTGCCGGGCAGGATCTGGAGATATGAGCGTACTCTCCCCTCTGGCCAAAGTTACATTATTCCATTTAAGTGCTTGCAATTAAACTCATTGCCGGAAACATGTTTGAATAATTATATTTGCAAGGGCTGGTGTTGTCACCAACGTTAGAACACTTTCTGATAATAAAACAAGCAATTCATGAACAGTGTATGAAAAAGTACTTTCAGTAAGAGAAAGTCAATACAAGCCATAATTGTTTGCCATAATCCCTCTTCGAAGGTATTTAATACAGAGTAGCCAGTTCTTAAGATCGTGTGCTCGGATCCATTAAGATGAATTTGGTTGCCATAGTGATAGGAGGCAGGCTGTTGAAGGCTATAAAAGGATAAGTATTTCTATGATAATTCTATGATGGTCAAGTGTGATGGTTTTTTCCCACCCTGTTGTACTACCCCCCAGGCCAACCGTGGCTGTGAGTTAGCTCCTGCAGCTGCTTCACTGGAGCTGCTTCCCTTTTCATTTTCACTGCCGGGCCTAAAATGATTCAGTGTTTTCTTTATGTCTGGAAATGTGGTGTGAGTGTTTGTGTGTGAGTTGTGTGTGTGGGTGGGTTGGTGGTGGTATCGGGCGCGAGGGGGGGGGGGGGGGGGGGGGGGGGGGGGGGGGGGACGAGCAGTCTGTCACTGATATTGTAAAGACAAGGACAATGGAAATTATGCACAGCAATAGCGGACTGTTTTATTCTTAGCCTCTTCAGTTGCTACGGAACTGTTTAAGAGTCAGAACAGTAGGTCTGCTAAGGGGGTGCAAATATGCGCATTTGTGTGTGAGTGTTTGTGTGTAAGAGTGTGGGTGAGAGTGTGTGTGTGTGTGAGTTTTGTGTGTGAATGTTTGTGATTGTGTGTGTGTGTGTTAGAGAGAGAGAGAGAGAGAAGAGAGTGTGTGTATGTTTGTGTTTGTGTTGGTGTGTGTGTCTGCGTGAATGTGTGTGAGAGTGTGTGTCTTTGTGTGTTTGTAAGAATGTGGAGTCTGTGTGTGAGAGCTTGTGGGTGTGGGTGTGTGTGGGTATTTGTGTTTGTTTCTACCTATGCAAGCACTTTTCATGGTACAGAGTGAGCAGTATTTCTGTTGTATTTAGCTATAAGGGCTATGCAGCTTATAGCTACAGTGCACTACTAATAGGGCTGCAATAAAAACGTTCACTCAGACACACACACAAACACACACACACACACACACACACACACACACACACACACACACACACCACACACACACACACACACACACACACCAACCCACACTGCCCCTTTTAGTATATCATCAAGCGGAGACGATAATCACACACTCATCGTAAATACTGGTATATGTATTGTGTATATGAGGACAGTTATTAAGCTGTCTGATCGATGTGCAGTGAATTGCCTCCATTAATGTAGGCATGAACTGTTGTGTTGACATTGGCCCGAATACCTTGTGTACACATGCCCCCTGCGCACACATAAAACAGACACACACACACACACACAGTCATACACACACAAACTAACACGTGCACGTGCACACACATAAAAGAGAGACACACATATTCACACAAGGACTCATACAAACTCACAGATGAACACGCACACACATAAAAGAGAGACACACATATTCATACACACACTCACACAAGCACACACAAACACATGCTCATGCCGATATTCATGCACACACACACATGCATTCTCTCTCTCTCTCTCTCTCTCTCTCTCTCTCTCTCTCTCTCTCTCTCTCTCTCTCTCTCTCTCTCTCTCTCTCTCTCTCTCTCTCTCTCATCTCTCTCTCTCTCTCTCTCTCCAGGCTCATATCATTACCCATCATTACAGCCCCCATTTGGCATCAGCCGGCCAGATCGATCACGGACGATATCTCGGTCTTACTTCAGGCCAACCTATCAATCTTCATCTCACCCAACACTCTGCCAGCACGTGCACAAACACACACACACACACACACACACACACACACACACAAACACACACATACAGCAACACACACAGACACAAATACACATACACACACATACATACATATATACACACAGACACAAATACACACACACACACACAAATATACCGAAACTCACACACACACACACACACAATCACACACATACAAACACACAGACACACATACACAGAGGATCTTTTTTTTTTTACCACCACACCTCCCGACTACCTCCTGCCTCACACCCTTCAGAAAGCTCACTCCCCAATGTCTCTCTCTCTCTCTCTCTTTCTCTCTCTCTCTCTGCCCAACCGATTTCTGTCCTAGTTCCAAAATACTTTCAATTGCTTTCAGCGCCCCATTGTGTTCCCAGTCCTCTTCATCACCCTTCACACAGAATTTCCCTTTTTTTCTCTCTGTTTCCCAACAAATCAATATATATTCAACAATCCCCTTGAATCACTCACCTCTGGCTAATTCTGTTGTACTCATATTTAACGTATGATTATTCCTTCCTACATGTGCTTTAAATCTCCTCAGGTGTTTGTTTGCACTCGCTGCCCTTGACTTCCTGTGAGAGTTAGCGTGCGTCCCTCTACTTTTTCGATCTTTGTATGGTTTTGTGTGAGCATGCGTGTTTACGCGTGTGTGTGTGTGTGTTTGTATGTGTGTGTGTGTGTGTGTGTGTGTGTGTGTGTGTGTGCATGAATGTGTATGTGTGTGCAAATGCCACTTTTGTGGGATTTGTGTTTTTTAAAGAAACAGCAAAGAAGACAAAGAGAATCAAAAACGAAAAAACGAGAGACAGAAAGAGAGAGGGACGAGGGAGGTAGTGTTAGAGAGAGAGCGCGATCAAGAGATAACATACAATTATTCCTTCCTACATGTGCTTTAAATTTCCTCAGGTGTGTGTTTGCACTCGCTGCCCTTTACTTCCTGTGAGAGTTAGCGTGCGTCTCTCTACTTTATCAACCGAGTCACGGTAACACCATACAAGACCATCCCTGTACGTCATTCACCTTTATTACTTTTCCCTCCCCCCTTCCCTCCTCAACCCCTCCAACGCTCTGTCAACCCACTTCACCCCTTTGTGAGCTTGAGTGTGTGAAGCTGTGTGTGTGTGTGTGTGTGTGTGTGTGTGTGTGTGTGTGTGTGTGTGTGTGTGTGTGAGAGAGTTTGTGCATGTTTGTACACTTTGCTTGTGTGAAAGAGAGATTGTGCTCATGTGTCTGTAAGGGGATGTGTGTTAGTGTGTGTGTGTGAGAGAGAGAGAGAGAGAGAGAGAGAGAGAGAGAGAGAGAGAGAGAGAGAGAGATACTGTGTTCACATTTAATTGACTGAGAAAAAAGTGATCAAACGGACAGACCAAAAAAGACATGAAAAAAAGGGAAAATACCAATCAAGTTGCTCCCCATTTCTCTGCCTGCATCTTTATTTAAGGACACCCTAATGTGTGTGTGTGTGTGTGTGTGTGTGGCCCGAAAAGATTCTAATTGTATTTGGATAGAGCACGCCCTTCACACAATTACCCGCAGCACGGGCCCCTGATGGATTCTCAGCTGCTTCATGCAGCAGTCATTAAAGATCATCGGGAGAAAAGGCCTCGCTGGATAGCATAGAAAAAAACAACACATTCCTCCATAACTCCATATTTAGTATTATATGCGTCCTAATGGGTGAAATATATAGTGCATAGTTTGTTATGTTTCTTCTTCAGAAGGAAAAAGCCACAGAAGCCAAAAAAAGAGAATAAATATGCAAAGATAGAGAGCAAGCCAAGAGAGCAAAGATGGAACCCATTTATTAATCCAAAATGACTACACACTACACAGTTGTAGAGGGATACCCGTGTCTTCGTTGGAAACGTGCAACGCCTGGGCAATGGGCTCTTTAGAATTAATATCACAATCATGGCTGACGTATTATGACTCAAGTAATGAGCCGGCCTGGTGGTGCTAAGCCTTGGCTCTAACCCCCCGCCCCCCCCAGGAAGGCCGTGCTCAGTGGATCGGGCCTGGCTCCTGGACAGGCCTCTCGGAGGGATCCAGCACTGGACCTGTCTCTGCCGATAGCCACTGACTGGGCCAGCTCTCAGGCCCCCTGCTGTGGCCCACTGTGGGTGGAAAGAGAAGTTCACACGTACGAGCCAGTGATGTGAGTGTCTGTCGGTGTGCACCCTGTTACTATTTGTATGCAGTGCTGTTATATATATCGTGTTCTGGAAAACATTGAGAAAATAATTTCTTTAATGTAATGTGTTTGTGTGTGTGTGTGTGTGTGTGTGTGTGTGTGTGTGGGGGGGGGGTGCAGGGGTACGTGTCTATGTGTGTGTGTACGTGTGTGCGCACATGTGTACATGCACAGTACGTGAGCACTTGTGCGTATGTGTGTGTATGCATGTGTGTGTGTGCCTGCACCCGTGTGTACGTGTGGGTGTGTGCAAGCTCTGCCATTATAAAGCCCTCTCTTCATCCAGTGCTGGGCCCCTGGTGCTGCTTCATCTGCCCCTTTAATATCCCTGGATTTCTGCGGCGCTAGCTATTGTTTCCAGGGAACCGGCTCTTTCAGCGCCTGACTGAGTCGGTCTCGCGGGGTCCGGCGGTAAGCCCAGGACTCCCTGCAGGCACCCTCAACTGATGGCAGATCAGGCTACATCAGTATGTGTTAGAGGTACACCAGGACCTGAGAGATGTATCCTATTTCAGCTGAACCAGCACAGCAAGAGCCGACTGCCAGAGACTCAGGGAAAAATGTACTTTGTATGGTTTCGGTGTGAGCGTGTGTGTGTGTGTGTGTGTGCGTGTGTGTGTGTGTGTGTGTGTGTGTGCATGTGCGTGAATGTGTATGTGTGTGCAAATGCCACTTTTGTGGGATTTGTGGTTTTTAAAGAAAGACAGCAATAAAAGACAAAGAGAAGCAAAAACGAAAAACCGAGAGACAGATGGGAGAAAGAGAGAGGGATGAGGGAGGTCGGGTTAGAGAGAGAGAGAGCGCGATCAAGAGATAGACAGGGAAGAGAGAAAGAGAGAGAGAGAGGAGAGAGAGATCAGAGACAAAGAGTGGCAGGGGAGACAGAGAGAGAGAGAGAGAATAGGGAGAGACCCAGAGTAGAGCAATAGACATGCAGGTGGACAGAGAGATAGCAGGTAGATTGTTAAATAGATGAACAGGGAGGAGAACAGAGGGAGGGAGATGGAGAATATGTTTTCCCTGTTTGCACCGATCTGTTTGTGTGGGAGTGCATTAACATCAATGTGGGCTGAATATGTAAAACAGAGGCTAATAACTGCCTCCACCATGCAGAACCAAGATGGCTGCTTCCGTTGAGAAGCCATGCTAGCTACTGTATTGTGTGGAGGCTGTTGAGATTCTCTCTCTCTCTCTCTCTCCCTCTCTCTCTCACTCTCTCTCTCTCTCTCTTTCTCCTTCTCCTTCTCCTTCTCTATGTGTTGTTTGCTTTAAGCAGTTGATCTCGCTCCTCTAAACCCCATGGAGTGGTTTTCAGTCTCCTGGCAGACTGACAGGGGTGAATCCATGAAGTGCTTAGCCTCCACAGTTTTACATTCCATTCCTTTTAGCAAGGCTCACCTCGCCAAGACCTCTTCAGATCACCGGGAGGGGAGAGAGAGAGAAAAGCAAACATCCTTTATTGAAGCTCTATGAGTCTCGGTTGGAGGGCCAGCACCGTGGAGAAAGCACGGGGGTGCTCTGTTTGGTGTTGCCTTTTTTTCTTTTTTTTTCAGGTTTTTTTCTTACATGTTGAGCACCGGCCCATTGTGCTCCTTTGAAGGGACGTCCCCGCTGGTTGAATACTGATCGCTCCACTCTGCGCTATATAGAAAACATTTAGTGCGCTCCCCGCTACAGTTTGTGTCGATCTAAGGCCGAGGAGGAGGTGAGGTGTCAGCACAGATCCTCCATATTTTGCGGCCCACACCGTTCTGCTATCCGCTTGTAGAGCGCTATGGTTCAACATTGTGACCTCTGACCCCGGCTCTATTAGCGTATGAAACCTCTCGTGAAGACCATTGCTTCCAGCGCATGCACTGGTGTGGTACAGATGCTGACTGTCAATCAAGAGGAAGGACTGCCGGGCAGGGTTTGATTGATACACAGTGTGATTTGTTTGACAAACACAAATTCATTCCTTTAATAATCTCCCTCAATGCTATCAGCATAATATGCCAACACACTTAGATTTGAGGGAATAGATTTTACTCCAAGTATTTCATGGGGTGTTTTGTTTTGTGGTATGCATTTGTTTTACAAGCATGACTAAAAAATATGTGCTATAGACACAAAGTCCATGGTCAGATCCTTCCCATGAGATAAGCTACATTATGGCAAATCGTTGCAGCAGACAGAGAGAATATAATGTCTCTAGTTATCTCATTTGTCCCTCAAATCTCTGCCTTTCTCCCTCCGTCAAGAATCTTGAAAGGTACTCATCACAAGCCTGTGCGGGGGTGTGTGCGTTGCGTGTCTGTGTGTAAACATGCGATTGTTTTGGCCAAGGAGCTTGCTTATTATGCATGTTAAAAAAAATACTTCTGTATTTCTGTGTGTGGGTGTGTGTATGAGTTTGTTTGTGTGTGTGTCTGTGTGCGTAGGTATGTGTGTGCGTGTGTGTGTGTGCGGGTGCATGTTGTTTGCCTTTGTGTGTAACTATTCACTTATGTCAGCAGTGGAGGGGGTAAGGAAGACTTCTGGCAGAGTAGAGGGGGTTTTTGAGAAGCGGGATTTTGAACTTGTTCATGTAAGAAGTCAGTTTGATCAATGCCTGCTGCAGCTCTCTCGCGCTGCAGGCCACGGTGAACCCACTGATGGATGAATTCCTCTGTGGGAGCCCACGGACAAATGTGTAGGTGTGCGCCGAGAAAAAAAGGAAAAGAGGAACAAAAGCAAATGAGTGAGTATCTCTTTGTTGGTGTGTGTGATTGTGTCTGTGTCTGTGTGTGTATACTGGTCCTTTTACGCAGGTGTGAATGTGCATGCACGAAACCCGAACCACAAAGGTGTCCATATATCCTCGGAACAGAACGAACGCAGCCACTGTATATGCATGAGCTCTCCTTCCCATCGGTGTGTGGGCGGCCAGCGTTTGGTGGTCAAAATTTGCAAATTCAAAAGCTTCTAATTAGTGTATTCTTCTGCGGGGGCGAACTATCGTCTGACAAAACAGAGGCAGTGCGGGGGGGGGGGGACAGACAGACAGGGGAAAGCCGTGGCAGGAGACTCCTGATGTCAAGGCTGGGGGGCTCGCTGGCCCCCCCTGGGGATGGACACCATGTGTGTGGCAAACCTTTTAGAGCCGCACCAATCAGATTAAAGCAGGCCTTCCCCCCCGCACACACACACACACTCACCCTGTTGATGATGAGATAAGTTTTCTAGTGGCTAAATTCTGTATCTAATTAGAGGGGGACTCAGATGTCTGAGTGAAGCATTTTCTGTTTCTTGAGACATTTCAAAAGGAGCCTGGAGAAGGTAATGAAGCGATGAAGATGACTGCGGCAAAGGGAGGGGACGA
>NC_136944.1:16987784-17010284 GCF_949987615.1 Pollachius pollachius
AAATATTGATTGTGCAACAAATTATCCTAATTCTTACCCACCTGTAATTAATAATCAACTCAGTAGGAAACACCTTGATGTAACACAATGTCATCAACACCATTATTACTCACCTTTCCTAAGAATGATTGCCTCAAAACACCCAGCCGTGTATTTTTTATTTTACATAGAAATGTAATCAATGAACTTTTCCAAACTGAATAAAACCCTTTGTTATGACGTGGGCTCGCCCTTGCTGGCGGGCTCAACATTTCAACCGATTAATAACATAATAAGTTTGGGCACCCCTGCTTATGAAGCCTGCTAACGCACAGCGGGCTAGCATGTTTTCTCACTTTAGCACAAGCCTGAGAAATCCTTGCCTCAAATCAGTGTTTCTCTTGCCTCATCCTCCATTTATGCCGCCTGCAACGATCCAATTTAGCTTGCAAATATACATCGCTTTGCGAGAGGAAAGATCCACCCTGAATGCCACATCGGTTTTGTTTTTAAAGGTCAGCTCCACTATTCTCTGTTGCCTTTCAGTTGTTTCAGTGTTGTCTGAACCAACCCATGCTGCTCTAAATTGATTTTGCACCACCATACCTTTTTTGTATATTTTTTTTAATTAGGCTACCTCATTAATTCTCTAAATGAAAATGAAGTTACTTCTAAAACAGCACTTGGTACAAATGTAGATGAGTATCTCCACACCGGCATAGCAGAACATCTTCAAGCAAATGTATTAATCCTTGTTTTGGCTATTTTACCCTTTTTGCACCCAACAGTGTGTTGAGGATGAGCTTTTGTTATGCATTTCACACCAAACTGTGACCTTTTCTCGTGTGACACCTATAATGGTGAATGAGGTTCTGCGCACTTCCCATTTGAATGTGTTTCCACGCACGTTTTCGACAAAGTGCATGTCATCACAATACATTTAGTTGGCATTTGAGTACGCACACTGCATCTGCAGTGAGGGAACGTGTTCTGGATAAATATTAAATATCAGATGGTATAACCCGTATTTACACCATGTATAAATACAACAGATAAATATGTTAGACTAAGTGGTGAATACAAAGCTGGATGTGTGTGAACATTATGAAATCCCAAGAAAGTATTTTGGTTCTTTTTGTTTTAGGATTACTTCAAATCCTTTGCGTATCACATTTTCTTGTAATGTATCACTAGTTGCCGAACTTCTGTTAAATACAATCCAAACATATTTGGGAAACATTATATAAAACTTGCTCAGGAGGTTTTAAACTTGTTCCTTCTTCCTACCCTTAGTAAAAAAACATTGTCTCTGTGTCTTAGGTGGTCTTATCTTACCATTAACCATTCTACAAGACCAAAAAGACACGATGTTTACAGAGACAAGCAGAGGGAAACATGGAGAAAAACAATTTAGTGAATCTTATGTAATTCCAAGAAATCACACACACACACACACACGCACATGCACACGCGCGCACACACACACACACGCACGCACGCACGCACGCACGCACGCACGCACGCACGCACGCACGCACGCACGCACGCACGCACGCACGCACGCACGCACGCACGCACGCACGCACGCACGCGCACACAAGCACACATGCACAGGGTATACCTGTACCCCGTCCCCATAAGAAAATATATGAAATAACTCCACGCAGAAGAAGACATTGACAAACGACCTCTCACATATTGATTGGTGTTCACCCGGAGCCCCACACAAGGCATAATAACAGCCAACTGTGAGCATAGCCGCTGCTTTTTTCTTTCTTCTCCCTTTTCCTATTGCCTATTTGTCCTCAGGTTTAGTTTTAATGGCTAAGCGAATCAGAGAGAGAAACACAGCACTGTAAACTTCAACCATAAATTAGATTTGCACCTCCAGCAAAACTTTCGCTTTCACGCTACTTGGTGAGCTGTCTCGGTTCTCACCAGTTTTTTTTCTGTGCTTCCAGACCAACCCCGCCTTCCCCTCAGTCTCCCTCCCCTTCCCCCCCAAATCCCTGCCTGACCATCGCTCCCCCAACTCTCTTCCCCCCCCATCACCATCACCAGCATCATCATCATCATCATCATCATCACCATCATCATCACCATCATCATCATCGCTATCATCATCATCTTCCCCGTTTCCCCCTGTCCTCTGACTCCCATCCTCCTGGTCAGTGAAACCAACTCCCAGCTGCGCTCAAACACAGACCCAAGGCTGCGGACACATTCACACACGCACAGACACACACTGCCACACACACACAGATACACGCATGCACGCACGCACACACACACACACACACACACACACACACACACACACACACACACACACACACACACACACACACACACACACACACACACACACACACACACAAACACAAACATGCAGCCACACACATGCAGAGATACACACACACCCACTGCGATACAGACAAACACACACACATGCACAGATACACAGACACACGCACTACGATACACACACACACACACACACACACACACAACCTCCCACTCCCTGGCACGGTCCCCATAGAGGAATTTAGGGGGACGAGGGGATGAAAGGGTGGGGGTTGGGTGATGGTGGTAGTAATATCCACGGTGCAGGTGGGACCTGACTCTCTTACCCAGGCTGAACAGAGGCAAGCGGGCGGAGGGCTAGGCCAGCCACAGAGTGATGATCTCTGCAGAGATTGAACAATCAAAGTAAGGGGAGAGGAGGCCAGTGGTGGTGAGGGCCTAGGAGTGAGGGAACTTGTGCACTAATTGTATCTCATGACTAATTGGTAAATTAGTGAAACCTATTTCAAGGCGCCAAGCTTTGCTTTGGGGGACACCCACAGCTCATTATAGACTCATATTCTGGGCAGAGGAGGAGAAAAATAAAGGAAATTATACAATTGCTCAGGTGAGGATGGCAATTAAGCAAGTGCTTAAGAAAAGGAGGAGATGAAGCCTGGTACACACATAATTTACTATGCTCTCTGGTGTCTAGGTTTAAATCACCACTGATCCAGGGCATATATTTATGGCTGCACACTTGAGCCGGCGGGAAAGAGGCCTCTGTTTTCTTGTGTGTGTTTTTATATGAATATAGTTTGTTCCTGCATGTGAGCGTGTGTGTGCTTATTTGTGTGTGCTTATTTGTGTGTGTGTTTTTGTGTGTGTGAGTGCTTATTTCTGTCTGTTGAGCATGTGTTCGCTTATTTTACTTATTTGTGTGTGTGGGTGCGTGTGTGTGTGAGTGCATGTGTGTGTTGGTGTGTGGTCATGTGCTGACATGGCTGACAGGGTTGCTTGTTGCAGGCATGCATATTTCTGTGCTCAAGTCCTCGCCATAAGCGCCTTATATGTTAATTACATCATGAAGAGGTGATTCCCATGCAATTGTTTCCAGAATCAATTCTGCCAAAGTTATGCAAGTCAATTGGAAAGAAGTGCCTGCCTTCAAGATCCAAAGCAAAAACTTCTGCCAAGTGTGTCCTATGAATAGATGTTTTGTCCTCATTATACTCTTCACATACATAAAATATATTTGGCATCCTTATAAAGTCATTGCACAAAGTTAAAGTCACTTTAGATATTGAGGCCACTAATGTCTGATACCGGCACCACCAGCAACTGTGCCTGTGAAACAGTGGGCTTGAGAATCTTCTCGAAGGAATTTAGCATGAGCATTTTTTGCAGAGTATAAAGGTGAAGGCGATTTTCTTTCTCTAGATATTCAGACAATTGGTGAAACAAAAGAGTGCTGTCTTTTTTCTGAATGTCACATAATGAGCGTTATGTAAATTAGGAAAGAAGTGTTATGCAACCTGAGCAACAACATGGTTATGCAACGCAGAAGACCCCTTCTTAACTTATGATGATCATAAATGATCATGACTATTTATGAAGAAGACCCTCAACTTCACTGTTGTTATACAGAGATCAACATTGAAGAGGGCTGTCTGATGAAGTGCAACATTAATACTGCTATGCAATGACTAAGCTGTATCAAATGATGCCTAAAACTTCTACCCCAAAATAGCTTGACAGTCAAACGTATTTGTCAAACAAACATCATCCCAAATGAGTCAGTTCAATGGCCTTGGATTTAGAGATGGATTTCTCACTCTCAGTGTCCGAGAGTTGTTCGATTTCACAATTATTGATTGGGCTGTCTGAGCTCCAACCAATGAGCTGTTACATTTTGTTTAGTTTTCCCCCAAACCCCAGTGTTAGACTCTTGATGAACCCCCAAAATGCTTCATGTCTCTGATGGGCAAGCAGAAGAACAGCTCTAGGAGAACAAAAAAACATTTGCCATACCACATCATCACCGTTACAAACCCACAGCTACAACTTCCACATATCACCTTAAAAGGCTGTATACACGATATACAACATTCCTGAAGACAAGCCATGCATTTGGAAAAGGGCCGCTAATACGGCACACCTCTAGTCCTGAGGCATGGCTTTAATACAACCCTACGGCATCCCCGGTATTATTTCACCTGTCCCTGCCTCCTCGCACGTTATTGTGTTATCGCTTCATCATCATTTGAAGGACGCAAGGATATTTCCACAAGGACACCATCGATCCCTCTGAAAACCTCTCGACTGTCATCCCTAGCCAATTTGCCGGGAGAAAAACTAATATTGTGTTTAATCAGATACAATTAGGCTTACAAGTTAAGATCTCCTCCCCAATTAAACCTCATTAGGGACGTAATGCTATTAGTGGAGTCTTGGGTAACCACCGCTCACAACGGTGGTCCCGTCAACAACGGCCACGTTGCCACGCCGATAGCTTTCAGTTCTGATGTGATGGTGCTTTTTCCTGTTTTAAAGAGTAACCCCAAACGTAAAAAAAATCGGAGACTGTAGGGACATCCCAACCTCTGGTGAAACATGGGTTGTTGCAATTTTTTTGTGTTGTTGATGATTGGCCTCCGATTAGAGTCAAGCCCTAATGGAGGGCCTCTTGAGGTTCCTCCCCACCCTGAGGTTCCTCCCCACCCATTAAGTGGCTCAAACAATGTTTGCAATTGTAACAGTACAATTGCATTGAGTGTAGAATCATTTTGTCACCGGCCTTCGACGAAACGATCAGAAGCGCCACTTAAACCCTTACCTCAACAGAAGACAAAAATCATAAAAGCGCATGACGTGGTTTGCACTGAAAATAAATCCAAAAACGTTAAACAAAGCCCAAGGAGTTTTCTTTATTTTTCGGTGGGAGTAGAAACATGTTAGCATATAAACTAGCCACATCATTATCACAGTAGAGGGCACAGTCAGAGGCTAATGGTCACTAACAAACACGTGTTAGCTCTGTGCGTGCTATGCAGTGTGCACACAACTCTGTAAATACTTCTTGTCGTATTGATTTGCATCTAGACTCAGCAGGGCTGTGTGGCTTACTAGTGCTGATGAAGTAACATTTATGATGATCACCGACATTGCTAACTAGCAGTGGTTGCAAATAAACCCAGTATTTACTGTTGTCCCTTTGATGTTTCTCTTTGATACATCCAGCCTCTAATCAGTAATGCCCAGACATGTAGACATGTAGCAGACACATTTATCCCAAGCGACATGCAGTGAATTCAGATACAGCAACATCGTTGTTAAGGAGCAGGGGAAGGTCATGCAGTGTTCAGATGGATGCCTATAGGTAGGCTGAAACCACAGCGTCTTCTGGCTGGGAGTCAAACACCTTAGCCACTACTACACTATTCTGCGCTATCATGTTACCCTGCATGTCTTCGGATGCGGGAGGGAACTGGAATCCCGGAATAATGAAATAACCAACGTGAACACAGACACAACGCGCAATCTCCATGCAGACAGAACGCCAGGCAGACACAACTAGGTGGAGACAGAGCCAGAGTCAGATCTCTTGCTCCGGGAGGGAACTATGCAATCCACTCATCCATTAGTATGGGGCTGACGCCTCACATGGGGAGGCTGGTCAATTGTAGGAAGATACTGATCTATCAAATATTTTTAAATGCAAAATCCATTATTTCATGTTAACTACCAGAGCAAAATTTCTTGGAGTCGTTTAAACAGTGAATCATTTTCATAACTCTTTGTTGAGCTGTTTAACTGATGCATTATTTGTTCATCAAATGCCCTAAATAGAACTATAACAATGTGTTGGAGCAGCCCAAGAGAACTCTCCAAGCAGTGCATTACTGAAAACATATACTCGGGTAATTTCCTTAAGATCCAGACACGAAAAAAGACTATGCTTCTTGAAGACCTTCAAAGTGAATCAAATGTTACATAAATAATTCCCTTTAGGCTATCTTTTTTTCACATCAATATCTCCAGTCCGCCCCTCCCCTCAAAACAAAGAATACGTTTTAAACGTACACCTTATTGTTGTTGGCAAGACAAGCAAAGACGAGGCTAGGGACATTTATCAATATGTTTCAATGTGGCCTGTCAAATGTCAGAGTGTGACACCAATCAGCAATAATTACCATAAGGGCTTTAGTTTTCCTCTTCCCTCTAATTGGCCCTTGCTGTCAATCAACAAGTAATTTCTGCTCACAGCTGAACTAAGGGGGTTTGATACACATGAAGGCGGGGAGATAATTGAAAATAATGGAGCACATTTGAGGCGTCGGCTTGATCAGCACGCGGGGGCGAAATCAGAGTAGAGGGAAAGGGCGGTGAACACAAGGAAAAAGGCAGATCTTAATGATAATGAACACCACAGTTCATTCCATACACACACACACACAAACACACACATACACACACACACACGTGCAGTAAACATAACAACGTCCACACGTGCGTCACCACTTTGCCTCCGAGCACGAACGCGGATGGTTGCACTGAATAATCAGCCCGCACGTGCCTGTGTCCCCGGCGCCGTTCGCAAGGGAGAGGATCAGCACCTTTTGATGGGGTACGCTCTGCGCTTCGTCAGCAAAGCCCTGCATACCCAACCCCCCCGGGGGGCTTCTCAGCCGGTACCAGCTCTGAAGGGAACCCAGCCTGCTCAGAGGAAGTGCCTCTCAGCAGGTCACCGTAACAGTATGCACGCGTGATATTAAATCTGTCTGGGGTACCTGTAGGTATATATGTGGAGATAAGATGTGGGAGGATGATGTGCGTATGTGTGTGTGTGTGTGTGTTTGTGTGTGTGTGTGTGCCTGTCTGTGTGCAATAGCATAACTGGGCCAGGTCAATGAGAGCTCACTGAAGGTGTTAAAGTTCCCACAAAAGGGAACATTTGCTCTCTATAGTTTAAATAATTCCATACCATGATATTATACACCAAAGCACATCATACAATTATTCAAAGTAGGTATTTTCATATATTTGTCAGTACAAAACAATGTATTTGTGCTTAGCTGCTTTGGGTACCATGCTGTATTATGCAGTTATGACACAGGCTCGCACTGGGGTAAAACTGACGAGTATTTAGTCCAATAACATTGGTCTATTGTCAACGGTAACTCACAGTACGGTGATTGACAGCTCGCTTTGGTTTTTTGACAGGTTCAAATATCAAAACAAAGCTCTACCCTAGTCACCACGACAAACCCTCCAACTTTTTGAGAAGCCACGTTCCGCCCCAACCTCCGGCTTTATGCAGATTCACAAAAGACGATAAAAAAAGCCATCTGACGCATTGGGCCTTTAATGATTCAAATTTATTTTAGACAGACAGACAAAACACCTCACTGAATACCAAAAACAAGAAATCTATGTCTATAATAACTCCATGGCTGAACACAGGACGTAACCCTACCATCCATGTTCCTTCACCAACACTGCACTGCCCTGTGTGTCAGACAGAGTGGCTAATTAAAGCCTACCGAATTCGTAGTCCAACCCCTTGACCCTACCACCTACACTTTGATCCTAAAGAAAACAAACCAACTCCTAATACACATGTAGATACCTCAGAGTAATGCGATGCATTGATAGGTTAACAATCCCTGTTATTATATAATTATTTTATTATTCCCCCAACTAGTCTCCGCCACCCTCCTCAGAGTCTAGCAAGCGCCTCAGAAACGCGCACACGTCTGACTATTTCCATCCATCAATAGCACTATATTGATTAGCTGTCAGAACCCACCGACAGTCCAACTGTTGGTTCTGTGAGGATAGAAAGTTATGAATGACTAATCAACTTTGGTGTTTGTGATCACAGCTCTTAGACCCAGGTCTCAAATGAAAGCCATATGTTTCTGGTCCCTGATAGCTGCTTAGCTTCAGGTAATGCATGTGATCATGAATACAAAAATACATCATCGTGGACATTCATTTATTTGTCAAAATATTATCTCAACCAATAGCGTACGCCATTAAGTGGCTGGCTGTAGGGAACCCAGAAATGTAAAGACCCCCTGTACAATAAATATAGTTCACGTTTCCGGTCATTATTGTTAGAGGCTATTTCGGGCATGGGTAGAGGTTGCTAATTCTGGAGTCAAAAAGTGGCCGTTACGGAGAGAGTTTACCTGGTTCATGTATTCTAACCTTTAATGATGCATTTTAGAAGGGGCAAAATACATTTATATTTCCAAAGCTGATGCTGATTGTTTAGTGGTCGGTGGACATATTGAACATTGGAAATTTAACTGTGAACACAAAATACATTTCCTACTTGAAAGGTTCTTGTTCTAAAACAACAATGGGTTTGCGTGTACTCGTTGTAGAACTGACTTACAAGCCTTCCTTGTTGGGCATGTCAACTTGGCAATGGGATGAGTCAGGAGAATAGGAATCAGTCACAAATAGTTTACAAGGAGGTGAGGGGGTGGGCTATCCTGTTGGGCCACATCGTCACTGTGTGTATTTTTGCATGTGTTTCAATTACAGTGGATCAGACAAACGAAAGGTAAATTCAAATCTGTGCAAGTAGACATTGTTTTTCTTTCTACATGGCACTCTAACAGATGCCTGAGCCTGTAAAGCCAGAGCTAATGTTGCCCTCATTGTGGCGGTCTGCGTTATTAAAGCTATGTCTACTTATTCACTTACTTACTCACACACTGGTGGGCGGTTTTGTATTTGTGTCTGATGGAGCCACGACACACACACACACACACACACACACACACACACACACACACACACACACACACACACACACACACACACACACACACACACACACACACACACACACACACACACACACACACACACACACACCAACAACAGACAGTGAGTAGAATAGCAGGTCCCTCATTTTAAGTTTCTTCCTCCTACCCTCAACCTCAAGAGCTACCTTCCATAGTTCTGCCAAAAAAAAGAGAAAAATCTAACTCTTCAATTCACATTTCCATATGCCTTCCTCTGGCGCCAGGGTGAGTGGATAATTGGATGGAATGTGGTGATGGGGGAGAGCAGGAACGAAAGAGATACAGAGAAGAAGTGAAAAAAAACACCATGCCATTACAGCATCGGTTATATTCTCTCTCTCTCTCTCTCTCTCTCCCTTGCTCTTTATCTCGCTCTCTAGTTCTCCCTCTCTCTGTCGGTCTCTCTCTTTCTCTCTTTTCTCTGTCTCTCCCTTTTTGTATCACTGGTTCGTCATTTTGCCATTCTGCTCTCTCGCAACCACTTGTGTAGCTGAAAAGATTTACCTTGGCCCCTTGGTTCTCTCTCGCTCTGTCTCTATTTCTCTCTCTCTGTTTCACTCTCTCTGAATCACTCTGGATTTACCTCCCCCGGAGCCTCTGTCCCTCCCTCTGTCTTTCTCTACTTCGCCCTCATCCATATTCATTCTCTCTCTCTCTCTCTCTCTCTCTCTCTCTCTCTCTCTCTCTCTCTCTCTCTCTCTCTCTCTCTCTGTCTGTCTCTCTCCCTCTCTTTATCTCTGTCTTTGTCTGTCGGTCTCTCTCCCTCTCTTTCTTTCTATAGCTCTCTCTTTCTCCCTCTCTCTCTCTCTCTCTCTCTCTCTCTCTTTCTCTCTTTCTCCCTCCCTCCCTCCCTCCCTGTCACCCCCAGTATGGCGTTAATACACCAATTAGCCCTGAGAGCAGATAATGGACTATTTCATATTGCAAAAGTGAAAGAGAGGCACAGTCAGTCAGTGAGAGAGAGAGACAGAGTGGGAGAGAGAGAGAGAGAGAATAAGATTGAAGTAGCTAGAAAGGTAGATAGACAAATGGATATATGGATGGATAGCTATATATATAAAGAGAAGGGAGAGGTACAGGGATAGAGAGAGAGAGAGAGAGAGAGATGGGGAGAGAGAGAGAGAGAGAGAGAGAGCTACAGAGAGTGTGAGGGAGAGCTTGGTGGGTGTTTTTTTCTGGTGCATTTATGGTCTGAAATGGTGAAATACTGCATTTTCTGTAAGCATCCATCCAGCGAGTAAAGGGCGGTTGGGGGTGGAGTTGGGTGAGGGGGGGGGGCGCATGAGAAATGGGGGTCAGCGAGAAGCAACGAGGTTGCTGCATAAAAGCTGAGGTGTTACACAGACGCTCTTGGGGGCACCAAACCCTGAAGCCATGTGTAGCTTTGTTGAACTTTAAAACTCTTACTCACTGCTCGCTCCCTTCCCGGCTTCAGACAACCCCCCCCCCCCTCACTTCTCTCTCTCTCTCGCTCCAAACCAATACTAGTTTACCTTAAATTGACGGACAACAGGGTCTTAAAATAAACATATCACGGAGGGATTTGTCCGTTACCACAACAACCGAATATCTTGTCAGGAAAACGTCAAAAAGCGATATTAATGTGCACCTCAAAGTCCGATTCTGAACTCAGTCCTGACAGGGCTCTGGGTTGGAGTGGTGTGGGCTGAACTCCAGTCCCGTCCTGTTTGGTGTGGTTTGTGCTTCCTTTGCGTTCAGCCCATACTGCGTGGCTTCATCAGGCCGCACCGTCCCCGTAATGTGAGTGGACGGTAATTGGTCACTGGCCTGTGAGTGTACGCCGGTAATTGGCCACCAACTTGGCTCGCTAGCTAAGGGGGGGGGGGGGGGGGAGAAAGACTCCACACCCGTTTAATCGGCTTTGACACCCTTTACTGAAGCTAAATGCACACCGCGATAACCCTTAATAACGTAGTTAGATGTACATGGCGTACTTCTGTTATTCGTCGTATGCACGGTGCCAAGAAAAACTAAAAGAAGACATACCATTTGGAGGCTTGAGTCGATTTAACAAATTTGTATCAATTTACAATTGAATCTGGATTAAAGGTCAAAGCTTGGAGCAGTAGGGCAGATCATGTTCATGGTAGCCATTGTTGTTTCTATGTCTAACACTAGATTCTTATTTTTTATTTCACAAAAAAAGGAACACAATCTATACATATAATTGATTTGACTTACTTATGAGGCAAATATCAGACGGTAAATAAAACAAAGTTAATACGCACATTAGTTTCAGAAAAGGAATAAAATATTATACAACATAAGCTTGAATTTATAGTAAATGTTTACGTTAATTAGGATAAAATATGGTGAAATACCATTGCCCAAAGCCTATTTGGCAATAAAATAAACTTTAATCTCGGTAGGGTTTTTTGTCGTTATAGCTTGCATCCAATTATAAAGTTAGAATCAATTCATAAAATGTATAAAAAAAAATCGAACAAAGTAAGAATTATGAAGAACATACAGTTTTAGTTCCTCAAGTTTACAGCATTATATCAGAAAGATTCAGCTGTTCCTCACCTTGAAGACCAGGCTGATTTTTGCACGGGCTCTTTTCATCTTACGTCTAGACTATACTGCAACTCTGTTCTGGCAGTTCTGCCTTCAGGTGCCCTTAGTCCATGAATCCTCTGCAGCCCACCCAGAATGCAGCAGGTTCAAAATAACCATGTCCTCCCCCACAACCCCACTCCTCCTTGCTTCTCCAAACCCGATTCAAGTCACTGGTCTCTGCCTGCCGTGCCGCGAATTACCCGGGCCCATCCTACATCCAGGGAGGTGGTCGAACCATATGCCCCAACCCGTCCACTGTGCTCTACAACCGCAAAGCGGCTTTCTACTCCCACACTGCGAGGGGGGCCCTCGTCTGCCGCTCAACAAAAACCTGAATGGTTTGCTGTCCTGGTCCCACGACGGGGGAACGAGCTCCCCGCTGACATCAGGATGACCGAACCCTGCAAATCTCTTCAGTGCAGACTGCATCTTGGCCCCGAAAAAAAAGGTGCTGTTTTATATCATTATGTGTTATTATATAACACATATAATATATATATATATATATATATATATATATATATATATATATATATATATATTTATATGTACTTCATTTAGTAATTTAAGCAATTCACTTTTTTGATGAATTTGATGTACTCGCAGGATTCTTGCACTTTTTTGGGTTGATTCTTGAGGGTTGAATACAGTTATTGTACTGTATAGTGAGATAAAGTATCAGACTGTCAAAAAAAAACTGTTTTTTAACTGGTTCTAACCAGTTTAACACCAGTTATATTATCCTGATTTTTATAGAAAATCGTGCGTTTTCTTTAAGAGGATTAGGAGTTGTTCAATAACAAAAGATTAACAGAATTATATGCTATGCTGTGACCTCAATCCCACCCCCCAACAAATAATTTACAACCTGCTGGTAAATAACTAGAAAATTAGAATATCAAAATAGAACCTTAACAACACAAACACAGTTGTAAATGTTTTCCCCATCCTAATGGGAAAAGGAGATTTCCCTGATATATATTATTTTCATGGGCAATTGAGATGCTGGGAGTGATACCACATTGAGAGTCAAACTGTGAGTTTATTTTTTTTTCCCCAATCTGACAACACATGCGCCGCATCGCAGGCCAATCAGCAGCTAATCATCTGCCACTATTGTAGTTGCTAAGAGACTGAAGTATTGGAGGATCAGGCTGCTCTGAGCATGACTTGACTCTGTGGGTCTTGACAGAGAACGAGGGAGAGAGAGAGAGAGAGAGAGAGAGAGAGAGAGAGAGTTGCCTGAGTAGTATATATTCCAACAGGGGAGCTGATGTGCTTTGACGTTACATAATGGTTTCTGAACTTTAAAGTAATGAAGTAAAAAAAACATAAGAAAAAAGGATATCCTGACGTGAAATTCTAATCGCAGTAACACGCAGCAACCTACGTTTAAGCTTATTGGCCCAATAAGTCCCCCGGCCCGATGAAGGTAAATTGAAGTGAAACTGTGAGCCGTTTAACTCCTCCCACTCCACAGCGGGGGCAGACAGTGGAGGGAATCTGAGGCCCTTTCACTGGAACCCAATACTTTGTACCACCATGGACCCCTGAAACACTCTCCTGGTACCAGGCAGATGAATTGTTGATTGCTGTTTGTTACAAGGAAGTTCAATGATTTTAACTGGCAGAGCACAGAATTGAAAGATAATAATTAACACCTGGGTGGACAATAAAAACACAAATGATAATAACAACGAAGAAGCTATTGAGGTCTATTTCACAATCAGCAAGTTAGCCTATGCTGTATTTTCCTATATTATATATAGAAGTACTTAAACTTAAACTCCCATGAACAGACCTGGAGATTGGAGATTATAATTGCAAATATTGATCACATAAAAATATGTAATCTTATAAAAATTAAGAATTAATGTTAGCACTCCATTTTTCAAGCTTTCAGGCTTTCATTGTGATTTTCCTTTCACAGACAGTTCTGGGTGTAAAGCATTTGGCCAACAGTAAATGGATGTGTCTCTACTGGCGCCAGTGAAAGGGTGTGATGGTTTTGTCTGTAAAACCAGCTTGTGCAGACCGACAGCAGAGTTAACAGATGAATACACAGACTAATATACACATTTATAGCATAAACAAGTCACATTCCCCCTTTTTATCAGTCAATGAAAAATAGCACAGAGGTTCTGCAATAGCAAGTGCTAGAGGTATTTGTAGCTGTTTGAACTCCACACTGAAAGGCTATACTAGCATTTTAGTAGTATTTTCATCTCATTCAATCCCCATATGAGCATACACACACACACACACACACACACACACACACACACACACACACACACACACACACACACACACACACACACACACACACACACACACACACACACACACACACACACACACACCCCCCCACACACACACACACATCCTTGAAATTATTTCTCAGGAAATAATTTATTTTAAGTAATGGGCTACACCAATTCGCTCAAACTAATTTTAACTATGTTCTAATTATGTTGGAACACAGTTAAGAACAAAAAGAACATTTAAACTAAAAATACAATCCTACTGTCATTAAGGCTGTGGGTCTAATTTAATCAGAACTTCTTACTTATTGCAACCTGCCAAATATTACGTTACCTTAAACATATTCTGCCTTTTGAGAATTCATAAAAATAAAAAAAACATTGCTATGTGCATTTGGTTATTGATACGGATATGGCATCATGGACATCCCGCGCATTGACACTTTCTCCCCTCTTCCTGTTAGGTGTCCCTTTAAAGGGCACGCAGTGAAGGCTTAGGGAGCTCATCTCAAATACAACGAGCGTGCCTCGTGCCTCGCTTCCTCACCTCAAAGGGTTAGGCATCTTAGTGGGTCAGTGAAAACGTGTTTTCTGTTTTTGTTTTTTTTGAAGTCATACGTGATAATTACTGGGGCAGACATTCGGCCGTTTTAAAGCCTGTACGGGTTACGGGCGGGAGCTATCGAAGGACGGCAACGACACACACACACACACACACGCTGTGAGTTTGAAAAAAACAACAAAAAAAACAATGCGTCCTCGGAGCGGTCCTGATGAGAGTGCGCAGCGGAGGATCGGTCGACATGTCTGCTGCTGACGGAGTGGGAACGCGAACTGTGTGTAAAATCCACTCCACGGACGCACGGGAGAACTGCAGATGGAGAATCGCTACTCAGTATTAATATGTGTTGTGCATGCTCAAACGCTTATATGTTCGCTTGAGTATTCGATTTAGCTGGTAGACTGCAGGAAAAGAAAATCGCTACGGTTTGGAGAAGAAGAGGAAGAAAACGTCCCGTGATCAGACAGCCAGTAGCCTACGCCGTGGTAGCTGTGCATCAGCTATTGACGATTCAACATTTGCACACCATCAAGCAAACCAGCGACGCACTTACTGTACGGGCAACACCATTTCAAGTAGCCTACAGAATTGACAATTGCGTGAAGCTCTGCATTCCACCTTATAGCCTCTAGTTCGTATACGTTTTGGTGTGACGCTCATTCTTTTTATTCTAAGGGATGCTGCAGTCGCTGTTATTCATTTTAATACCGGCGCGTGCACGTTTTCCCGAGTAGTTATGTTTCCGCGAGGATTTCGCCTCCAGCGATATTCTTTTTTTTTTTAAATCCTGAGGATTTTTCTTGCTCCCTCTCTCCCTCTCTCTCTCCCGCATTTCTCACGTGGTTCGTGGGTTTATCTTCCACGTAGCAGGTTATTAATTTTTAATTCGTATGCATCCGCACGAAGACGAGCCAAGAAGAGGAGAAAACGAGCGATAACCCGAGGGGAAGAATGAGACAAGTGATGAGGGAAGAGAGAACGATGATCTATGAATGATACATTGGCCTACTAAATAGAGAAGAAAAGGAGATTGGACGAATTAAGGTAAGAAAGACAAGTGCTATTTAATATGGAATATTTACTCTAAGTGCGACAATGATGCCGTGTAATATTTCCAACCAAGCTGGGGCACACACACACACACACACACACACACACACACACACACACACACACACACACACACACACACACACACACGCACAGTCTAGGAAGGGTGGAGAGGCAAGAAATGAGATTTGTCTTATATATTGTTAGTTTTATACACAGCCTAAGGATATTGTTGATGCCACAAAAATGTCTTAAATTCTGTGACTATTATATTTAACTCGGTTATTTTCAGTATTTTTGGGTTGATTCGGTTAGTAATTGTATTAGGGTCTACAACCTCATGTACCTGTCATCCAAGCATGTATGACAGTAACAACAGTAACAAACTCACTGTTTAAAACAGCGTATTCTGTGTGCCATTCTATTTTCTGCTTGTGGCCCTGTGCTCAACACGCAGATCATAAAGCAACATTTGTAGCGCTTCTGGTGAAGAATTGACTTGGCTGGGGGACAATACAAGTTCAAATGGCCAACAGTAGGCTGGATATGAATAATTGAGTGACATTCTGTCATAATATGTGTTTCCTTTTGATGCATTCTACTTTTAGTGCATTTGGTTATCCAACCGCACAACAGAGTGTGCGGTGGAGGGAAGAAAACTGAGTTGGTGAGAGAAAGCATCTGTGGTTTTTAAGATAGCTCACATTGATGCCTCTGCTTCTCATCCGGCATTCGCCCCGCATCTCCCCACACGAGTAGAGCATGCTGAGCATGAACCGTACCGTGTTTAAAGCGGAGTTCAAAGCGTAGAGCTATACGTTTGACCCCTCAAGAATGAGCGAGTGAAACCAAGAACCCCCCTTATTATACATACAGCACAGAAGCAGTTTGTAGTATTGGGAGATTACTGTCAACCAAAATGTGGATGCCTGTGTCACTTGTGAGTTGATTTTATTCTAGTCAATTTTTTACTCAACTGAACACCCTTCTTTCCCGAGAAATCCGAATGGTAATGTCAGATTGTCTAGGAGGTGAACCATTGCGACTGTGTTGAACGTGATACCAGGGGCGTTTTATGTGGACTTTGATTTGGTTTTGTAGCAAACTGCCGTGAAGACAGAGTGATTTACATCCCTCTGTCTCGTGTGTCATATCAGCCTTCAGAGAGAAACGGGGCTTTCAATGGGCCGTGGGTGCTGCTGGTATTAATGATGGCGGTAATGATAGTACTCATAAGTCTCACACTGTTAATGTGTCACTTATGAGAACCGCATTGTATCTCATTGTCATGTCACTACGTGAGGTGGCTTCATACGATCCGATATGTTGATATGGATTATGATGTATAATTGGGATGCATAGAAGGAATATAAAGAGAGAGAGTTGACCTTTGATCATCTTGTTTTAAATTGGCCTCCATATGAGCAATCTACATGTACGTGCGTTTCGACAGAGAGATACACAGAGCACACACATGCATTTTTACACATACACACACACACACACACACACACACACACACACACACACACACACCAGCAGACAGACACACACACCCACACAGACACAGACATACACACCCACACATACAAATAAACACACTACAAATACATACACACATGTAGGTAACAAACAAACAAAATGCGCACACACACTCGTGAACACACATGCAAACAATTCCAATTCGTGAAAAAGAATAATAGAGCCTTTTCCTCGACTTGATGTGGGCTATCTTTGTATTTCATTTTCGATTTTCGCCCTATTTTCCTTCTCTGCTCAATGTTTAAATTGGGTACAACCGCTGTAGGTGTTTCACAGGTCTGACTTAATAGATGTTTTAATACATAATAAGTAGATAGATATGGTCGGGATGCAAATTCAGAATATGATCTAGGATGTTCCTCCACACCATTACCGAGTCACAAAAAAATGTACCTTTCTAATTTGCCCTTGAGATTTTGAAAAGCGATGCTAAGGTGCGCATGCGAAGTGGTCAAATATATTTTCTTACCACAATACCATTCTATATGTAATCACTTTGTTTTGGGATGGGTGAGGTGGTGTTTGCTAATCTTGGACTCATTTCTTTACATTATATTCTGACTTTCTCGTTCAAACAAAGACAAAGAAGCCCAGTGCAAGCGGAGTATAATAAAATGTAGTTTGCGGTGTTATGATATTAAATTATAATGCTTTCCATACAGGCTCTCGAAACACATGGGGAAATGTTTCATCAGTTTTAATGCTATACACTTTGTTAAATATTGACAAGATGTGTATGAAACGCACTGCAAAAGGCTTTCGTGAGTTATCATTGCTTTATTATTGCCTCACATATCAAAGCAGGCCTCTGTGCTTGTGGGATATTTACGTATATAAATATATACGTATGTATACATATATATATATATATATACACATTTATTTATTTATTTATATATAGTCTATAGGTGTTAGGCAAGGATACATTTTTCTTATACTAGAATTGAAAACCTAATGGCGTATGTCTTTCTTTTCCCATTGTTTCTTAATTTCTCTTGCTTTTCATTTTTTTCGACAGAATACCTTTCGAGCAATCCTTTTAAACGGTGTTGCACAATTCTCTCAGCCACAAGGGTGACCAGGCCAGTCGATCGTCCTTCGTTACTCTTGATCGCTTGTCCAAGCATTGATAATTATCCACCATCCATGTTGATTTTCTTTGTAGTATTTTTGATTAATTGTCGTTTGCATCAATGGAGATCAATCCATTCGCAAGGTCTAAGTGTCTGAGCTGTCAATTTCTGACCTTCCCACTGTCCCTCAAAGTGTCACATTTTGATGTGCTACAAGCTACCATTAAAGGCTTTCAAATGAATAGCAACTGGCAACACAATATCACGTCCCCGCTAAGAACTGCAATCTTATAACAATGGACCTGTTCTTGCAATCTCATGAGATGGAGTCCATTATCCAAATGAGGCAACTATTAACTAGCCTCCCTGCTCTTAGACCAACTTTACCATGTCCGCCATTTGATTCTGTGGCGTATTGGTCCTTATCCTTCGACTATTCTACTGCACAGCTCTAGAATAGGAAGTCCATTTACGAACCGATTTACTCGAGCCTACTCTTTGCGTAGACACAAAGTGGTATTACCGTTTTAATGGGGTGGAATTATTTCTGAGGAACTTCTCTTTTAGGTATGACCTAGAAACTACCAGTAAGGCCAACCTTTTCTTCTCTGCCTCTCCCTCTCCCTCTCCCTCTCCTTCCTCCCCCTCCCGCCCTGTAAGTGTGTCTTCCTGTTGGTAGCAATGCACTATGGACGTCGGCAGCGGCCCTGATTGGCCGCCTCGGGTCAGCCGGGGGCGGGTCATTGTGTCTGGATTGACAGTTATTGTGTGTGTCGAGGTGAAGTTGATTGGCAAGGGTTTATATATTTCCATGTTATCTGTCCATGGGGTCGGCTGAAAACACAGATAACATGGGTTTAAACAGCTGCTGTTGGGGTAATTATTGTGCAGCAACATGCCCTGTTTTCTAAAAAAAAAGACCATTTGTAATCGGTTTGCCATTTTCCCCTTTTTTTTTTCCTCCAGTACTTTGCATGGCGGGAGCAGGGACAGAGAGTAATTGATTGGATGGATATGGATAGAGAGAATGAGCGAGCGAGCGAGATAGACAAACACACACATTGACGGTTAAGAAAATCTGGAGAAATATAGAATAAAAAAAAGAGATAAAAAAACGGACACAAAGGCGACGCTCATTTGGACGTCCCTCTCGTTGGAGCCGGGGGTACAGTCGGTCTTTGTGTGTGTGGCGAAGCCCCCCCATTCAACGTGTCCATGAATGCAGCGTCCTGTAACTATGGTGCACCGGCTCTCTGGGCTCTTTGTCTGCGTCCAAGTTGCTCCAGCGCCACCACTGATTGCTACTGTTAAAAAATACACAACACTGCCGCTCCACCTGCAGGAGCGAAAAAAGTGTGGGGGGTTGGGGGTTGGCTTGAGGGGCTTGGACTTGGCAGTATTTCAGTAATACCCCCCCCCCCTGACCCCCCTCCAACGGCGCGCCCATCTCGATCAAACACGCCTTGCGTTCACGCATAGCGGAGCGCAAGGCGCCATTACTCTGGAAAATGAACAGCGCAACCAGAGCGAGAGGCGAGGCGCGGAACCAAAATCAATGAGTACATTTCTTTATTTGTTCTTTTTTTTTTCGTGTGTATAGGGTGTATTTGTGTGTGTTTTTGTGTGTGTGTGTGTGTGTGTGTGTGTGCCAGTATCTCCGGACACAGGCCCCCGCGTTGCCACTCTCTGGCGGTGGGGGAATCCGGTGTATTTGGCGGGCCCTGCCTATTGACCACCGGACGACCCTTCCCCAACGGTGAGAGGACTAAACGGTTGCTGAATCAATGGCACCATCAACTCCTCCGCCGTGGATTCATTCGCCTTTGACCAGATTAGCGAGGGAGGAGCAGGGGGGGACGGGAGGAGGAGGGGACGGGGGACGACGACACTGAAACGTTGTTTGGATAGTCAGCCGGTGTTATTGCCACCAGCTAATACGTTCCCCCATTGTCAACCATCGCCAGTAGCCGCCAGCTCTGATTGCTCATTCAGCCTGCCTGATTTTTCCTATTCATACAGGGCCCACACTGTTATCAGACCTACCCCCGTTTTTTTTTGTCGGCCCTCATTTGCCTTGCTTGTCTGTGTTTTGTGTGTGCGTGCGTGCGTGTGTGTGTGTGTGTGTGTGTATAAGCGGTCTGACCCCACGTTGTCGTGGAGGATGTGCTAAGATGGAGCCGGCGCTATGAAAGCACTCGAGACGGGCGAACGTTGGTACACAAATCAATGGGAACCTGCCCTTGGCACCGGGTGGGGAGAGTTAACAAGTGGCATTTGAAATAGTCGTCTTCTTTTCTTTTTTCTTTTGGCTGACCTACTTTGTGTCTATTAGTGGAAGTAAAGCAGAGAGAGGCTAGTGTAATTACAAGCGCAAACGCTTGCGATACACAAGCGTGCGCACGCATACACTCGCGTACGCAAAGCAAGCACGCACACACACGCACGTTACAATCGACTTGGGGAATATTACAACTCAGGGCCTCAGACAAAAGGATGAGTCACGTCGTAGTAAGAATACGCAGCCATTTTTGTGTCTTTAAATCTGATCAGCAGGCCAAGCGTAGCCGAACAGGGGGCAAGAAGGAACCTCAGCCGCGGAGACACACATACACACGGAGACGGGCCGGAGAGCCATTAGGAGGATGTATTCACCCTCTCTTCCCGGGCTAATTGGAACAGCTCTCGCCGGTCAACCTGTCCATCTGAGAGAGGAGGTGCGGGCGGATGAAAGGAAACGGGCATCAGTTGACCTAATAGCCACATCAATCAGTCCTTATGCATCTTCTGATAGGCTGCCAGTGGGAGTTTCTCCGAGTGGACCGACACCGGAGTATCTCGGCTCTAATTGGCTCGGTTGGATTGTCGGCATGGCGACGCTCCTGAGACCCGCGCGCCCTGAGGTAGCGACAAGAGCACTTTGCCCGACTTCCCCCCCCCCCCCCCCCCCCCCCCCGACCCGTCACCCCCCCCCACCCACCCATCACCACCCGCCACCCCCGCCAGCCACAACCCCCGCACCTGCGTCTCACTCTGCCTGAGTCAATACTGACACCTCCTGTCCTCATTACTGGCAGCTTAGCGCTGTGCGAAGACACCTTATCTCCCGGCCGCTGGACTCCACGGGCTCTCTCTGGGTGACAGGGCCCGCCCTCCGACGTGCCGGCTTCCTGCTGGGGATTCATTCACAATCTGGGGCCGGTGCCCGGAGGGAGCAGGGGGAGATGTGGGGGGAGGGGGGCGAGGGGTTCTCAATGTCATCGCAATGATCAATGCACCTGGTCTGGCATGAGAATTAGGTCTAGCCTGTGGTTTGTCTGGGAACCTCATATGCGTGCGTGTCTGGGTGTCTGGTGGGTTTGTGTTTGTGTGATGTTTCCATTTGTTGGGTGTGTGTGTGTGTGTGCGTGTGTGTGTGTGTGTGCGTGTGTGTGTGTGTGTGTGTGTGCGTGCGTGCGTGCGTGTGTGTGTGTGTGTGTGTGTGTGTGTGTGTGTGTGTGTTTTTGTGTGTGTTGTCCGTCCGTTTTTCTGTCTCTTATTGCACATGTGTGTGTAGCTGTACGAGTGTGTGTATGTGTATGTCTGTGTGTGTGTGTGTGTGTGCATGTATGTGTGTGTGTGGGACACTAGCCCGTGCCCCCTCTTACGAGCGGTGGTGGGGTGCGCCGGAGAGTCATTCCCCGTGGAGTGGCGAAGTGGGTGTGTGTGTGCGTGTGGGGCCCGCCGTGGCGAGGCGACCTGCTATTTGTGACAGCAAGGTTCCCTTTGGAGTACGTGATGTCGGAGCCGCGGAGCATCTGGGCGCACCCTGTTTGTTTGCGTAGTCCTGCGTGTGTGTGTGTGTGTGTCTGTCTGTATGTGTGTGTGTTTGTGTGCCTGCGTGTGTCAAGTGTATGTGTGTGTGTGTTTGTGTGTGTGTCGGTGTGTGTGTGTGCCTGTGTGTCTCAAGTGTATGTGTGCGTGTTTGCCTGCGTGTCTGTGTCTGTGGATGCCTGCGTGTGTATGTGTGTCGGTGTGTGTCTGTATGTGTGTGTGTGTGATTGCCTGCGTGTGTGTGTTTGTGTGCGTGGATGCCTTTGTCTGCGTCTGTGTGTGTGTGTGTGCGTGCGTGCCTGTGTGTGTGGCTGCCTGTGTCTGTATGTGTGTGCGTGCCTGTTTGTGTGTGTGTGTGTGTATGCATGTGTATGGGTGCCTATGTCTGTGTGTGTGTGCTTCAGGTCTCAAAGCGGTGAGAAAAGGCACCACCAAGGATAAAACACAACACCAGGACCAGAGGCAGCTGTGTGTGTGCCTGCAAGAGAGCAGGATAGAGGGGGGGAGAAGGAGGGGTGGGGTGAGTGGGAGGAAGG
>NC_136944.1:17012784-17026913 GCF_949987615.1 Pollachius pollachius
AGGAGGATAATAATTTGATAAAGTCTTTATCGTCAGCTATAATGTGAGGGCAGGAAACATGCCCACTCCAGTTATATGTCAGAGAATCCAATTTCACCTGAGCTTTGTATCCTCACTTCAGGATTTCTGCGTTTATTCCCCTCATATTAACCCCCACCCTTTAGGGTTGTGATATGTTGCACAGAAAAATTGCCCAATTATTTGTTATTATTTAACAAAGAATGAAGTAGCCTGAATTTATGTGAGGGAAACCAAAGCAAGCTTTACCAACGGCCCTGCTTTGGTTCAACAATACTCTTCAAGGCCAACAATAATAATATCATAGTATAACAATGTCATAATATAATAATATAATAATTCAACTCAATGTGGCCGCTGTTAGGCTTTAAATTCAGCAGACAGCAGTCTTTGCTTAGCCTCACTAGAAAAAACCTAAACTTGGGCAGATGATAGTGTCTTCAGAATGATAATAAATAGGACATCAAAAAATAAATTTATCAAAGTGGGGAAAAATGGGTAAAATATATATAAACTTATTTTTAATATACATTATTAAAATTGGGGGAAATGATATATATATATATATATAGAGAGAGAGAGTGAGAGAGATAGGCGTATAGATCTCTAAATAAATAAAACTAACTTATAAAAATTCTACATTTCTATCATATAGAATTTTGTATACATTTACCAAACCAGTAATAAATATATAAATTACATATTTCACTTCCATTTTCCATTGGCTGACATATGTTTTTTTTAATGTATAATGCGTATATTATGGCATATTCATACATCAATTCAATATATACAAATGTACATGTAGATTTCCCTTTCGTAATATGCAGTCTTTTCTTTCAGACCCAGAATTCAATATAATGCATGCATCAAACTGTAAAAAAAAACATGTATATTTTTTGGCTCTCAGAGCGGCTGTGTGCACAAGCTGTTAAGGCGCTGTAAGACTATAGTGTTGGCAGTGATGATTTTCACAGCATGCCATAAAATAGGTTGGGGGGGGGGGGGGGGGGGGTCGAGTAGTTTCCAAATGCTAAAGCTGAGCTAAGTTAGGATTGACACAGATGCTATTTAACCGTTCTCTGATCTAACATGGCCGCCCCTAGAAGAACAAACGTTGTTTGAAGGTTGCGGGTTGTTTGTTTCTGCTTTAGATTTTACATTTTCGGCTTTCAGATTCTCACTCTTTATTTGATGTTACTGTCCGCGGGCCAATCTAGCTTTTCAGCTATTCAGCGAGTTGACAACGTTTGTAGGATTTGTTGGATCCTATAAATGAAATTCCATATAGATCCTTTGCTTGGATACACTGTTCACACTCACCCACCCTCGTCCCCCACCTTCACGAAACACAGTGTGACGCAGTATATAACATCATTAAAGAGCCATTGCAGCCATCTAAGCATTTGCATATATATATATCTATATATATATAGATATATATATATATAGCAGCCAGAGCCTAATCTCATAAAGTGACGCAGAACGAAAAAACATGTTCAAATTCGTACACATATTTTTCTTAATCAGTCGATAAGATCCATGGCTAAGGCCATAATTATCATACAATGTCAAACAGACGTAGCGCTCTCAATCCTATTGGCATAAGCAGGGTCTTATTTCATGCTGTATCTCCTTTGGCGAATGTAAAGACGAGGGCATAGCTCACATGTAGCAATCATGGATGGAGCTTGGAACTCTGCGCTCATGTGTGTTCAGGAGGGTTTGATGTCAGGGTGCGAGCAGTAGGGGACTCACTGTATGATTTTTTTGGGATTACAGGCAGACATGGCCTGTCCTGGTTCAAGAGTACAAAGTGTTCTGCATGCTGGGGCGCTGCTCAGATCGTGGTATGCATAAAGAAGTGAGGAATACGGTGTGTTTACTCCTCGACTTCCACATAAAAGTCTCAACTTTGCAAAAAAGCTTTTAGCAAAGACTTTTATGATGCAGTCTCCCGTCGAATACCCTACCGTGCCCTTCTCTGCTAGCTGAACATCAGATGTGATGCACTGTGTGTACCTCAAACCTGCTGACCTCTGCATTTAGCTTAAACTCAGCGACAGGGCTTTTTATCTAGAGACGACAACCCCCAAAAAATCTACACTTACCTTTCTTGCATAAGATTTTTACTGTCGCCCTCTACACGTTCTCTTTCGGCGTGCATATACACAAGGGACTGTTTTTTTTTTCATCCTGAATAGAGCCAAATCAATGACAAGCTCCTCCTCCTTGTGCCCGCTGTTCACCTCTTTACCCAATCACCCCGCACCGCCTGGCCGCAGCAAAACTTCCACTGCACTCTCCCGATGTGTGTGTGTGTGTGTGTGTGTGTTTACGCTCTACGCCCACCCCTCCTCCCGCCCGCCCGCTCCGCACACTGTGCAGCTCATGCCTGTATTTCCGATGTGTGCGCTCGTACGTGTCGTACGTGTGTGTGTGTGTGTGGGTGTGTGTGTGCTAACATTTACCCTACACTCACCTTCTGTGGCGCGCATGTGCCCTCCCGCTCACCTCACGATGTTAGCAGATATAGATGGAAATACAGACGACCTCCGATGAACCCGGGATATTGAGCTGTTTTAAAGCTGGAGGCTTTGGACAATATCCCTGCCCCTGCTCTGTCCTGCAGGACGCCTTCGCTCTCTCTCTCCCTCTCTCTCTCTGTCTCTCTGTCTCTCTGTCTCTCTCTCCCTCCCTCTCTCTCTCCCTCCCTCTCTCTCTCTCTGTCTCTCTGTCTCTCTCTCCCTCTCTCTCCCTCTCTCTCTCTCTCTCTCTCTCCCTCTCTCTCTCTGTCTCTGTCTCTCTGTCTCTCTCTCTCTCCCTCTCTCCCTCTCTCCCTCTCTCTCTCTCTCTCTCTCTCTCTCTCTCTCTCTCTCTCTCTATCTCCCTCTCTCTCTCTCCCTCTCTCTCTCTCTCTCTCTCTCCCTCTCTCTCTCTCCCTCTCTCTCTCCCTATCTCTCTCTCTAAATATATATATATATGTATATATATATATTATTTTTTTAATTAATATATATGTATATATATATGCATACGTCAACTTATATTTTACAAATATCAAATACTATTTAATTCATGCGTACAAACCGTAAAAATAAACAATCTCAATAGATCGAGCCAGTGATTCATTGTAATGAAAGATTTCCACACTATACTGGCTTTATTGAATATGTTTGGTATTAAAATACACACATTCAATATATCCCTACATCTATATTCATACACATCTAACACTGTCTGTGTGACAAGATCAATATGCAATGGCTCAATTCCCCAGTCCTTGACTTAGTGTTGTGTTGATTTACGTCCTTTGTGTCGCACACAATCACGCCAATCAATGGGACAGAAAACAGGACTGAGTTAAGTGAACATGCTTGAGTTTGGTCAGTTCCTTTCTCAACAAAGGTCCCGATCGCTTCTCCGCCGTTTGCGGCACTTTACCCGTCAAGGTTTTGTTTTATAAGAACGTAAATTAAGCCCACGCCTCCTCGTGAAGCATTAGTTCTCCTGTAATAATTTCCTTCTCTTTTCCATGATTAATATGTAGAATAATTCCTGTATCTTAAGCCTCTATATCATGTTTTACTCGGTTATTATAATTCTCCGAGCAGCAATTGGACCAGTCGACTTTTAGGGTGCAGCCCTTATTGCAGTAACAATAATGAATGAGACTTATACAGCGCTTTTCTAATACTGTGTATAAATATACAAACCCTTGTAAATCCATACACAGCCATGCTTTGTGAGATTCATGACCTCCTCGGCATCCATCTCGGCCCCCCTCCAGGTGCCTCTCCCTCTCTCTCTCTCTCTCTCTCTCTCTCTCTCTCCTCTCTCTCTCTCTCTCTCTCTCTCTCTCTCTCTCTCTCTCCCCACCGGCTAGTAGAATTAGCGCCCGAGGAAAACAAACAAATTACAGAGAAACAAACAGAACGGCTAATAAGCATGTAGCGACATGAAGAGTGGGCCGTTCAGCGGGACGCCGGCGCCCGCGCAGAGGGCGAATGGAGATGGGAAGGGAGAGAGAGAGAGAGAGAGAGGGAGAGAGACATGCAGGGAGAGAGGAGAGGTTGTGATTTATCTGTTCTTATTCTCTCGCCCTGTCTTCTGATTCTCCTATTTCTATCCACCTCTCTCCATCACTCAGATGTCCCTGCACACCCTCACTCTCTCTCTCTCTCTCTCACCCTTTTTTTCTCTTCCTCTCTGCATCACTCTATGTCTCTCTCCCTCTCTCCTTCTCTCCCTCTCTGAATCTTTCTCTGTCTCTCTCTCGGTCTCTCTCTCCCTCTCTCTCCCCCTCTCTTCCTCTGTCCCCCTCTCCTTCTCTGGGGGGCTGCGGGTGTGGGGGAGAGAGGGATCATCTCCGGGCACGGGGGCCGAACGCTCGACAGATGGGTGGATGATAGATCTGACGTGATGGACAGCAGGGTGATGGATGGCCGTGTGGCAGATAGAGGATTAATGCAGCGGCGGCGGTGCCCGGGTTCCACAGCGCGGGGCTTAGACCAAGGCTCGGAGAAATATAGAGAAAAGTGACGAGCCGATAAACAAGAGCGTGCTAATCCACGCCCCCGACACACCCCCCCCCCCCCCCCCCACACAACCACCACCATGACCAGCACCCATAGCCCCATGATGGGCAGGAAAGGAAAGCCTGAGCTGCTGTGTTGCACTATATGACAATTAATATTCAAAACTGCACATTAATTTGCTCTTTTGCACTTCTATTTAGATCTCCACATACATGTTGTTGTCTCTGTACTTGTACCCACACAATGGTAATAAAGTTGAATCTGAATCTGAATCTGAGGAAGCAGAGAACAGAGGGGTCAGTGTATAAGAAGGGGTCCTATGGCCCCAGAAGGAGGACCCCCAGGACCCCTAGGGTAGTCCTGGCTGGAGGTTGAGCCAGAGAGGTGCTGATGATGGGACCAGTGCAGGCTAGGAGCGGAACCAGCAGGAGCGGTTTGGGTCTGCATCACCGGAGGCAGACTTGGGTATCGTCCTGAACAAACCATGTGTTTAACTGGACCAATCACAATATATTACCTCATGTCTTTCTATTTTTAGGGGGGGTTTTGGGGATTTGCTATCTTGCGTTTTAGGGCGCGCTACATTGTGTAGTGCAGATGTTAAAAGGCCAGTTTATGAAACTATTATCCGTCCCGGTTGGAGTCATACGAGTCAGGGGAGGCATGAGCGGTGCAGAACCCTAGAACGTTGAATATAAATGCCCTGAACTATATTGTCCTATAAATATCAAAGCCCGAGACCGAAATTGACATGGGTGAGTCCGGCCAATCAGTTCTTTATTTAATGTAATTGTATTTTTATTGAGGTGGGGGGTGACAGGACGGGCCGGGGTAATGCGGTGTTGTGAGTGATGTGGAGCAGACGGGCTGTGGAGGAGAGATTGTGCATAGTGGCAAATTGGTCCTGATGGAATCTGATGGAATCTGATTGGAAGATTGGTCCGGCGGAGGGCCGGGCGTCCGCGCTCGGGCTGTTCTACCAGATAGGAGTACGGGGTGGGGGGGAGAGTGGTGTGTCTTCTTCACCCCCCCCCGCGGCACAGTGTGGTGTTCTGCCACACAAGGCTTTAAAGCGCTTGTGTGTGTGTGCGGTACAAACCCAATTGGTCTTGTTTGGTTTTCGGGTTGAGGACAGGGGGGACAGGTGAAGGAGATGGGGGGTGTTGTTAAAAAAAGAAAAGAAAAGCTTTTGGTTGAATAGGGGAAGAGAGGGGGGGGGGGGGCGAGAGAGAGATAGCAAGAGGGTGGAAGAAAGCAGGAGGAAGGGGGTGTGAAGGGGGGGATTGGGGGCGGGGGCGCACGCGAAGAAGAGGATCCCAAGGTCCGTTGCTCCGAAAATGGGGAGGCACTTGTCCGTTGCTACATTATTATCGAGCACTAAAGCTCTGTCTCTGTCCGCCGTTTTCCTTGTACCCCAGGGGTGCTGGCATCGATCGGGCCGGGGCTCAGAATGCACTTCGGTGACACCTATTAAACACAGCCAGCAGCCCGCCCGCAGAGACGGCCCTTTATTTATCAGCCTTGTGATTTTGGCCGGCGCAGATGACAAGCTGATTAGCACTTAAAGGGAACCTCTAAATCAGCAGCCGGGCGGAGGGGAGGCCGTCCGAGAGGAGGAGGAGGAGGAGGAGGAGAAGGAGAAGGAGGAGGAGGAGGAAGAGGAGGAAGAGGAGGAAGAGGAGGAAGAGGAGGAGGAGGAGGAAGAGGAGGAAGAGGAGGAAGAGGAGGAGGAAGAGGAGGAGGAGGAGGAGGAGGAGGCACCATTGGTGGGGGGACTGGAGACGGGGGGTAATGGAGGCAGGAGAGCCATGTTGATGATACACACCACAACAGGAGATGAGGGAGATGTAGGTGTAGATACCCACGTTTGTTTGTGAATGTGCATACGGATGGATGGATGGATGAGTGGATAGATAGATAGATAGATAGATAGACAGATAGATAGATAGATAGACAGACAGACAGACAGACAGACAGACAGACAGACAGGTAGACAGATAGATAGATAGATAGACAGACAGACAGACAGACAGACAGACAGACAGACAGACAGACAGACAGACAGACAGACAGACAGACAGACAGACAGACAGACAGACAGACAGACAGATAGATAGATATAACGCTGAATAGGTAGAACGATTGATAGATCGATAGATGGATGGAACAAAAGATACAAAAAAGAAAGCAATGCGATGGATGATAGATTGCTGGCTGGATAGATGGCGTGAGGAACAATGAGTGAGAAATGGCGCGGGGGGGGGGGGGGGAGTGTGTGTGAGAGTGACACATGGCTGGAGCGGTAGAAGTGGGGAAACACACATGAGGATGAGTGGTTGGAACGATCAATGGGTTGGTGAGAAAATTGTGAACCAATGAACGTGTGAGTTGATTCACACGTCTCTTATAGACCATCCCATTTGCAAGTGTACCTAAACGTTTGTGTTAAATGTTTTCACACACACAATTGAGTGTGTGTGGGTGTGTGTGTGTGTGTGTGTGTGTGTGTGTGTGTGTGTGTGTGTTTGTGTGCGCGCGCAAGCGAGCGCTGCGCGTTTTGAACGGCGCTTATGCTCCTGCCGATGTTCAATCCGTGTTTGTGTGTTTGTGTGTGTGTGTGTCTGTGTGTGTGTATTTATGAGAACGGTGTGCAGGGGTGGCGGGGGCCGGGAAGGGTGGGGGGTGGGGGGGGGGGGGGGGGGGGGGTGGTTTGCGTCTGAAGGAAGGAGTGAAGGGGGACAACAGGAGGGAGAGAAAGCGAGCGAGTAATGGGGGTTAGTGATGGTTGTGTGGACAGAAAGTGTCAGCCTTAACCACACTGACCCACAAATTGAGGCTGCATGCACAAGTGGCTGAATCAGAGTGCCGGCTAGAACGTGGACGGACTGTAAAATTGGATGCGGGGTAGGGGTAGGGTAGAGGAGGGTAGGAGGAAGATGCGGGGGGGGGGTTTCAACGCCGGATGCGAAACGATTGTGGGATCGTCGCGGTGGGCGGACGCTGTTTGTGCTTCTATCTCAATGTGTCAGTCGCCCGTCGCTCTCATCGCCTTCTGGGTCGCGAGCCCAGCGACAGAAGAAGAAGACGAGGTGCCCCCCACCCAACGCACACCTACCCACCTCTCCCTCCCTCCTGCGCCCACCCCCCCCCCCCCCCCCCCCCCAATCCCTTCTCAGTCTCTCTGGCACACAGCGTCTCGATATCTCATTTCCACACCCGACCCTACTCGGTGTAATAACCGCCCATGTGTTTGATCTGTATTCCTTAAGGGTGGAGCGGGTGGGTTGACGGGGGGTTGGTGGGGGCTGGTGGTGGTTGGAATGGTGGGGGCAATCGTCATCATCATCATCATCATCATCATCATCATCATCATCATCATCATCATTTATTTTTCCGGTTGAAAGTCATCAATAGGGCGCCATAGCTGCAGTTTGGGCCCTTTCTTGCGTTGCGTGCTAGATTAAACCTCATTAAAAGTCCGGCCCTAATGAAAATACCATCACTCTTGGCACATTGTGAGTCGGCAGCATTTAGTTTCATGTAATAAATGATCATATTTACTCTCGCAGGGAGAGGAACAGTAGCCCTGCCAGAGCTCCATTAGAGAGGAGCTGTTATTACAGATCCAAAGATAATGTATTCTTGCTCTCTCTCTCTCTCTCTCTCTCTCTCTCTCTCTCTCTCTGTCTCTTTCTGGAGATGCCAACAGTTCAACTACTTCCGTTGTTCACTAGGACAGTTTGGTCTGTGTGGTTGTTTGTGTGTGTGGGGGTGTGTATTTGGTGTGGGGGCAAATGCATACACAAATGAGTGTGGGGAGTGCATATATGTGTGTGTGCACGTGTGTGTGTGTGTGTGCATGCACGTAGTCGTGTGTGTGTGTGTGTGTGCATGTAGTTATGTGTGTGTGTGTGTGTGTGTGTGTGTGTGTGTGCGTTCGTGATTCTATGTGCATGCACGTACGTGTGTGTGCGCCTGGGTGGGAGAGTGAGTTTGTGATGGTGTGACAACACCCCCCCTGTGGTCGGTCCTACAGTGAGTCTCACCCACTCCCTCCAGGAGGCCCTGCTGCTGCAACAGTGATGCCTAACGCATGTCACAAGAATTACCACGGTATCAGACCACCCCACATTGTCTAACAGTACCCCGTGCCTCATGCAGAATCCTCTTCTCCCTCGCTCTCTTTCGCTCTTCCTCCTCCTCTCACCCATCTTGTTTATCCACCTCTCGACTGTCCTTTGTCCCCTCCTCATCACCACCGGCGGCAGCACGCTTGTCTAACCCGGTTCCAGTCTCCTTAAAGGCCCCACCACCTCACAAACAGCCCCCATTGCTCACAGAGCTCCATTATGTATTCCTACATCGTGCTCCTCCGTCTACTACTGCAGTAGGGAGAATTGAGACTGATTTCCCAGACTGTCACAATAGCTCTGAGAGACCCGGCAGAGGTTGCAAATGGGATTAGGCTTAAATGGAATTTAATTTTCACCGTAGTAGACGCCGTCTCTGAAGGCTGTCTACCACCCAGACTGCATGACGCGCATGCAGAGTGCATCGTGCTCTGAGTGTGTGCGTTTGTTTGTGTTTGTGGGCGTGTGTCTCTTTGTGTGTGTGTGTGTGTGTGCATGTACGTGTGTGTGTGTGTGTGTGTGTGCGTGTGTGTGTGTGTGTGGGGGGGGGGTGTGTGTGTCTGTTTGTGTGTCTGTGTAGCATAACTCCTGTTTGTAATATGCAGCTGCGTGATGTTTATCTCCATCGTTCTGCTGAAGCATCAACGCCCGCCTTCCTTACACAGCGACACAGCGACACACACCGAAAACATACAAGCACACACACACACACACACACACACACACACACACACACACACACACACACACACACACCGTTGTAATGCGATTGTACCGCAGCCTCACCCTTGTGTTGTTCAAGGGAGTCTCGTATAAAGATTCTAAAACGTCAATGACTCACTCACACTGCGTTCACATCACAGAGGGAGAGAGAGAGAGAGAGAGAGAGAGAGAGAGAGAGAGAGAGAGAGAGAGAGGTAGAGAGGGAGAGAGCGGCAGAGCCAGAGAGAGAGGCAGAGAGAGAGAGAGAGAGAGAGAGAGGTAGAGAGGGAGAGAGCGGCAGAGCCAGAGAGAGAGAGAGAGAGAATTTCCTTTTTTCACACTCTCTCTCTCTCCCCCTTTCTCTCTCCCTGTACTTGAGTTCATGCAACAAAAAAAAAATGAAGTTGAGGGGGAAAGGAGCTGAACAAGACCAGCTTACCAGATTAGTAGCCCATGGTTCCGCGGGGCCCAGGTTGGCTCTGCCGGCCCCTGTTAAGCCCCGCCGGCCCTTGGTTGCCGAGCAGGCCCCTGGATGGTCCCTGGTAGTACCTGGCTTTGGGTACAACGGATGGCTGATTGAATGAGTGGATAGATAAATGAATAAGTGCTATTGCGATGGGGGATCGATGCGTATATATCGGATCCCACCGACTCTGTTTCTCAGACAGGACAGAACGTGGCGGTGTTTGTGTGTGTGTGTGTGTGTGTGTGTGTGTGTGTCTTTGTGATTGTGTGTGTGTATAAGTGTGGGTGTGTCTGTATGTGTGTGTGTGTGTGTGTGTGTGTGTGTGTGTGTGTGTGTTTGTGTGTGTGTGTGTGTGTGTGTGTGTGCGTGTGCAAGTGTGCGTGTGTGTGTTTATATTTGGGTATGGGAGGGGAGCACTCGCTTTGAAGCTCTCTTTGAATCTTTGAGTCGTTAATTATTTGGATGTTTTATGCATTGATTTCTTTTTTGTGCATATGCATATGCTGTTTGCCTTGGCTGAATGGTAGGTAGAGAGGTTTTCGAGCTGTACCTCATCCAATGCATTAACTGGCATTTCCATTCCAGTTTATCATTATTGTACTTATTTCTCTAACTGAACGTTCTTCACTTGAATACATTTCATTTGGTATTCAGACCAAATTCAGGAGCAAAAAGAAGAGGAATTTGGAAAGTTCTAGTTTGATCAAAACAATACTTTAAACAATGATAATAGATTTGCGCATGCGCACAAACGCTTGAAGCAAGCCCGACTTGACACCGCATGAAAGAAGAGGTCTTTGGAAAGCTGGCAGTTGACAAAGACAGGAGGTGGATCTCTCCATGTGGTTAATGTGAAGCAGGTAAGCGAAAACACACCGATATTTACCACTGTTATTATATTTAGCGCAGTTTTTTATGTCCCAGACATTTTGTTGGCATTGTTGTTTATTCTGAATGGCACATTTTGCCACACAATCAAGAAATACAACATCATTTGAAATATGTTTTCTGACTGGGGGGGGGGGGCTAGGTTAACAATTGTGGCCGACGCACACAGCTGGGCGGAAAACTCGCAAAATGTTTTTTTCCACTGTGAAATTAGGCTTCTATTTGCAGCGAGGGGGAAAACGACAGCCATGCTACATTTGCGCTCCATTGCGCTATAAACATGAGGCATGAGACATTAAACTGTTAATGTAAACTTTAAGCACACCAGCATGGTGGAATGCAATGTCGATTTGTCTGCTGATTCTCACATGTTATGCTAATATTATTGTCTGGTTTGAATTTGATTGCGGGGCTTATGTTTCCCACTGTTGGGAGGAGGGGGTTGGCCCAACGCCATTCCATGTATGGTTGGCCACGTGTCTGGCCGCTAATGTGTGTCCCAGTGCCATGGTTTTAACAAGTGTGCTAAATGTCTCCGCATCTTCACTTTGCAGTGTGACTTTGTTTCAGCTCCATTGGCTTGAGTAAGTTACCGTTTTCGTTAAATCATTCATGAGTCTGTGATTTGACAATAGTTTTCTTTTAAATTCAGACACATTCAGTTGTTTTGGTGAATATTTATTTCAATTTAACTCCAGCCCAATCTGCCATTAACGTTGCTCATTGGAAGCTGGTGAGGAGATAAATTCTGTGTACCCTCATATAAATTGTAATTTAAATCAAAATGAATAAGCGTTCTTCACTATTCATTATTCATTATTGATGAGGCGAGCGACTGAATTGTTTCTGTTTAATGGAGAAGTAATAAGTATACAAAGGTACATGGATTAGATACAAAACGGCATTTAATGTTTTTATTTACAGTTTATTGCAATAATTGAAATGGCCGTCACATCACGGAGGTTAAATAATAGTCTTAATCCTGGAGCATTAGTCTATCTCTCTCACTGAGATATCATTGGACTCCACAGCCGTTACCTTATCGCTGCTCTTGTAAAATATTTCTGCTCCTCCTCTGTTCTGTGCCTACGTTTTATAGCTCGATACCCATAGATCATTAGGCCCAAGACTCATACATCTTCCCTCTTATGTTGGAATAAATTACTGCCCCGCCAGTATTGTACTCAAACTCCCTCCCCCTAGTTCTGATTGGTCCATCCATTTTGGGGTGTTTTCAAAGTCTGCTTCAATTGGAGAAAAGCCAGACTGATCTTCAGCAAGGAAACTCAAACATGAACTTTCAACATCTCACAATTCCACAAAAAATGCTCAATCAATTTCAGATTTGGTAACCCTAATGTTTTTTTCGCATACAAGGTTAGAGGTTAACCGTAACCGTGGCGATATTCATTGGAAAAGATTGAGAAGCAGCAGCGGAAGATGAAGGTCTTGTGAAGCAGTATTCTATTGCTAATGCTGTTGCCATGCTCCTGTGGTTCATTAACTCCATCAATGCATTATTCTAAGGAACATTAGAGTGCTCTTTACAGTAGGACTCCGCTGCTTGGGTCGCTGCTCTTCTGTGTGTCCCTGAGCCTGTGTGAATGTAGAACACAGAAGGGAGTTCAAGACTTGGTGAAGGTTCCCATCACTTGTCTAGAGCTATGGTATCAGCCTAATCTTTTGAGTTTTGGAAAAAAAATCTTTATCAAAAATACAACATTCTTTTAATTTTTGTTTTATTAATACAGAAAAAAAACATGGTGATGTATTGTAATGTTTCATTTTTAAAATAAACCAGTGAATCCATATCAATGTGTCATGAGGATTATTAATTACATATTGTTTTGATGAGATAAAAGTAATAATTGTATTGTGTTTCGGTCTTTCAATGAGTAAAATAAATGGTTGATGGAAGCTAAATAATTTGGATTTAATTCAACTAATAATTCAAATTAATTATTTATTTTCTTCAATGGACTTAGATATTTCAGTTTGATCAACTCATAATGATCGGATGTGAATCAATACCTCATATTGTTTAAGTTGGATCAATGAAAACAAAAAGGTGTGTGTGTGTGTGTGTGTGTGCGTGTGTTTGTGTGCCAATGTGCATTGTGCACCTTTACACACAAATGCATTTCACATCATGCACTAACAGCTGTAGTTTCTCTCTGATGAATTTCCTTTAGCTGTTGTTCTCTTCTTCTAAGCCTCAAGTCCCTGCTCTCTGCCCCCTCCCCCCACAACCCCACCCCAGCTAAAACACACACACAACCACACACCCACACATACACACACACCCACGGAGACACACAGACACACACACACACACGCGCACACACACACACACACACACACAACCACCCGCACTTAGACAAACATGATCAATACCTGAATTAATGTGCTAGTAAGAGGCAAAAGCACACCATATTGGCCTTGGCACAGCCTGTTCACCCTAGGCTGGAAAAGAGACCAAAAACAGAGAGAGAGAGTGAGAGAGCAAGAACAAGAGAGAGAGAGAGAAAGAGAGAGAGAGAATGAGCGAGCAACGGAGCGTGTGCAGGAGAGGAAATAGCAACATTCATTTATAATGAATACATTATGGGGGCAAATTGGAATGCATTCAGCTTTAAGAATGCATTTATTTATTTATTTATTTGTTTATTTATTTATTTATTTGTGGGCTGTATTAATTATAGCAATTATTAGTCGATAGGTAATTAAGTCTTGCCGCACGGGTTACGCCTCTTGTCAGGGAGAAGGAGGTGCCGGGGGGAGTCAGCGGTGGGTGTGAGAGGGAGAATGTTGTGTGCGTGGTGCATGTCTTTGTGTGTGTGTGGGTTGGTTGTGTCTCACTATTGTGTTTTGAGTACAGGGAACCGTGATTGCTGAACAATGGCTAAACCACAGGATTTGTGTGTGTGCGTATGCGTGTGTGTGTGCGTGCGTGTATGTTTGGTGTGTTGTTGTATGCCACAGGGTGTAACAGCAGTCAATATATTTTATTCCTGTAATCTACTCAGATCAGATCAGACAACCAATAAACTCTCTCAATCTCTCTCTTTCTCTTTCATTCTCTCTCTCCGTCTCTCTCGCTCCGTCTCTCTCTCGCTGTCTCTTTCATATTCTATGTCGCTCTCCCTCGCTCTCTCTCTGTTTTGTCCTTGTATCTTTTTCCACTGCAGAGGGGGGGCGAGCGGCAGCTATGCAGGGGGGGGAGCGATCCAGTGAATGAAAGAGAGAAAAGGAGAGGCTTGAACGAGTGTGGCAGATATATTGAGAGAGAGGGAGGGAGAGAGAGAGAGAGAGAGAGAGAGAGAGAGAGAGAGAGAGGAGAGAGGGAGAGAGAGAGGAGAGAGGAGAGAGAGAGGAGAGAGAGAGGGG
>NC_136944.1:17027113-17049613 GCF_949987615.1 Pollachius pollachius
TGTGCAGAGAGCCAGGAAGTCAATATATATACAGACACATATTCACAAGCATTACTCAAGTGCACCACACAGCCACATTATTATAGTAATTCCGTTGGAGTGACTGCCTTTATGACTATGTGTATACTACACCCGGCTCCTCCATTTCTTCCCTTTCTGCCGACCTCGGAATGAGTCGCCAACAGGAGGAAGGCTTTGCGAGAGAGGAAGAGGGGGGAAGAGAGATGAAAGCGGCGCGGGTGGGACGAAGGCGCCAAAACCCAAGCAGGGCGTCGGCCGACCGGGCTGCGGGCTGCGGGGCGAGCGAGCCAATGCGGGACGGGGCCGGTGGATGATGTCAGCCGGGTCAGGTGACGCGGCGTGGTGTGCCGTGGCGGGGGCCCAGCTGTCACGGAGCAAAGAGGCGATACCCACCGGAGCGCCAATCTGTCATCATTATATTAATGACACGCCAAGCACAGCCAGCGATGTCATCTCTTGTGTGTGCCAAACCTAACGAGTGGCCCGTAATTGTAAAATTAATTGAAAAACATTTTGATTAAAGACCCACCCCCCCCACCCCCCACCAGCACCGCCACCTTCCGCAACCCTCGGCCCCTCTTCCGTCTCCGTCACTTTGGCTCCCTCTGCTCTTGTTCCTCCTCCTTCTCCTGCTCCTCCAACAGGTGGCGCTGTTGTGTGTCGCCTATCTGGAGCCTCTCTCTCTCGCTCTCTTCCTCCTCCGTCCGACCTTCGGTTGATCCTGGACGCGCCAGACATCCCCCCAACTCCACCCACCTCCACCACCTCCACCACCACCACCACCTCCACCACCTCCACCAGCCACTTTGCTTCCACAAACTCATTATCTAACATACGTCGCTTGCTTTCTCTTCAAGCAGGCTTTCCACTCTTTTATGCCCTGCCTCTCAGACCCCAAAGCCAGCCTCCACCACCCCCACCACCACCACCACCACCCACCCCCACCCCTACCAACCAAACCCCCCCCACACAACCACACACCAGCAGCATGTCGTCTTACTTGCCTATTTTCCTCACGTCTTCCTCTTCCTGGCTGCTCTCTCTTCCCATTTCCCATTACCTGTGAATGTGTATTTGTGTGTTTGTGAATCTGTTTGAGTGTGTTTGTGTTTGTGTGTGTGTGTGTGTGTGTGTGTGTGTGTGTGTGTGTGTGTGTGTGTGTGTGTGTTGTGCTCTCCAGTGGTGAACTGATAGCGAGGGTGAGGACTGGGTGGCTAGGACGGGGGACGGGGGGGGCTTGGGGGGGGGGGTTATAGAGCCTGACACAGGGCGTTGAATGCGGGGGTAGGAAGGCTTGGTGTAGCGGTCAGGGTCTAGAGGTGCCCACCCTCAATCACCCACACACCCCCACATGGCAATCACACTACCCCATCCCCCCAACTCCCCCCACACACATTTACGCCAATTCTGAGCTACCAACGCAGCATGGGTCGAACAACAATCGCTGACTAAAATGCCACAAAATCTCTCTGACTTATTGACTTCTGTATATCTTATTAGTCTTTTATTGCTCCCCTCCTCTCCCTTCCTCTCCCCTCCTCTCCCTTCCTCTCCCTTCCTCTACCTTCCTTTCCTTTCCTCTCCTTTCCTCTCCTGCCTTTCCGTTCCTCTCCCTTCCTCTCCCTTCCTCTACCTTCCTCTCCCTTCCTCTCTCTTCCTCTCCTTTCCTCTCCCTTCCTCTACCTTCCTCTCCTTTCCTCTCCTGCCTTTCCGTTCCTCTACCTTCCTCTACCTTCCTCTCCCTTCCTCTCCTTTCCTCTCCCTTCCTCTCCCTTCCTCTCCCTTCCTCTCCTTTCCTCTCCCTTCCTCTCCCTTCCTCTCCCTTCCTCTACCTTCCTCTCCCTTCCTCTCCTTTCCTCTCCCTTCCTCTCCCTTCCTCTCCCTTCCTCTCCCTTCCTCTCCTGCCTTTCCGTTCAGTCGAAAAGAAATGCGGAGCTGGAGGATATGGGAGCCAGGTAGTGATAAATCTCAACTGGCCTCTCACGCGCTCACTTCCTCTCCCCCCTCTCTCACCTCCTCCCCCCTCCCTCCTCTCTCACCTCCTCCCTCCTCTCTCACTGCCTCCCCCTCCTCTCACCTCCCCCAATGGCGACTTCATTTCATCTCTGCGTGAAGAGTGGCTAAGTTTAACATTGGGCTATCAGCTCCACAGTGTGTGTGATACCAATTCAAATGTATCTCTGTTACTGCTTGCTGAGTATATGTGTGTGTGTGTGTGTGTGTGTGTGTGTGTGTGTGTGTGTGTGTGTGTGTTTGTGTGTGTGTGTGCACATATGAATGGCACTACACCATTGGCATGTCTATGTCTAATTAGGCACATGACACATCAAACATAGTAGGTCCCTGTGTGCCTAGAAAGTGTGAGCACTAAAAATGAAAGGTGTGAGAGAGAGAGAGAGAGAGAGAGAGAGAGAGAGAGAGAGAGAGAGAGAGAGAGAGAGAAAGCGAGAGAGAGAGAGTGGGAGAGAGTGGGAGAGAGAGTGAGAGAGAGAGCGAGAGAGAGAGAGCGAGAGAGAGGGAGAGAGTGTATGGATGGGTTCTCCTAATGGCCGTGGCGTAGCACATTAATGAGGCCGTTCTCAGCGAGGACACAGACAAAAGGGAGGGACGTTGATTGTCCAACAAACGATCAATAAGGAGCCCGATCGATCGCCACAACACGTTTGTAACGTCTCGGCCCCAGTGTCGCCACGGGGACGCAAGGGTATCCTCCCCGAGGCTGGGTGATGGGGGTGGTGGTGGTGGGTGGTGGTGGTGGTCGGGGGAGGAGGGACTTTTTCCCGCCTCCAGTGGTTCGGATCATTAATTCAAGGCTAAATGCAGTTGGAAACAATCGCCTTGCTGATGTATGTCTCTTTTGCGCATAATTAGGTAAACACAGGCCTAAATCGATAGAGGAACGGGCGACTGGATTGCAGCCTCTTTTTATGAATTACGACGACGGAATATGCCTATTGAGCGCTGCCTTTTTCCCTGCCGGATGATCCCATTGTAAACTCTGCTGCTAAGCAGAGGACGGGGTAAAATAAATTAAAATACAGAGGAAAACAGAATTAATCAGAGTTTTTGGATGAATTTTTGGTGGATTAGCTCTGAGCATTTGGGATCCCAGTGAAGTACTCAGAAGTCGAGGGGTTGGAAAGGTTATTGTCATGGGCTGCTTTTCTTTGGTCAGGGTTTTTCGTCTCCCTCTGTATCCTACGTCTTACACAACGTGCCGTTAAGCATGTGTTGAACCGAGAGAGCCAGAGAGAGAGAGAGACAGACAGAGAGAGGGAGAGGGAGACAGCCATAGAGAGCCAGAGAGAGAGAGAGAGAGCCCGGAGGGGAAGTGACTGGAACACAGGGTGGAGTGTTGCCTTGGCAACGCGGCGTCAAAGTTACTGAACAGACTACATATTTGCTGCCTTCTTCTCCCCTCGCCGTATGCCTTTGCTGAGAATTCCTACGTTGTGAAGCTATAATGTTTGTGTTGTTGTGGGTGTGTGTGTGCTTTTGTGTTGTGTGTTTGTGTGTGTGTGTCTGTCTGTTTTTCAGAGTTTGTGCATGTGTGTGTGTGTGTGTGTGTCTGTGTGCGTGTGTGTATGTGCGTGTGAGTGCGGATGTGTGTCTGTCCGTTTATGTTTTAGTGCGGGTCTGTGTGTGCATGTGTGTGTCTGTGTGTGTGTGTGTCTGTCGAAGGGGAACAGGTGACGGCCACCGGCTATTTCCAAACAGAAGTGAGGCCGGTGTGGCTGGGTGGTGGAGATGGAGAAAGAGATTGAGGCGATGGGGGAGAAGAGTGGGGGCTAGGGTGGATAGGTTGCTGTCAGTGGAAGGGTTTTTATCTCTGAATCTAATGTGAAGGCTCAACCCATGGGTCTGAAAAGAACAAACCTGGGGGAATGAGCGAAGAAAGACAGGTCTGAGGTACCAGGACACCCCTGAAGTCCTGGTGTTGTGCTAGTCAGCTGAAGCCTCCACAGAGACGTAGCTGTGGCGCGCGTGTTGCAGCAAATAGGCTACAATGACAAGAGACAACACTCCGCTGAACACTCCGCTCACACCTCTGCCTCACAGCCGCCGGAGCTGGACGGCCACCATTTTGAAATGCACGCCGAGTGTTTATGTCGCTCAATTTGCAGCCTTTTGTCGTCGTTCACCTTTTCTCCGTTAACGCAGGGGCACTTTTTTTTATGAAGTTTATGAATTAGTAACGTGTCATTCTCCCGTTTCCGATTTCACTTTTTGTGTTTTCAAAGTTTTGCTTTTTCATGGGAAATATTTTGCTAGAAACACTGGGGACAATGGTTTTATTTTGTAATTTTTATTATTATTCAGAACACTATTTGACCAGGCATATTTGACGAATGTTGATATAAGCTATTTAGAATGCAGGTATTCTTACTGTCAATTTCTTCAGTATAAGGCAAAAAACAGGGTGTAAAAAGGCACCATTACCATTTAATCCTTTAACATATCCAGAAGGAACATCATCAAAAAAGGTCAAAGAGATCATATTTGATCCATGTGGAAAAGTTGGGATTTGGGAATATTAGAAAGAGCTAGCCACTCTAAAAGTGAACATCATTACGACTAGAAACTTCGGTTTAGCTGGTGTGATTTAACTGTTTTGACGTTAAAATGATTTGTCAGGAATATTCTTAAGTCTTTCTTGTCAGACAAATGAGTCGGATATTACTGCAATGTGCCTATATTCCTCGCTCAAACCTACGTATGATCAGTGAAGGGACCGACACAAGGTATATCATTAGCGTAGCATAAAAACATCTGATGTGTCCAGTACTGGCAGCTCCAGTCAATCCAGAGCGTCTTTTCTTTGTGTATGTAAATACCTGTCATGAGAGTGATCAAAGGCGTCGAAAACAAGGCAAAAAAACAAGGCTTTCTGCAGAGTGAAAATCACACCTGTCATTCTTCGCTCTGCTTTAAGATTGATATGGATCAGGCCTCCCTTACCTTCAGAGGTGGTCCAAAACGTCTGTAGTGCTTTAACACCCCATGAAGTGGCGAGTTACACAACAGAAGGTTTTTTTTTTCTTGTCGTAAAACCTCTTCGGGTTCCACTAGTGATTACAGTCTTTTTGTTGTACCATATTCAGTGAGAAATGCGGCCGCTTGATGGACATTCAACGAGCTTACGGTGTGTTAGAAGTCTGACGCTCGCTGCTTAATTGACTCCCTGAACACGTCTGAGTTCATTCCTTTTTCTTTATCTCCATATATATACAATCCCGGACACATCCCCCTTTCATCCACTGCGCCGCGGTCACGCACGGTTCCGTTGCATTTTCCACGCGCTGTTATTTACGTCCTATTTACGCCGTACTGTGTTCTTTATGCTCTTGCCTTTCTCAAATCTATCATCTTGTTTCATCTCCATCCTACCTCCCCGCCTCCTCCCCCCTCTCTTACCACTTCCATTACCGTGTTGAAAGGACATGATGAAAACCATGTTGAATGTGTGAGCTTGAGTGTGCTTGTGTGCGTTTCTGAGGATGTTGTGTGTGTGTGTATATGACTGTTTGTGTGTGTGTGTGTGTGTGAACGTGCCCTTTTGTGTGTGTGTGTGTGTGTGTGTGTGTGTATGTGTGTGTGTGTCTGTGTGCGCATGCTGGCCCTAAGGCAGATCACAAAACAGATGTGTGTTAGTGCCAGTGAGCGGCCATTTGGTCCACTAGAACTGTTACGCTGGCACACAGGGTGGGGAATTGTACCCCGAGCCCGCCCATCCAATCTTTGGCCCCATCCGTCCAGTCCTTACCCCGGGGGGGGGGGGGGGGCGTGTTAAATACTGATCTGACTGGATGAGCACAGGTGCAGTCGGGGGGCCCCGTCCCTCTGCCAAAAACTGGCCTCCATTTCCCAGAGGGCAGGAGTGAGAGCGGCTTACTGTGTCACTTGTGAAGGAACAGAGCGTGCAGAGGGAGGATCGGCCCTGCGCCGCCCAAACACCCAAACAAGGCGCTGTGCTGCCCGCCCGCTGTGTGCGGCGGCAGAACAGGGGGAAAAGGAGCTTACAAAATAGGGAGCTAATGGACGGACAAAAAAGAAAACACCCCGGAAAATTGAAGAAGAAAAAACCAAAAATAGATATATATTTTAAATATATATTTATAAAATGTCCTTCCTCCTTCAGGAAATGGGTTCAGAAAAGTACCGTCGTCGTCGTTTTTGATTCTTCTGTGTTGTTGTGCGACTAAGAACACGACAGGAACGAAGCACTGGACCGTCTAGGGGGACGGCCCGTCACAGTAGTTCCCCCTGCAGCCGCCCCCCCTTGGGAGACTGTGTACCACACATGTATGTGTGTACACACATTTGTGTGTGTGTATGTGTGTGCGTCTGTGTGTATGTGTGTGTGTGTGTGTGTGTGTGTTTGTGTGTGTATGTGTGTATTCATGCGGCTGTGGCTGTGTGTGTACATGTGTGGATGTGAGTGTCTGTGCGTATGTGTGTGTGTGTGTGTGTATGTGTCTGTGTGAGTGTCTGTGAATGCCTCTTTGTGTGTGTGCCTGTCCGTATGCGCGTGTCTGTGTATGTGTGTGTCTGTGTCTGTGCGTATGTGTGTGTGTGTGTATGTGTCTGTGTGAGTGTCTGTGTGTGTGTATGCCTCTTTGTGTGTGTGCCTGTCCGTATGCGCGTGTCTGTGTATGTGTGTGTCTGTGTCTGTGCGTATGTGTGTGTGTGTGTATGTGTCTGTGTGAGTGTCTGTGTGTGTGTATGCCTCTTTGTGTGTGTGCCTGTCCGTATGCGCGTGTCTGTGTATGTGTGTGTCTGTGTCTGTGCGTATGTGTGTGTGTGTGTATGTGTCTGTGTGAGTGTCTGTGTGTGTGTATGCCTCTTTGTGTGTGTGCCTGTCCGTATGCGCGTGTCTGTGTATGTGTGTGTCTGTGTCTGTCTGTGTGTGTGTGTGTGTGTGTGTGTGTGTGTGCGTGCGCGCTGCTTGCTGGTATCTTAAGAGAGCCGCGCTGCGAGCCTCCCTTTGGGGACCATCCGTGGCGGCGGCAGCAGTGGGGGGGGGCGACGCCGGCTGGTTTAATGCATCGCAGGGAGAGAGAGAGAGAAAGAGCGATCAGGGGGGGAGTGCCTCTCGCAGCTTAAGTAAAATGCTTAAGGAGAACGCCTGCACTCAGGAGCTCCTCGTTGTCTGTGTTCTCTGACAACAGACGAGACGCAAGGCGGCGCGCCGAGTGGAATTTACGCGCACCTAAAAAGCTTCAGGTACACTTAGAGACTGACGGGTCTCTCCCTCTCGCTCCCTCTCTCTCTCTCTCTCTCTCTCTCTCCCCTCTCTCTCTCTCTCTCTCTCTCTCTCTCTCTCTCGTTCTCTCTGTTCAATGCCCTTGCTTTCTCATTCACTTTATGTCTCCCAGGACAGTGCTCAGAAATGCCGGAATGAGACCTAACCCGTGAAGCAGAGAGCGAGAGTCATTTAAGTGAAGTTAAACAAGGGCACTTAGATTTAAAAGGACCATAATCGTCAAAAACGAAGGGCTTTAAAATCAATTGACAAGACAATATAAAAGGTAAAAAGTGATTGAGAAGAGGAGGGGTGTGGCATTTGGCAGTTAAGTGCATTGTTTGGATTCAAGTGAATTTTAATGACAATTCTTTTTTGCCTCATACGCAAACATGCGCATTGGTTGTGCTTGACTGTCGGTCTGCGAGCATAAGCATGTGTTCATGCCCTGTCTGTGCGCGGCAGCAATTGCAGATGTGTGTCTGCTTTGCCGGCTCTCTCTGCCTTTCGGGTCTCTTTTTGAATTCATGCAGGGCAGTGCAGGTACCGGCCAGAGTATTGAGTTACTGATGCAGTCAGTGACTCAACCAGCGCTGCACAGTCCGGGCCACGGTCCAATCATCATAGCCATCTGGTGACCAATCACGGCCCTGGCTGTGATGTCACAGAGTGCTCGGAGCTCAGAGTTCCATGGGAGCATGGAGGGGGCAAACGGCGTGGTAAATGCAATGAATCATTCTGGAGCTCACTTGATGGGGACACTGGGTAGCTGAGCCAGGGAACAGTATATCAGGTCACCGCAGTGTGATTGTGAACAGGTTTGGAGACGAAGGGGTAAGGAGATAGGCTATAAAACCCCGGACGCAGTTTATTGCAGGAGTTGGGCTATAGTCCATAGAAATTATTTATTGCTTTTTTTATGACACAATTTGTTATTGTTTCATCGTACAATTGGGACATATGTTAATGTAATATGCCAAATGAAGATATCCTTTATGTTTGTAGCAATGATTGGACAGAAGATATAAGACCAAACCAAATAATAATATATTCTTGGGTTTCTCCTTTAATCTGATATACAATTCAATATAGGGAATTTTGATTATATGTGATTTTCAATTGTGATTATATTATATAGTATATATTTGATTATATTTTATTTTCAATATAGAAGTCAATGTTTTTTTTTGGAGTTACCATTCCTAGTATTTAATTAATTACATGTCACATAGAAATATCACAATCTTAGAATCGTAATATTGCAATAAGCTTTTAAACACGCGCATACACATGAATCAAATTGAAATTTAAGTGTGAAGTCCAGGACATCAAGTGCTTAATGTCCATGACGTTTTATGGCCAGTGTCTGAAATAGCTGTCATTTGCCCCTGAGAGTAATTATGAATCTGATGTCAACTCTCCACTGTGTACTAAAGACGATGTCAGTCCTTTTTGTTGCTGTTCCCACATAAAAGGTCTAGACACGTTGCTTCAACAATACATCAGAAGTGAATATGGCCATGACCAGAATTAAACTGCAGACCACTTAAAATAAAGAATAATTTGGCACAGGTAACCTTTTCTTCACATTTCATTTAATAAATGATTCTGTCACACATTTGCCATTTTAAAAGTGCAACACCGTTTGGATAATGTCTGACTATTGTTAAAGAATTTACTAGGAATCAGCATCATTATAGATTGTAATATTATATTGCCGTCAGAATTGAAATCACTTCTTTACAAAATGCAGCTCACGAAGTAAACCATGTAACCTATATACCAAAAAAAATATCACATCATCATCTGCACATCATTGTGTTCCTCAATTACCTTCTGTTGACCGGTAGACCTTATATGTACTTTTACAGGAGGCCATCTATGTAGCATTAGCCATTCAATGTGTTTGTGTTCTTTATGCCCTCCTTTATATGCTAATTTAGTTCTTGTTTGGCTGGAGCCCAGCAAAAAATTCCTCCTGAATACCATTCAGAGGCACCTCAGTTGGCATGGCACTGCGGTCTGAAAACACAATGATGTACGATCCCCGGCGTTGCCTTGCAGTTTATTCAAGGACTTTAGTCAGATGCTATTGACAATCTCTATTTCTCTTATTTTCTGTGATACAGAGATTGTTGTGTTTCATTTCGTCATTTAGAGCCATTGATACTCATTAGTAGTGTGGCAGTGTACAATGAGGACATGAATGTCACAGTAATATCCTTTTAACTCCTGGTACCGCCATCGTCACACAGACACAGACAAAGGTAACGAGCAAAAAAAACATAACAAAAAAATCCATATTTCATGTTTGTTTCACCAGTGAGTGCTCCATACGCTCCTCATGACCTAGTTGGTTCATGCGCCACTCTGGAGATCATGTACATTTGAGACCATGACACAATCCCCGCCGACAGACAAATGTACAACGTCCTTGCGTGATAGACTGGCTGACTGACTGCCCTGGCTGACTGTTGATTCCCCATCTGATTAATATTTCATGGCTTTCACTGTAATGCCCGCCCCACCCCCCCCCCCCCCCCCCCCCAAAAAAAAAGGCGAGCGTTTCGGGGAAAAACACGTCACGCGTCTTCAGGCAGATGGCTGGGCTGACAGGTACTCTCCCCCTGCCCCTGAAACATTTCCAGCCATGCAGTCCAGGGACCCGAAGTGGAGTCTCGGACCATTACACGGCGAGACCCACAGTCACGGAGAAGCCCGGGGGGCCGGTGATGGTGGGGGTGGTGGTGGTCGGCGGGAGGGTGGAGGACATAGGCTAACAGAGCTAGAACAGCCCCTACCGCTAACAGAAAGAACGAGGACGATAGAGAGAGGTAACACAAGAAGCAGGCATGAGATGGCCCCGGTGTAACTTGACCTCAAAAGGCTCTGCAGTGCACAGAAATCGCAGCCACACTCGCTGAATGTGAATATTTCATGGAGCTCCTTCGCCGCAGCGTAGACTGTAGTACATCTGCCGGCAGTGGCAGGCAGGCAGGCATGCAGGGGGATGAAATAGTAAAACACGCAGAGCTTTACTTGGCAATTCACTGATAATAGTTTTAGAAGGGAAAACATGCGCGTCTCCCTCCCTCTTTCTATTAGGGGCTTCACCATCCTATCTGCGACGCCCCTGGATCTCGAGTAACAACACTAAAGCCCTCCCTGTCTCTCTCCCACTGGGAATGTACAGTAGCGTGTCCGTGCTGCGGTGTGATTACAAAAACCAGTTAGATCCTCCCTGCTCCCCCTCCTCCCTGCCCCTCCCCCGGGGGATTATCTGATCAGCGGGGGGGAGAGAGCCGCTCTCGCCCACGTTCTACGCGTGAGGACATAATATCAAGCGTGTCGCAGCTAGGCCGTGAGCTGCGTTCAACCGGCGTGCCAGGGGTAAACAACAGGCGGAAGCACGCCGGCGATATATAAAGCGAGACGGCAGCCAGACCATATATGGGTGGATAGGAAGGGGGGGAGGGAGAGGGGAGGCAGGGCGCGTGTTGAGAGCGTCACCGCAGAGGAACAAGGAGCCGCCCATGCGCCGTGGAACAGCCGACACAGTAGTGACAAGGGAAGGAGAGAAAGAGCGTGGATGGCGGATAGAGAGAGAAAGAGAGAGAGAGAGGTTTGCAGATAGAGAGAGAGAGAGAGAGAGAGAGAGAGAGAGAGAGAGAGAGAGAGAAAGAGTGGATGGCAGATGGAGAGATAGAGAGAGACAGAGACAGAGAGTGGATGGCAGATAGAGAGACAAATAGAGAGACAGGATGACAAGTGGATGACAGAGCGAGACAGACAGAGAGAAGGGAAGGAATAATTAACCACAGTTTTTTGGGGACAGGGTAAGGTGAGGTACAACCGCAGACATCCTATAGTATGCACTATTCAAACTCTCACACACCACAAATGCACAATCAGACACACTCACAAACACACCTGCTTGGACACACACGCAGACAAATAAGCACTTAGACACGCACTGTACACAGTATCACAAACATACGGCAAACAGTTACATATACCTTCCATATTATTGCACATACCTACATACCATACACAATTGCATACTACACCTACACTTACTTACCACCCAACATTACATACCACACACACTAACAAACCCCCCCCCACACACACACACACAAAATAATCCATGGCATTCCCACCCGCGGTCGATAATATAAATGACATACTTGAGCCTGGAGATCATCAGCAACCACCTGACCATCCATTGAATACATTTATCTACAATGAATGATCCCTCGATGATTTACCTCACTTCTGGAATCACGGTTCTATGTTTCATTTTTCGAGATGTATGAATGCACAAAATAGTTTCATCTTTAATATTATTCACGGACAGACAACATCCAAGGAAAGGTGGAAATGAAACAAGAGGTGTGGCATTTGTTATATTCAGCTATGGGGATAATCAAGCTGTCAAAGTTTTTTTTTTTTTTTTTTTTTTTTCGTGGGTCTGTGAATGGCAATGGCATTTGATTAAAGTTAAACGATTTCATTTATTTTGGTGGCAGTCAACAAAGTAGTCCCGGTTTACCGAAGCGGTGTGTGCGGGGGACATCACGGAAAAGTCTGACAAATAACCGACTCAAGATAGCGAGAGAGAGAGCAAGAGAACGAGAAAACGAGAGAGAGAGAGAGAGAGAGAGAGAGGGAGATAAAGAGAGATAGAGGGGTACAAATGCTCTCTGGAGTGTTCCACGTGGAAAAATGAAAAGTGACAGAAAGCTGATAGCGGTATGAGAACCTTGTTTGTCCTTCACCAGATGATCAACACATGTCACGCCAATATGGGTCCCCAAGGTGGATGCGGAGCGGCAGATGCGGGGAAGGTTCCACACGCAGCTGGAATTCCCTTGCCTTTAAATTAGCATGTCGGGTCCGCTTACTCAGCTAGCAGCGCTAGCTGTGAAAGCAGCGTGTGAACGCCTGCCGATAATGAAAGCGCGCGGCGTCAACATCATTAGCGATAATCTTAGCATCGTTCTGCGCTGGGAAACATAATCCCAAGAAAACGCAAGTTGATGACGGCGGTGCGATCATTTTTAACAAGGGGGATGGGGAACGCAAACATGTGAGCAAGATATGATGCTCTGTCATCTCTCCTGCACTGACGTCACACACACACAAACACACACACGCACACACACACGCACACACACACACGCACACACACACACACACACACACATACACACACACACACACACACACACACACATACACACACACACACACACACACACACACACACACGGTGGTGCTGGTGGTGGTGGTGGTGTTGGGGGTCTTCCTGAAAGGGCAGTGGACAGCTGTCGGGCCGGTCTGGAGGGGGAGTGACCCCAGGGTCAGGGGAAAGGCTTGTCGGGGGCCGCGTCTGCACCGTGTTTCTAATTGAGCTCTGTGTAGTTAATTGTTTGTGCGTGGGAGGGGGAGAAATCAATCTATCCCCTCACTGCTGTGACTTGTGGGGCTCGGGGGGCTCGGGGGGGGGGGGGGGGATGGACTGTAGCTGGCAGACACACATCGGAGCTCCGGCACATTACCCCCCCCCACACACACACACACACACACACAGATACGCAGACATGGCTCTCAGACATAGACTCATGTGCACACACACAGACACACACACACACACACAAACACACACACACACACACACACACACACACACACACACACGCACACGCACACGCACACTCACACAGTCTCCGGCTAAGCTCCCAAACCAAATTAAAACTCCCCAAAGCATGCCTTGCAGGCACGCATGAAACAGTTCAGACAATATCACTCTGAGAGCATTCTTATGAAAGACTGGCTGAGCAATAGGTGCTAGCCAGACTGGAACCCAGAGAGACTAGTGTGGAGGCAAAAATCCTATTTATTTACAGGTCAGAGGACCAGGAGATAGATGGATAGATGGCTAGGTAGATGGAGAGATGGATGGATGAACAGATGGATGGATAGATGTATCGTGAAATATGTCTATTTTTATTGTTTTCAAATCCCCTTGAGAGTGTCCCTGACAATGAAAGTTGCTAGATAAATAAAATGTATCATTGCTACATTATCATTATTAAATTATTATTATTTTTAGATAGAGCTTTGCCAAGTGCATATATTTAAACATTGTTTTGGGTTTGTTCAACTGCCATTTTTTCTTCTCCCTCTTCTGCGACAACTTTGGTGATTTGCTTAAAAGGGCGATATCATGCTTTTTTTGACTTTTCCCTTTGCTTTAGACTGTTATATGACGTGTTTTCGTTTGCTAAGCTAAAAATGGGGCAGTATATGTACCCACCAAAATGCAATTATTAACTCAAAAAATGGCTGATATAGTATTTTTAAGGGAACAAATTGTCCCCTTATAAAAAGAAATACTCGCCATCTTCATAATCTGCTTATTTGCATATGAAAAGTTAAAGTGATGGTTATTGGCCCAATTTATTAATACAACTGTCAGTGAGAATCTCGTTTGCTGTGAAAAAGATCCACCGTTATTCTTTCATCTCTGCCATTCTACCCCATGGAGCGAAACAATGTGTTCTGTTGTTTTTGTTCATACAGAGTAAGCAGTCAAAGCGTTTATTTCTCAGAATAATTCACTATGCCTTTAAATAGACATATGTCAGATCTCATTTGATCCCTACCCCCCAACCTGCCCTATAAAAGAAAAAAAACTTTTAGCAATTGGTCGGCAACATCTGGCAGAGTTGGTGACATTCCTCCGCCTTGTTTGGCTGGCAGTCAAATCATATATTTTCTTCCATTCAAAGGATCAGCTCCATTATCGATGATGGGACTGTGAGGGCCTGTACGATGCGATGCGATCCTGAGGGGGGGATAGTCTGAGGCCCAGAAAGAGTGGCTGAAGGAGTTCATGCAATGGGGTGGAAGTATGGTTCTTAATGGGAACCTTCGGAATGTATTGCGGCGGATGTTAAGTAAGGGATAATCCAGGAATAGGCGTGCTGTTATCGAAAAAGTATTCCCGACACGGGGCTAAGAACTTTGCAGGGTGCACTCCTTTTCCAATAACGCCCCACCTTGGAGTGGATTATCCTGCTTATACCGAGGCCACTTGCGAATGGTTAAACTATAAAGGGGTTGATACTCATTTCTGATGTGATTCTGTCTAAAGAAAAAGTTTTTAGCTTACACTATTTGTTTGTGTTCCTTGAAAAAAAACATGACCCGACCAGATAAATATATGGGTCTGCCCAATGCCTGAAACACAATCAGTTAACATGAGCTTTATGTGGAATGCAGATATTACCTTATTACTCTAGACAAAGGAAGGATCTCAGTAACGACCCAGCGATGAAAAAGCTTTCCAAGCGTGTTCCCATCTGAGTCCCAAACTGTATAAATACACCACCTCTCTACAAAAATATGCTGTGTTAGCTCAATCTTGTTGTCACTAAGATATTCACAGTAAATTGCTTTTTGTCCACGGAAACATTTACCAAGCGTATCCATGGATTTCACATACATTTGTAAGCTAGTATCACCGTGTCAGTGGACCAGCCGATGTGAGAACGCCAACGGCAACATCAATTTAGAGCTTTTAATTGTTTCGTTATTTTAAGGGGAGTCCTTTATTTGTACTATCTTGTTAACTGCTTGTCGGTTCGGGCTGTATTTTAACTCTCAAAATGCTAGCCAGGCATGGAAATGTCGCGCATCAGTTGTGATGAGACTTTAACGCACACATCTCACCACTGCACCGTCAACCGACCTTGTCCATACGAAATAGACATGGAATAGGCTCCATCGTCTCGCTCTGCATTGACAGAGCGAGACGACTCTGGAGAGTCACTGTCGATGCTCAATCACCATCCATCTTACATAAACCCAGTTTTTCTTTTTCCTAACAACCTGTCTATGGCCAGACAATGGCCTGACAAGGGGAGCCATTCAGACGGCCAAGACTCTGGAGACGCTCCCCCAAACAGGCTGAGGTTACCGCTGCTGCTGCTGGTAGTGGTGGTGGTGGTGGTGGTGGTGGTGGGTGTGAAAGGTCATCCGGAACACGGGTGCTCCTCGGAGACCGTTGGCCGGCTTTCGAATGTAAGCGATGGGCTGATGTTGTTCGGCCACCAGAGGAGGAGAGAGGGAGGAGGAGAGAGGGAGGAGGAGAGAGGGAGGAGGAGCAGACAAAAGAGTGGAGAGAAAAGGGAGAGAGAAAAAAGAACAGGACAAGAGCAGAAGAAACTTTGTGTTCAGACTGTGAATGAGGTCGGAGTGCGAACGAGTCGATGTCTGTGTGAGTGTGTTTATCACGTTACATGTATTTTTGTTTAGCTGAGGGACATCATTTGTATCCGGGACAAAAGCTCAAATCTAAAGAAAAGTTGGAAAAGAAATATGTCAAATAAATAAATATATATATTCATACATATGTGTGTTTAGAAAAAGGTTATTGGTGGAGGATGGTGTACATTTTTTCTTTATTTTACCAAAGTTGGAAAATATAGAATAAATATATCAAATAAATAAATATTTAAATATATACATACATCTGTGTGTGTAGAAAAAGGACTATAGGTGGAGGATGTTGTTCATTGAGGCGGTTATGTGGGCATGTGTGTGTGTGTGTGTGTGTGTGTGTGTGTGTGTGTCAATGACGGCATGTGCATCCATGCATGCATCTATGTTTGCGTGTGTGTCCGTAGCACAGGTGTGTGGTTTCCGCGTGGGGCCCATCGCAGCGCGCATACATATGTTTCGCCATGCGTCATCCCACTTTCTCCATGTTTACCCTGGCTCCTGTCCATGATGCACTCTGGGAACCGTAATCGAAAAGGGGAGGAGGCGGCGAGCCAGCCAGTCAGTCAGTCAGTCAGTCACAACAGACCCTCTGGATCCACTGCACGCTCTAATGGGCCCTCACCTGGTGAGGGGCCCCGCCAAGCGCCTCCCCAGCACCACGCTGCTGGTAATTAACAGGAGCAGGCTCTGGAAAGCAGCACCTGTTACTGCGTTACTGACTCGGAGGCCCTGGGCTGTGTCTCCACCCCCCACCCGCCACACACACACACACACACACACACACACACACACACACACACACACACACACACACACACACACACACACACACAACCCGTAACCGCCTCAATGTACACCATACTCCACCAATTACCTTATTCTATATACACATAGGTGTGCATTTCTGTGTGTGTGTGTGTGTGTGTGTGTCTGTGTGTGTGTGTGTGGCAGGTGGTTGTTTGTATGCATCTGTGTTGAAGGACTGTGTCTCTGTATGCATTTATATGTGCCTCTTTGTGTGCATTTGTCATTGGTTGCATGCTTTTGTGTGTGTGTGTCTGTGTGTGTGTGAGTGTGTGTGTGTGTGTGTGTGTGTGTGTCTACGTCCACATGCCTGTTTGTGTGAAGGATTGTGTACGTGTATCTACATGTGTGTATATCTGTGCGTCTGGACAGTGTGTGTGTGGACAGTGTGTGTGTGGACTGTGTGTGTGTGTGTCTGCATGCCTGCTATGTGTGCAGAGCATGTGAATCTAGGAGGGAGAGGAGGAAGAGATTGTGTGGTAATTTTAGGATCCACGGCAGCTGGCTGCACCGCCTGGGGCCTTCTGCGTATGCACTCTAAGTTTCCACCAAATTTTATGTATCTCATGCATACCTGTCATCTCCCACAGAGCTGCCTCGTAGAGACACACACACACACACACCCGCACGCACACACATATATATATCTGCTGCGTGGTGGGAACTGGCTCTGTAATGAAGCTTGTCTTTAAGGGCTTACAACTAAGCCTGCTCTTGCTTGGAATGTCCTTATTTGTCCTTATTAGTTGCACTTTACTTTCCTCGAATTGTGTGCGTTGTACCTGTGAGTGTGTGTTTGTGTTGGGTGGGGGCAGGGTTGGGGGGGGGAGGAGTTTCGGTTTCTTTGGAGTTGATGGGTGAACAAGTGAGTGACAGCCATTTTTTTGTTGAAGTGGGGCACGTCAGGCCCTTCCTGCTGCGTCAGACCCTCGCGATGCCCCGGCTGCACATCGTGGGACGGGTAACCTTGGGAGGCAGATTGAGGTCACTGACGTCACCCTCGATACGTCTCACACACACACACACACACACACACGCACTTGCATGCGCACGTGCACATTTACACACACTTACACACACATACACACACATACACACACTCCAAAACACACGCACACACACACACACTTATGCACACGCACACACACACACACACACACACACACACACACACACACACACACACACACACACACACACACGTAATTCAATGGGACATAAGCATCTGGGCAGAGGTAAGCACCAGCACAAACAGATAAACAGGTAAGCACTTATTCAGTGGTCTTGCGATGCAAATCCATTCCCACGAGACTCACAGATACATCGAGGAGGGAGAGAGAGAGACGGAGAGAGAGAAAGAGAGATAGAGAGAGAGGGGAGAGAGTGAGCGAGACGGAGATGGGAAAGTGGTGTGCTCAAGATGCCCGGGCATAATTAGCTGATGGTGCTATTGACACAGAAGATGGATAGCTCCATTGTAGGGGCCTCAGCAACGGGATGAAAAGAATGTCAACCTATTTTTAAATGTCACTGTCTCTTTTTGTTCTGGAGCCCTGCTCCACTTTGTGCCACAGATCTAAACTGGGTCAACATCACATGTGGCGCCCTGGTGGGCCCATCTGTGTGTGTGTGTGTGTGCATGTGTGTGTGTGTGTGTGTGTGTGTGTGTGTGTGTTCGTGTTTGTGTTAATGTGTGTGTGTGATTGTGTGTGTCTGCATATTCCTCCACATACATGTACTCACACATTTGTTTTGCGTGTATGTGTGAGTGGGGTTGTATGTCAGCTTGTGCGGAAATATTTGTTTCAATCTGCATTCATGTATTCTGTCTCCATCTATTATGGGCTTTAAGGACCCCCGATGTGTGCTCTCCTAAATTATTTCCCTAAGATGAAGCAATAACAATGCAGCTAATTGCGTTTGTTTTGGTATCATCAGTGGTTAATAGGGAATATCTGATATATTTTAAATTGTCTTTCTTATTAAAATTGGGCAATGGCGGCAAAATGTAATATCACATCAAATCTCAAATGTAATAAATAATCGTGTCCCGACACCTTGATGTTGATAATCCGACAATGAATATAGCTTTAAGTGATCTTAACATCAGTGGGTACGCGGGTCCATGGTTACTATTGATCTGGTCGGTATGTTTGCCTTTAGATCTCGGGCTGAGTGATGCGCTCAGCCCCCCGCTCTCCATGTGTTGTTCGGCATTTGTTGTGGGTTTACTCAGCCTAGCAGGATGTCTGACACCGAAAACCACAGGGTTGCGTAGCGTAGCGCGCAGTCTATAGTTTGTTTGTTTGTTTGTTTGTTTGGGGGGGGGGGGGGTGGGTTTGGGGAAGGGGAGGCGACGGCGGCAGCGAAGACTGGGTTGAGGGGATGGCGGAGGGTGGAGTAGGGTGGAGGGGTGGAGGGGGACCGGGGGGATGGTTTGCCCCTGCTGATGGAGCGCTCCGATTAATAGACATTGATGATAACAAACACAACTCACTGCTCCGCTGTCCCTAAATGAAGATGGATGCAGCCCTGGCGCGTTGTGTACCATCAGCACGCTGGGTGGCAGTGCGCCAGTCGCAGCCCCGACCGGCGACATCGGAGTGGGTTTGGGGAGGGGGAGAGGGCGGGGGAAGGGAGGCAGTGGATTACAGAGTCTAGAGAGAGATCACTCTACCCCCTCCCCATCCCCGAGTAAACAATTTTTGTGTGGGTTGTTGCCGTTGAAGTCACCTCGTCTCGCCCGACTAATAACGTCAGCCCGTTGACGCGGTGATCGCTCTTGTTGTGGCGGTTAGTTAACGGGCGTCGCCGTCCATTATTTCCCGGAGCGCTTGATTGATCCTCCGTTGTGTTGAGTCGAGTCACGGCGGGAGAGCGTTCGAGGTAAGGTAAAGGGGATGCAAAGCACGTCTAATTTTTGAAAGGTAGGCCGTGGGGAGCGGGGTCGTGCCGTCAGAACGAGGGCATGAATCAAAGTCTGTGGAAAAGATTTGCGTTCGCAGGCCGCAGACGCGATCCACTTTGAGAAAAAGAACAGAAACTGTAACGACCCCTTGTCTCGGGTGTTCCGTTGTAGTTGTATTTTTAGTCCGTTGTAAAAAAAAGAAAAGGAAAGAAAAACTCAATACCTCCTGAATCTTTTATTCACTATTTCATCATCACACCTCACCCTGTGTACAGTTTTTCCTAAAATTGACACAGCAGGCAAGTTACATGTTAAGGGTTGGCAGCTTGGGAAACTGGGTCAGTCGCCTGTCTAGATGGCCTCCACCACCCCTGATCAATGCTGTAGTGAGCGCCGGAGCTGTGTTAGGGATCAGGCTGGGTGCTCGCAGACAGGTAGGGCCCAGAGGTCACTTCTTCTTTTGGCAGCTGGTGTCTGGCGTCTCTGCAGAAGGGCATTGATACGTAGTGGCATCGTCCCGCCTTACGCATTAGCCCTAATCAACAGTGACAAGCCAACCCCCCTCCCCTCCCCTCCCCTCCACTCACGAGCCAGCGGTTCTACACCGGATACCCAAGATGCAATTGCTCGGGATGGCGAACCAGACAGGGCAACAGTCGGGGTGCGGATGGAGTTGGGGGGCGTACTGGAGATAGCATCATCATGCTATCTCCAGCACACAATGTACAGACGGGGCGTACACCTCTGGTAGCCCCTGGTAGCCGTTTCAGAGAGGAGGAGGTGGAGGAGGAGGAGGAGGGAGATAGCATCCCTGGGCTATCTCTAGCACACAATGTACAGACGGGGCGTACACCTCTGGTAGCCCCTGGTAGCCGTTTCAGAGAGGAGGAGGTGGAGGAGGAGGAGGAGGAGGAGGAGGAGGAGGGAGATAGCATCCCTGGGCTATCTCCAGCACACATGTACTGAGGGAGAACACCTCTGTTAGCCGTTAGCTGCAGAGAGGAGGAGGGCTGTCCAAACTCCTCTCTCTCTCCTTGACATTCCCTCCCCAACGGCTCCACGGAGGGCTGTCTGAACCGAGGAGTGCGTTCAGCGGTAGACTCTTGGCAGTGAGAAGTTGCACGGTGCGTCAAACTCCTCTCACTACCGCAAGTGAGTGAGTCACTGTGCTATTTTACTTATACATCATATCCATATGACCTGTGCAATATGCCTGCAATAAACTAATACTTTACTGTACTTTAGAGTCACAAACTTTACTGAGCTGCGGTTACGTACATCTTTTTCTGGTTCTCTGAGCCAAGACTCTCACAAATAATTGTCACCCGTGATCAATAAAGTAATCAGTATCAGTATATGTAGGTGTCACTGTATCTGTATCTGTATCTGTATTACCACAACACTTCGTCTCATCGGCCACGCCCGAAGATGGGCGCCCATAAGGTAACACGCTCCGTGATTGGATTTGCCACTTTGATTGCCACTCGAGCAATCATGGACCGTGATTGGCTCGTTAAGCACAGAGATGGTGCTGAAACCACAGGCCCCTCCCCGAACCGTAGCAGTGGCATTAGTAGGATACTAGAGGAGGTGTTGGCTGGTTTGGAATTGGTGGAGGGAGCTGCAGCAGAGAATACAGATGCTGTAGCAGAAAAAAGAGGAAGGGGAGGGTATATTGAGTAAAGTGAGAACTTATCTCTCCCTCTATCTGTCTCTCAATTTCTCTCCGTCTCTCTCCCTCTCTCTCTCTCTCCCTCTCTCCCTTGTTTCCGTCGCTTCCCTCTCTGACAGTCACACTAGCGCTGTTTGATATCCCTCTGCCGTGTTCTGCAGTTCAGCAGATTCCCTCATCTCATTTGCATTCTCTTAAAGCCCGGATCCATTAAAGGTTCCTCCTGTTTTTTCGTCTCTCCCCCATCTCCTTATGTTTTCTTCAAATAGGTCCTTTCCTTCCCTGGGCTGCTGTTTTGGAGGAAGCTTTATTCCCTGTTGGATACACAGCCAATCCCCACTCTCCCAAAGTCAGTAATCAAACACATTGGCCCTAATACATGGGCCATTACCATAGCGCTGATGTTCCATCTGCACGTTGCCGGCACAATGGTGTCATTATATAAACAGGCCCCACCGCGGCTGCCTGCAAAGCTACAGGACGCAACCACACTAGCACTCTGGCCTCAACTGACCCGCCCCCCCGTCACTGGAGGAGTGTTGGGATGATGGGAGTGTGTCAGTGTTAACACCTAGCATAACAACATCATCTGCCCCCCCCACCCTCCCACAATTAATGTGCTTCAATCTAAGCATTATGGTGGCTATCGGTTCTTCCCCACTAAGGGTAGCGTGACCGTCAGTGAGGCTAAGCTATCAATGCAAATGTAATGGATTCAGGTTGTTGTGAAGTAGTAATACCTAGGCTAATGCTATTATGTTGTCCATCTAGCGATCGCCTCCGCATAGAGAGGATTAGCGATAAAGGCGACAAGCCCGCTGCTGGGAAATCAAACAGGATAAAGGGACTTAATTGTGCTGAACATGCTAGCGCCCTGGTTTTTGAATAGATTGTGTGACTGGAGGTACGTATACCAAGTCAATATTACAAGCAGGAAAAGTCTGATACCAATAAGTGGATACTTTTAATTGAGGATTTAACACGCGTCGTAAATGCTTTGCGAAATCTACCCTTTGCCTGAATTGAATACGCGTCTAATTAGATCTTGCTGTCAAGTCAGGGCTAACACGCACACACACACACACACACACACACACAAGCCAGGGCCAGCTGAATAGCGCGTGTGACATGTGTGAATATACAGCCTCAGACTTAGCGATGCGCTCACGCTGATGCCGATGATAATCATAGATCACATTATGTCTGTTTCGTTTTAAAAGGGAAGGTTCTCGGCTCATTATATCCGTTTTTACCGAGTGATTAATTGGATGTTGTTTAAGAAAAAGGGAAAAAAAAAAAAAATTCATTCAACTAATTCCATTAATACCCCCTCCTTGTCAATAGTCGCTTTGTGGAGCGCACTCACTTGTCTCGGCTTTGGGGGACAAAAGTGTGCGATGTGAGAGGGAGAGTCTCAGCCCTAGTGAGTCATGGCAGCGTAGTCGCAACTCTTTGCTATTAGAGCTCAACCGAACCTTGGTCTGTCTTTTTCTGAAACCACATCAAACTGGTCAAGCTGTGTTTGACTGGCGCTTCCATGGATGGGTGGTTTTTCCACGACCG
>NC_136944.1:17054613-17059613 GCF_949987615.1 Pollachius pollachius
CTCTCCTCTCCTCTCCATCATCTCTTCTCCTCCAATCCTCCATCTCTCATCCATCTCTCCTGCCTCCTCTCTCTCCATCATCTTTTTCTCTCTAATCCTCCATCTCTCCTACCTCTTCCACTGTTCCCTCATGCTCCCCTCCATCTCTTCTCTCTCCTCTCTCCTCTCTCATCTATTCTCCAGTAATCCTCCATCTCTCCTGTCTCCTCCACTATTCTCTCATCCTAACCTCCATCTCTCCTCTCCACTCGTTTCTTCCTCTCATCTGTCCTCTCCACTCGATATGCCTTGGCAATACATTTCAAAAACAGAGGGATTTTGGCATTTTGTAGCAACAACAACCGCCGCCTCAATAATACAACTCTTAATAAAAGAGTCAACAGCACATTTCCAAAAAAATATTCCTGTGCGATGGCCCTGGAGTCTAGAAAGATATGAACGCAACAAAACATACTCCGTATACGTGTTGACGCGCAAAGAATTATTCAACAATGGCTGTTGATTTGTCCTGAGAAACTAACACAAATCCTCTCTCTCTCTCTCCTTTTTTTCCCCCTGTGTCTCTCAACCTCACTTTCTCCCTCTCTCTTTCTCCTCTCTCTCCTTTTCATTCCTATCTTTTTAACTCACTCTCTCTCGTTCCTTTCGTTGTCTCTCAATCTCAATCTCTTGCTCTCTCTCTCTCTTTTTCCCTGTCTCTCTATCTCTCTCTCTCTCTCTCTCCTTTCCCTTCCCCCCTGCCTTCCCCAACCTCTCTCTCTCTGCCTTCTAGTAGTCCTCCAATAGGGTCGCCCTGGTGGAGGGTGACAGCGGCTGTAACTCCTCACCCCGGCCCCGCTAGCCATCGCCTGCTGGCCCCGTCGACGCCGACCCCCGTAGCCCCAGCCCTGAGCCTCAGGGGCCCCCGATCGGCTCCCAGCATGGCTCCAGCGGTCGGGCTATTCTTGCTGTGTGCCGTGGGGTTCAGCAACATCGCGCCCACCTCTCAAGGTAAATTGAGCATGGCGTGTTCTACGCGAGGTTGACTGTTGTTGCTCAGTCGTCACCGTTATCACTGCAAAAAAAGGGAAATCACCTTTTAGCCTCTCTCTCTCTCGCTCTTTCGCTCTCTCTATACATCCCTCGCACTCTCTCATCCCACTATATCTCTCTCTCTCTCTCTCTCTCACTCTCTCTGTCTCTGTGTCTTTCTCTCAATTTCTAGCTCCCAGCATGCAACAGTAAAGTACAGTAATGAAGGCCATAGGCGTATTGACTTGCTGACCAGGCGAGAAACGGGGCTGTATTAGAGACAGGGTGAAAATGAGTCTGTGTGTGTGTGTGTGTGTGTGTGTGTGTGTGTGTCTGTGTGTCTGTGTGTGTGCGTGTTTGTGTGTGTTTGGTGCGTGTGCGTGTGCGTGTGCGTGTGTGTTTGTGTGTGTGTGTGTGTGTGTGTTTGTGTGTGTGTGTGTGAGTGAGAGTCTGACTATGTGAAAGTCAATAAAATGTCTTGTCGTCTTGATGTTTGTCGGAGCGTGATATGACTATAAGGAGGAACCCGGGCATGTAATAGTGCCATATGTGTGACCTCCTTGAATGTGCCATGTACCGTGATGGTGTGTGAGTGTGTTTGTGTTCATGTGTATGTGTGTGTATGTGTGATCTTGTCGGAGTGTCATTTATTTTTATTGCGTATAAATGAGCCTTGTTTGTTGGCTTGCGTGTGTGCCTGTATGTGTGTGTTTGAGCATTTGTTTGTTTGTTTATTTTTATGTTTATCAGTGTGTTTGTGTAATGTGTGTCTGTGTTTTTATTGGCCATTTATGAATGAGTTTGTGTTGCTTGTGTGTGTGTCTGTGTAATTGTACGTATGTGTGTGTGCGTGGGTGGGTGAGTATGTGTGTGTCTACTTTATATTGAGTGCGGTTTGACTTTGCTTGTGCATTTGTGTCTGTGTCTATGTGTGTGTGTGTACGTGTATGTGTGTGTGTGTGTGTGTGTGTGTGTGTTTGTGTGTGTGTGTGTGTGTGTGTGTGCGCGTGTTTGTGCGTCCTCGAAGCCGAGGTCTGTGCTTGCTGGGGTCTGGGGAAACTAGCTGGTGTGTCGCTGGCAGCAGGTGACCTGATTGGGCAGCACCAGTGCTGAAGGGTGCATTTGTGTATATGTGTGTGCCCGCGAGCGCACGTGTGTGTGTTTGTGTGTGTGTGTGTGTGTGTGTGTGTGTGTTGGCTTCGCCTGCGTGCCCATTTCATGTTAAGGCAGTAGGTGGGACAGTGGAGCGCGGAGGGCTGTGGAGCAGGAGAAGGGGCGTGGGGCCTGTATGTCCTGTGTGGTGTGCCGTGCCACAGACAACGGCCCCGCCATCTGCCCTGTGTGCTCTGCCACGGTGGTGCCAAGCAGCCAGCCGCTGGTGGCGATGGAGTGGGGTGGAGGGTGGAGGTGGGGGGGGGGCAAAATGGCAGAGGATGAGAGAGGCGGAGGAAAGAGCAGAGGAGGGAAGAGGAGGAAGAGGAAGGACAAAACAAGAGAGGAGAGCAGAAGCTTGAAGAGAGAGACGGGTGGAACAACCTCCTGTGATGGATAGGAGAGAATTAGCTGCCAAAAAAACGACAGGATAAAGATGATTTGTGTGCGTGTGTGTGTGTGTTTTCCCCGTGAATACGGTCTGATTGGCCAGGTGCGGGTCTAATTTGAGTGGGGTTCTTTTTACTTCACATCTTAATTTGGCTGGTTCTGCAACATTGGATTTGTGTAACAAGCTCTCTCTGTAGCGTCAGACACATTTAGCCTTCGGTGCGAGGCTGCTTTGTATGCCTGCTTGCATATGTGTGCGCACAAGTGTTCCGGCTCCGCCCGTGTAGAAAGGTGTGTGTGCTTGTGTGTGTGGAGGCCTCCAGGTTTGTGACCTAGCACCGAGGGAGTATTAATAATGCATTAATAATCAATTGACTGTTATCTAAATTCAACCCTTAAGCTGACACGCTAGGACAAACGCACACCAACACACACACTTACACAGATATACAAACCAACATACACACTTAGACGGATACACACACCAACACACACGCCAACAAAGATACGAACACCGACACGCAAAACTAACACAGATACACACAAACACACACACACACACACACAATCACACATACACACAAAAACACACACAAATGCACACACACACACAAACACACACAAACACACACAAACGCGCGGTGAAACGTGTCCGACCCCCGTTGGGGTGTGACCAGAATAGTGAGTGAGGAGGCGAGAAACGAAAAAGTAAGGTCGGAATTTTTTAATCGTACAAGTGTGAAAAAACAAAAAAAAAGGAACAAAATGTTTTTTCGGAAGAAGTAGCAGCCGGCCCGGGCTCACGAGCCCGGCTCTGAGAGCTGCTGAAATCATTCTCGGGCTAATCAGAGCTCATTTAGAAACCTGCAGGGTCATCACACATGAGTTCACTGTCTAATGTGTGCCCGCAAACCTCCTGGCTCTCTCTCTGGAATATGCCATAATTTAACCCAGCGCTACTTCTGGCTGCACTAAATCCCTATATTTACCCATTAACACATGCAAATTTATATTCCTCGGCGAAGGCGGTCTTTAACACACATTTTCCCAACCAGCATGTGGTTGGTGGTGGAGTGACGGGGGGTCCACACAGCGGCGTGCGTTGGATTCCTCAACGGTGTCACCTAGCTCACTCAGGCGCTAACCTCCCCCTCCCTCCCCCCCGACGCCGGCCTGGCCAATGAGCAGCAGCCGGGAGAAATCACCCTGAAATGCAAACCGCGGTGAAATTCCCGGCCTGTGTGTGTGTGCGGGCCTGCATGGACTTTGTGTCCTTGCGTGGCGTTCTGAAACACCTCGTGCCAGAGCGGGGAGCGAAAAACAGGGGAAAAAAGCGTCCGTTTATGTTGAACCAATACGAACCAATGTGTATACAGGCTTTTCTCCTTTCTCCTGTACAGATCGAGATTGTATTTGGAACCGAAAAAAAAATCATGTTTTGTTTTTCTATTTCCCTGTTTGCCTCCTGATGGGCCGTCAGCAAACAGATGGGCGAGCGGACCCTGACAGATCTGTTTTGCCGAATCCACAAAAATACGCCTCGAAAATGTATAACCTTCCATAAGCAGGGTGGTTTCTCTGAAAGCCCATTAGGGCTGCTTAATGTGGCAGGCAACGCAGACAGCTGTGTTGTTCGGAATCAAGCCCAGACACAGAGATTTCGTTTAGCGCAACGTGTGCTAGACATTGACAATGTGACGTACGGATATGTGCGAACGGATATGTGCGTCTTGTCTGCACGCGCGAGTGTGTGTTGTGTTTTTTTTTTTGGAAATTGATAGTGACAGGGCCATTGCCTGGGCCATTTGTAAGCCTTTCACTTTAGTAATGTGTTTAGACAAATTTGCATGTATCTGTTGAGCGGCCTGTGTGCGCGCAGCCGTGCATCCCTGTGTATGGGGGCAGCCATGCGGGTCTCTTTGGCATGGCGGGCCTGTCGCACACGTGTTAGCGCCTTCTCTCATTGGTATGGGAGGGAGAGGAAACAAATTAGTTTGAGAGAGAGAGAGAGGGTGAGGGAGAGAGAGAGAGAGAGGGTGAGAGAGAGAGAGAGAGAGAGAGAGAGAGAGAGAGAGAGAGAGAGAGAGGGTGAGAGAGAGAGAGAGGGAGAAAGAGAGAGAGAGAGAGAGAGAGAGAGAGAGAGAGAGAGAAGGGGAGAGCGAGATAGATGGAGAGAGAGAGATATGGAGAGAGAGGGAGAGACGGAGAGAGAGAGAGGGATGGGGAGAAAGAGAGAAAGAAAGAGAATGTGTGTTGGTATTCATGTTTTTTTTTACGTGTGTATGTGCGTGTGACAATAGGCTAAGTATGCATGTGAGTGTGTGTGTGTGTGTGTGTGTGTGTGTGTGTGTGTGTGTGTGTGTGTGTGTGTGTGCGTGTGTGTGTGTGTGTGAGTGTGTGTGTGTGTGTGTTATGTGCTATTCGTCCCCAGATGACAGGGCCATCTG
>NC_136944.1:17064613-17067113 GCF_949987615.1 Pollachius pollachius
AGACACGCACACACACACTCACACTCACACGTACACAAACAGACATGCGCGCACACACAAAAACACATACACACACACACACACACACACACACAAGCACACGTACACACACACACACTGACACACACAGACGCATACACACAGACCAGTCTTGGTTCAGTATATACAAAGGTTCATTAAGTGTCTAATTCAATGACAGGGCCTGGCTTTGACACTCATCCCGCCTAACAGGTCTCTGGATGCAATCCCACACACACACACATGCATATACATGCATGCATGAAAGCACATACACACGCACACACACACACACACCACACACACACACACACACACACACAAGGTTGCACATTTTGACAGCAAACCCTAGTTTGCTGTCTAGGTTTTTGGCCCTCTCCAAAAACCTATTTACCTTCTCCTTCTCTTTCCCACTCTCTCTCTCTCTCTCTCTCGCTCTCTCTCTCTCCCTCCCTCTCTTTCACTCTTTCTCTCTCTCTCTCCCTACGCATCTCTTCCTTCCGCTCACGGTCCCTCTCTCTCGCCATTACTTTCTCTCACTGTATTACTTTCTCTCTCTTGCTCCCCCTCTACATCTACTCTCTCTCTATCTCTGTCTCTCTCTCCCCCTCTCTCACGCTCTTTCTCTCATACCGGTGGCATCCTCTCCCCACTTTGCCCGCTCCGCACCTCTATGGGCTTTTCCTCCTGCAGCACTGCCTTATTATTTTGTTCCCGTTCTAACAAACGCCTGGGCCTGTAGTCAGCGTCTCCTCTCTCTCTCTCTCTCTCTCTCTCTCTCTCTCTCTCCCTCTCTCTCTCACTCCCTCTCTCTCTCTCTCTCTCCCTCTCTCTCTCTCTCTCTCTCTCTCTCTATCTCTTCTTGTACTGTGTGTGTGTGCGTGTGTGTTTTTCGTGCGTTCTTCCCGGAGTGAGATGGAATATAGAGGTGTGCCACAGACCCGGCACAGCTTCCCAGGGGAACAGCGGGGGGGGGGGGGATATTTTACAGCGGCTGACTCTCTCCTTCGCGTTCCAGGCTGTCTGTTTTATATTTAGGTCTACAGTGCCCTCCACCCAAACCCCCCCCCCCCAGCCCGTCCCCCCCAGCATCCCCCCCCCCCCCCCCCCCCTTCTGCCGTGGAACTTTTATTGCATAATTAGGCGCCCCGGCTTACAGTGACGCGGTTTGACAGTATGAGCACGTCCTGTCTCGCCTCCCCTCTTTAAGACGGCGTGTGTGTTTGTGTGTGCGTTGGTATGTTTATGTTTATCCTGTGTGTGTGTGTGTGTGTGTGTGTGTGTGTGTGTGTGTGTGTCTATATAGCTCCACATCCTCTGATGTGCCTATCTTAATCTCCCTGCCATGCCTTCCAGTTTAGCCCAGAGCAGGGTTCCATGTCTCCACACAGCTAGAGGTCTCAGGGTTGAGTGTGGGGAGTCTGTGTGTGTGTCTGTGTGTGTGTGTGTGTGTGTGTGTGTGTGTACGTTGGTGAGTGTGCCTAGAGTACGTGCTTGTTTGTGTGTTTGTCTGCATATCAAGGAAACATATGAGTCCCCCCCCCCACCTGTGTGTGTGCATGTGTGTGCGTGTGTGTCTGTGGGAGATTGCACGCTGTGTGTCTTAGTGTCGCAACCTGCATACGCGTGTGTGCATGTATCTACCTGTGTGTGTGCGTGTGTGTACCTGTGTGTGTGTGTATGCGCGTGCAAGTGCGCGTGTGCTTGGCCGTGCGTCTCAGCTACAGCCAGACGACATTTAATTTTCCTTTGAATGATGTAATGTTATTGCCTCGCTTCTAATTCGGTTCACTTAGGAGACGGGGGCCGGGGCCGAGACACGGCCGACCACGGATCAGAACAATAAGCAATCTTACTTTATGAATCTCCCTCCCGTCTCCCCCGCTGTTGTGTCAGTGACCTTGTGGCTCCACAAGGAAAAAAAAACAAAACATTATGGAAGGTCTCCCTTTTTCATGTCCCCGCTAGCGTTCAAGCTTGATGTTTCCTGTCTTCTTTTTTATTTTTATCCTTCACCCTCCCTTCCTCCCCCCCCCTCCTCTCCCCCCCTCCCTCTTCCTCCTCTCCTCCTCCACTCCATTCCCTTATCCAATCTCATGCTCGCTGTCTCCGTGCGGAGACTGGGCTCGCTCACCCACTGGGCGGATGTGTGTCATTCTGGCGCCGCTCCGGCTTCTCCCCCCCCCCCCCCCTTCTCCCCCCCACCCCTCCAGCCCCAGTGGCGTTGGCTGGTGGCTCCCTATTCGGCCCCCCCACTCTCATCTCCTCATCTCGGAACCACTGTCTCCTCCGGCTCTCCCCGGCCGGGGTATCCAGCCTTCCCCCCTCGACGCTCCCGGCCCCCCAACTCCCTGAAAACCCCCCCCCCCCTCTTCCCTGCCCCGCTACGACCAACCAGCCCTGTCGTACCGGGGCCTGCGGACCCTCTTCTTCCCTAGACCTCAGCTCTGTCACATCCCCTCAGCTCCAAGTCTTGCCCGGG
>NC_136944.1:17072113-17074613 GCF_949987615.1 Pollachius pollachius
TTAAAACTTCCTGCTGCTCGGTTAACCGGGGAGGAGCATGAGAAGAGCTGGGATGAGACGTCGCAAGGGCCGCCGGCAAGCCAACACACAGAGTACCACTGTATGGCCGTGTACTCCCTCAGCAGCACAAAGTGTTGTCTGGGACTCCTCAGAACCAGGGACAGCTCCACACCAAGCCCTCCGCTCAGTCTCACTGAGGCCCAGCCACCGCTTTGGATTCAGCCTCAGCAAAAAGGCACTTCAATAGCAACCAGCCCCACGGCTGTCAGTCCAGCACCAAGGACAGCTCCTCTTTCTCGAGCTTTCCCTGTAGCTGCCTGGTGCTCTCTCTCTCTCCCTCTCTCTCTCTCTCTCTCTCTCTCTCTCTCTCTCTCTCTCTCTCTCTCTCTGTCTCTCTCCCTATCTACACATGCACAGGGCCCGCTTCTTAATACCGGCTGTCCTTCAGCACTGAACAGAAGACAACTCCTCTGCCAAAACCCGTCCCTCTCCCGTTTCCTGCTCTCGTCCTCCTTCCCGTTGTGCTAGGCAGCGGAACAAACACAAAAGTCTGCCATTTAGTTTTTTTGTGTGCGTTTGTGTTTGCTAGACTGTACACTAACTTTCTCCTGAAGAGAAAAAGTTATGCAGTCACAGAGAGTGTAAGGGATGAGAACAGTCTATCTCTCTCTCCCTCTCTCTCCCTCTCTCTCTCTCCCTCGCTCGCTCTCCGGAAAGGTCTCCGCGGCCTCCCTAGCACGCCTCTCAGCACCGGCACAGCGATTAACCCCTCGGTGCCCCCCCCTAGCCTCTCCGACCCCCAGCTCTTCCATGCACAGGCCTAGCCGCCGGCCGCCGGCTGCTGGCACACCGACACGCCTCTTAGAGGGCTGATTAACACCGGTGGGCGGCCAAATCAACCACAGCCCAAAGGTGCACTCAAGAACTTTTTAAAGAGCTACTGCGGCCGCACGCTCACCTTCCTTCTTTCTTTCTTTCTTTCTTTCTTTCTTTCTTTCTTTCTTTCTTTCTTTCTTTCTTTCTTTCTTTCTTTCTTTCTTTCTTTCTTTCTTTCTTTCTTCCTTCGTTTGTTTTCCTTTCATTACCTCGTTTTCCTTTCATTATTTCTTTAATTCGTGAATTTTTCCTCTTTCTAATTGTTTCTCCAATTCTTCAATTCTTTAATTCTGCAATTCTTCAATTCTTCAATTCTTTCATCTTTTCATTTGCTCATTATTTCATCCTTTCATCCTTTGATTCGTAATCCTTTAATTCTTCTTTCTCTGTGCATCTTTCTTTCATTTATTCTTTCTTCCATTCTTTTATTCCCTGTCCTCTCTTTTCCCTTTCTTTCATTTATTCTTTCTTCCATTCCTTTATTCCCTGTCCTCTCTTTTTCCCGTTCTTTCTTCCGTCCTGCCGTCAACTTGGTGTGAAGCGGTTCGGAGAACATTAGAGCAAGTTGCGACCTTTATGAGAACTCCTGACTGTTTGTTCCCTGAATGGTTGAATAGTTCACTGCAAAGGCCAGAGGACATTTTAAGCCGTGACAGGCTGTGAATGACAGTGAAAAATATATTTAATAAATTCGCCATGCCTTTGTGCGAGAAAACCCTGTAAGCCGCTGCTGCTCAGTGACTCGGAAAGCGTCTAATTTAAGATGAGGAAAAATATCCCTGTGTATATGTTCTCCCTTTCATCCTGCTTTTTCGAATTAAAAAAGTAATAAATACAACCTGATAGAAGAGACAACGTGAGCATCCCCTTCTGAGGACTTAATGGAACAGTCACTCATCAGTAATAACAACACCCTCCCCCCCCCTCTCTCTCCTCTCTCCTCTGCAGCTCTGAGTCGCTCGGCGATGCCGTTCGGCCTGATGCGCCGAGAGCTGGCTTGCGAGGGGTACCCCATCGAGCTGCGTTGCCCAGGAAGTGACGTCATCATGATCGAGACGGCCAACTACGGCCGCACCGACGACAAGATCTGCGACGCCGACCCCTTCCAGATGGAGAACGTGCAGTGCTACCTGCCCGACGCCTTCAAGATCATGTCCCAGAGGTAAGGAGTCGCATGCACACACAAAGGATCTGTGTGATCTCTTTTTGAGTGTGTGTGTGTGTGTGTGTTTGTGTTTGTGTGTGTGTGCTGTTGCTGTGTATGTTGGTGCTCAATGACTTCCTCCACTGAGCTACGATCAATGCAAGGGAGAGAGGGCGAGAGAGAGAGAGAGAGAGAGAGAGAGAGGTAGAGAGACAGAGAAAGAGAGGGAGAGAGAGATAGAGCGACAGAGAGAGAGAGAGAGGGAAAGAGACGGAGATGGATCGAACAGAGGGTATAAAAGGAAAAGATAGGGAAAAAAGCAAAGGCGGTAGAGGGGAGACTGAGACAGGGGCGGGGGGTAAAAAAAAAGGGAATAAGAGGAGGAGAAAATAGAGAGAGAGAAAGAGTGTGTGCATCAATGCAATGCGTGAGAAAAAGAGATTTAGTGAGTGAGAAAGGATCGATGTTAAGCACTGGCTA
>NC_136944.1:17077087-17094587 GCF_949987615.1 Pollachius pollachius
CAGGGCTTAGGAAATGGAAGGCTGATCCCTCCGTGATGAAAGGGTCTGTCTGTCTGGAGCGACAGAGAAGGGCCAATTACCTGCGTCCTCTGCTGCTCTCCTCTACTTGGGGGGGAGGGGGGGGGGGTGCAGGTGGCATGCTTGGGTGCACACGTGCACAGCACACACACACACACGCACATAGTGTCAGCGGCGCACACACACAAACACGCGCGTGTGCACACAAAGCCGTATGCAAACACGCACAGATATACTACGCACAGATACTCACACACACTCTCACACACGCAGATGAACCAAAACAAACACACGTTCACATACACAGGGAAGGAACAACACACATCGACTTTATGCAGACACACACACACACACACACACAACCACATAAATAAACACACATACACACAAAGAGAAACCTATTTTATTCATGCAAACACAAACCCACACGCATATGCACACGGACACACACACACACACACACACACACACACACACATATACACACTCACACACACACATACACACACAACCACACACACAAACACCCACCAACTTTATGCAAACACATGGACAAAACATCCATAAACAACTTTATGCAGACACACACACACAAACACAACACAACACACACACCTAAACACACATACAAACACACAAAGACACACCCACTTCATCCAAACACATGGACACATACACACACACACACACACACATACACACACACACACACACACACACACACACACACACACATCCATAAACCCATGTCCACAAACAAACACACACACACACAGACCCACACACACACTCAGTTCAGTGGGCTGCTCTGAATGTTTGTGTCCCCCCTGTCTGACAAAACTGAATAAGATGTGACAATTTCAGACCGAGAACCGAAACAGAAAATTTGCATTGAAAAAAAAAGAAAAAGAGAAAGAAAAGGCATCGAGTCGTCGCCTTACCGAGCGGCGCTCAACTCGGCCACTTTTAATTACCCAGAGAAGGGGCGCGTCGGTCGCTTCAGATCCGCCTCAGCAGAGATTTGTGAAGATTAATTGAATTTGCTGCTGCTAATCGCTCCGGTAATACCCCATCGTTCATGTCTAGCGGGGGAGGGGGGGGCGGAGGAACCGCAGGACCATGCTCATCCCCCCCCCCGTCAATTCCCATTCTTTTCATTTCTGTTTTTTGGCGGAGCGAGGAAAAGTTTTAAATCGAAATTCAAAATGGCGGACGGTAGAGAGAGATATAGGTGTTGCCTGAGGATGGGTTGTTATGGCAGTTGTCGTGGGGGTGTGTGTGCAGCGGTGTTGACAGGTGTCTGTGTATGTGTGTGGTGTGTGTGTGTGTGTGTGTGTGTGTGCACATGTGTGTTTGCGTGTGTGTGTGTGTGTGCGTGTGCGTGTGTGTGTGTGATGCTGGCGTCTGACAGGGTCCTCTGTGCGTGTGTCACACAAAATGCTGTATTGCCAGTCAACCGAAACAGCGAGGCGACAGCTGTATCTCCACACGCACCGCTGTCGGTCGAGAGACGGAGAGACAGAGGGAGAGAGAGAGAGTGGAAGAGAGAGAGAGAGAGAGAGAGAGAGAGAGAGAAAGATAGAGAAAGGGTGAGCGAGAGAGAGAGGGAGAGAGAGTAAGACAGAGAGAGAGGGATAGAGGGAGAGAGAGATATTGGGGCGGCGCCGGTTGTCAAAGCACGATGTGTTTTTGGCCACCTGGGCAAGGGCAACATGAAATAAAGAAATAAAGCAGCTCCACAAACCGAGTCACATCATATCTCAGTGTGTGAAGCCTCCTGGGGCCGGCAGGGCTCTCCAGCCAGAACACAGGCAGACAAACCGGCTCTCCAGACCCTCCCGTGACACACTGTCACGGAGCGCTGTAGCCCACCGCACTGCATGAAGACATCAGCGCTGGACACACACACACAAGCACACACACTCAGCGACATACACACATACACTCAGACACATAGAGACATTTGCACATACACACACACACACGCACACAGTGACAGTCACGCACACAGCGACATACATATTCAGACAAACAGCAACATACGCATACACACACAAACTCTAGACACACAGCAACAAGCACACACACACACACACACACACAAACACATATTTAAAAACACAGTGACAAACACACAAACAGACACTCTCGCAAAATACTCATACACAAACAAATGCATACACACATGCAGAAATACACACACATATACTCCCACACATGTACACATTTAAATCCACACACATTTAAATACATACACATGCAAAAATACATACACACAAACGCAGAAAAGCACATGCAGGAATACACACGCACACACAGCGACACACAAACATCAACACACACAATCAAACACACACACACACACACACACACACACACACATGCTGCTAATGCTAGGAGGCAGTGCTCCGTAGCCCCTTACGCTGCAGTCCTAACACAGATATACGGCCAGTCCACGTAGATAAACCCTGCATGGAGGGTCTACAGTCAAACCCTGAGCACCACCCCCTCCCCACCCACCCCCAAGCCCGCTGCCGGCCCTACCAGCCAGCCCCCCGCACAAGCCAGGTGCTACATCATTATCGATTCCTGATGCTCTCCCATTGGGCGAGCGCGAGCCCCCGGTTGTCTTTGGTAGGCATAGCCCGAGCCATTAAGACCAGACCCCCTAAGCTTCTCGCCATTTCATCAGCCGTGATTTATCTTGTTAATATGCACGGGGCAGGTAGTTGAGGAACGGGCTTTTAAAAAGTGCCAACTCAGACCATATGGTATGGATCTCTCTCTTTCTCCCTTAACCCCCCCCCCCCACCCAACCACCACCCAACCACCACCCAACCACCACCCAACCACCATCCTTATATCAGCTCATTTTACATCCCGTGTTCCGCCTCGGATCGGCCCATGTTTCGCTGCCTTCAATTGATTCTTCTGTCACAAATGTATTGTGGCGGGGGGTGGGGTCGGGCGCAGTCTATTCATTACCAGATGTCGCCTTTTTTTGGGGGGGGACACAATGGCTGTGAAATTGATGGCTGGCGTGCCCAGGAAGAGTCAGCAGAAGGAATAAATGACATTGTAAAATGACAGGTTTGGGAGTCAGGGTGGGGGGGGGGGGGTTCCAAGGGATGAGGAGGAGAGGACTCTTTGATGTAGCAGAAGAGAGCGCGCGGGTCATTCATATGGATGGAGACACCACTCGAGGTGGGGCTCCTGAGTGGTGGTTGAACGACAAGCGGGCCGCTGGATTCCTTTTATCAGGTCTTTGTAAAGTTGTGCTGACTTCCCTGTAGGCTGGTGGGTGGAAGGCAGCGGAAATACAAACAGGGAGAGGGGGAGACGAAAGGGATGACATGCTTGCATCTCATGCATAAACAACGGAGGCCATGCGACAAAGGACTGTTAGTGTGTGTGTGTGTGTGTGTGTGTGTCTGTGTGTGTGTGTGTGTGTGTGTGTAGGTGTGTGTGTGTGTGTGTACGTACGGTTGTGTGGGTGTGTGTGTGTGTGTGTGTGTATGTACGGGTGTGTGTGCGTGTATGTACGTAGGGGTGTGTTTGGGTGTGTGTGTATTTATGTGTGTACGTGTGTGTGTACGTACGAGTTTGTCTGTGTGTGTGTTTGTGTGTGTGTGTGTGTGTGTGTGAGTGGGGCTCTGCACCAAGTGTTCAGCGTTAGCTACTCATGTGTAGCTAGCGAAAGACATTAGTCCGGGAGTAACTGATAGCCGTAGCTATGCAGAGCACTGAGCGGGACGAACAGGCCGGGAGGATATTGGCTCCCATCTCCAAAAGCCCCCTCGCTGAGACAAATGACTGACAAATTCAAGGTGGCCCAACATTAACCTGCCCTTCACTGTGATTGCATGCATCTTTGCTCCGTGTGTTTGTGGATGTGTGCTCTGCCCTTCTGTCGCTTTGATTTTCTTTTGCAGGAAATAAGAAGATTGGAAAATCACTCTTAAGTACTGACCAAATGTTCTGTTCTTCTTCCTCCTCCTCTTCCTCCTCCTTCTCCTCCTCCTCCTCCTCTTCTTCCTCCTCTCTTATCCTCCCTCTCTAGCTGCAAAGGACCTTTGACTATTTTCCTGCATGTTGACCTTTCTCTTTCTTTCGCTCACCGCCTTATTATCTCTGTCGTTCTCTCTCTCTCTCTGTCGTTCTCTCTCTCTCTCTCTCTCTCTCTCTCTCTCTCTATTTCTGCACGACCCTCTTCTGCCACTCCATAGCACTGCAAACACACCTCTATTGCACACACTCATCCATTAACTGGGTCATGTGTAAGACGTATTTATTGTTATTTATTCATATTCAATTACTTACAGACCACAAGACACATTTTTACATAGAATATTACACAATCTATTTATATATAAACACACACACATATATATAGATTGTGTAATATTATATGTGATAATCGTATTCGTATTTATTAATATATGCATACATACTTTTATTTATATATATCATGTATACAGCAGAAATATTAATAAGGTAATTCCTGTAAATCTCCCATAAAAAAAATATAAACCCAAGTAAACATGAGCATTGAAGAAAAATGTGTCAAGGGTTCCTCCTTGTTTATTGCGGTCCTGTTGTGATCCGTTGCCTCCGAAGTGTTAAGACGCGCTGGCAGAAGGTAAACAGGTCCTGATTTGACTCAGTGTTTATCCACGCAGCCTGCAGGGAAGTTAAAATTAGAGATTTCTTGCGGTTCAAACTTCTTTTTGTTTACCGCGCCTGGTCCGCCCCGGGACTCGAACACTGCGGCATCTTACACATCGCTCACTTTCATAAAGAAAACACAACCATTGTTACATTCACAATACAATGGGTAGCCTTTTGCTCACACTCTTAGCAACGCGGAATTCTCGATTCTCTGCTGGACTCCCGCTGCCACCATCCTGCGATTGTGTGGTCGATGGCTGTGATGAGTGGGCTAGCAATGGGGGATCCCCCCGTCTCCCAATGACCTAGGCTTCTAACCGTCGGCCAACCAACCCCCTCCCTCCTTCCCAGGCCTCAAGCGGCTCCTCAGGGTGCCTTTGCTTTTGTTTTTGGATCTTGACGTGAGAGAATGAAGCGATCGTTGCTGATCATAATTCTGAACCGCTGCCGGGACAATGGTGTAGCGCACCTCTTTCCCAGTAGCCGTGAACTCTCCCTTACCCCCATCCACTTCAACTTGAAGTCAACTTTTTTGTTTTTACCCTTTTTTTAATAGGTTCTTTCTCTCTTGTTATTTGCTCTTCATTATTCACCTCCTTCTCCTCTTCCTCCCCCTCAATACACAATCACTTCACAGAGTCCCGCTGAGACACACACACACACACATCCACACACACACACACACACACACACACACACACACACACATACACGCTCAAACATCCACACACACACACACACACACATACACGCTCAAACAGACACACACACACACACAAACACACACACACACATACATACAGACACACAAACAGTACCCACAGCAGGGACTTAGCATCCATGTGTCTTTGACATGTCGCATTCCCGGGAAGGATAGATATGATGGGCTCACACACACACAAAAAAACTCACACAAATTAGACAGAAAGCACAGCCACATCCCCAGATTCACAGCCTCGCACAGGCTTGTCACCAGAAGAGATATGTGTGTCCATGACAGTGTGTGAAATGCATAGCGGACATGTTTCTCTGCTGCTTCCAACTGCCACCAGATCCCCTTTTTCTCACCCTAACACAGACACGCACAAAAACATCACACACACACACACACACACACACACACACATACACACACGCACACACAGAATCACACACACACAACGACACAAACACAGATAAACACAACCTCACACATACACATGTACACACACACACGCACACACACACACACACACACACACACACACACACACACACACACACACATGCATCCAAACTTAAATATAACATAACCTCACACATACACATACACATAGACACACACAACAAAATCTACACACACTGATGAACACAACCTCGCATGACACATATCACACACATGCCTGCAAACTTATATAAAAAACCTCACACATGCACAAACACACACTCACACATATACATAAACACACACACACACACACACACACCAGAAAAACGAACACACACCGATACACACCAAGATTCACACCTTCAACACACAGGCGTCACGGCCGTGGCGGTGGCCCTAGCCCCAGCAGGTGCTAAAGAGAGTCCTTGGGACCATCTGAAGAGAATAGCTTCCCCACCTGGCCTTAGCTGACTCGCACATGGGCAGCCGTGGCTCCCAGGGAGCCTCAACATTGATCAGCTGAGAGCAGTGTCTGCTGGCTGCAGACACTGCTCTCAGCTCGTGTCTTTCCAGCCTTTTCCCTCTCCACTGCTATCCCAGCACCAGCACCGCCTCGCCCTCCACACATCTCTTTGTGTCTGTCTGGCTTTCTGAGGCGTTCCACGCTGTCAGTTTCAAGCCTCCCCCCCACCCCCCCCACCCCAACCCCACCAAAACACCACCAGCACCACCACCACTCCAACCCCCACGACCACAACCCCCCCTCTGCGCTCTCTGCTTCCCGCCATTGATGAGCCAGACTCAACTGGGCACGCCATCAGCTCCTCATTGATTGGCCGGTCGATGGACTGAGTGTTTTTGAGTGTTTTATTTTCTCCTTTTCTTTTTTTTTTCTTTGGTGCGCTTTCTTGCTCTCTCGCTGGCTGCCGGCTGTGTAGATCTGCCTATTATTTAAACATTAGGGGGCCCCAGCTCAATGAAGACACTGGCTTTGCTTATTGATGGTGCCAGCTTATGCAGAGGAGGTGGGGTTGGGGGGGTTTAGGGGGTCTGCGTACAGGGAGCCCCCCACAGTTCCTCTTTGGAAGCAGAAGTGCGTTCTGGCTCCCGGTCTCAGAACATAAAAAGCCTTGCCATGGGTTTGTTCTGGCCGTGTACAGCCAGCGCAGGCTGATTCTGCTCATTAGTTGTCCTTAATTGGCCTGTCAGGATGGTTTACTCCAAAATCCATCGTTTTCTTTTTTCTTTAAATCTTTCACTGGGACAGAGGAGGCCAAACTCTGCTTTGCAAGGCAAGGCTGCTGCAGACACTCTCACATCACGAGCCCATCTTCAATCACCTCCACCACCGTTCATCCCCACGCCCATGCTAACCACAAACAAACACACACACACACACACACACACACACACACACACACACACACACACACACACACACACACACCGCTTCTCTCTGTCTTTCAGTCTTTGCTTGCCTCCACAGCTGAAGAGGACCAGCGTCGCACAGATCTCTCTCTCTCTCTTTCTCCCCCTTCCCCCCTCTCCCTCTCTCCCCCACAAGCAGGTCTACGGGTGTCGGAACCGAAGGAGGGCTTCGGCGCTGGGTGGGGGGTGGGGGTCAGGGTGGGAGGGGTCAGGTGGGGTGGGTGTGGTAGAGTGTGGAGCGGAGGAGTGTGGGTGGGAGGGTGAGGAGACTAGGTTAGGAATCGAAGGAAGGATGGGGGAGGCGGGAGGGTGTAGGGGGTTGAGAGTGTGTGGTTTAGAGGGGAGGTGGAGCGGGGGGGGGGACTTTAGCTGACAGCTGAGAAGGGAGTGGTGTCATCTGTCATGGAAGCCGTCCCTTTCCTTTGAGTAGTCAACCGTAGCGCAGAAGCATCTTGTTGAAGACAAATACAGTAGAGAGGAAGGTTTTAGCGTTTTATTTAATCTCAATTTTCTCTTTTTTCCTGCACCTGTTTTCCTTTTGTTCACTTTGCTTTCTATCTCTCTCTCTCTCTCTCTCTCTCTCTCTCTCTCTCTCTCTCTCTCCTCTCGTTTTCCTCTCATTCCCTTTCCCTCTTCTTCTTTTTCTTCTTCTTCTTCTTCTTCTTCTTCTTCCTCTTCTCCGTCTCTCCATTTTTCCGATGCTTGAATAGAAGTGGATCAAAAAGGTAAAGACCCCAATGAACATAAAAACCACAGCTCGCCCCGTCCGCCCTCCCGTCCTCCTGCTCCCCCTCTCCCTCTCTCCCTCCCCCCCTCCCTCTCTCCCTCCCTCCAACCTCCTCTCATCCCCCCCCTCCCTTACCCAGCACCTTGTGTAGTGGTCATGTTTGATGTTGATATCCCTCTTACCCTGCCTATCTCTCTCTCTCTCTTGCTCTCTCTCTCTCTCCCGCTCTTTCTGTCTCTCTCTCTCTCTCTCTCTCTCTCTCTCTCTCTCTCTCTCTCTCTCTCATGCTCCTCCGTCTCCCCCCAATAATCCCTCTCTTTCTGGCTTTCTCTCACTTATAACTAAAGAAAAACCTCTAAAATCCTTCCAGATTCCCTCCTTGGCTCTGATGACACCAGTTTGAATTGCACAAAACAATCATCACTCGCAACTATGCCTACACACAATCACCGCCCTCCCCCCCCCCCCCCCCACACACACCCCACCGCACACACACACACAAACATACACACACACGCACACACACACACACACACACACACACCCCCCCACCCACCCACACACACAAACACAAACACACACACGTTTTACGCTGATGAACAAACACACACATTTGCATTGACATAAAGGCAGTGAGAGAATCTAAAAGAGATAAATCTGCGATGAACCCCATTCTTTCTCTATTAAACGAAGAATGAATCGGTTCTTCATACACCTCAGCCCCCACAACATGCATCCCCATCACAGTCATGGATGGAAAGCTCTGCTCTTCCATCCCATTCACTAACCATCTCTCTTCCTCGCTCACACAAGCCGTTGACCCATACACAACCAATGACTGGTCACTCATGTTGAGTTGGGTTTCTCTTCCTTTCTGTATTGTGTATTTGCCAATTGATTTGACCAAAGTCTCTCACTCCAGTCCCTACAGAGCTCAAGTAATTTCTCTCCTCCTCCTCCTCCTCCTCCTCCTCCTCCTCCTCCCCCACCTCCTCCTAACATCTCCTAACATTTCTCACAGGCTTACTTCCTTCATGTCTTTCCCAAAAGTTTTTTAGCTGCTAAGGACTTTTTAAAGTTTCTTTTTTACCACCCAACAGAAATGTAAATGTAGGATTTCGCACAGTAAATGGCCCGAGATGGTGGCATCATTTAAAGTGTCCCATTTTCAGGTTCTTCAGTGTCCATAACTATATTTCTATCCGTCTGTCTATTTCTATCTTTCTGTCTATCCATTTAGCTCTCCATCTATCTATCTGTCTGTCTATCTATCTATCTATCTATCTATCTATCTATCTATCTATCTATCTATCTATCTATCTATCTATCTATCTATCTATCTATATATATGTATATCTGTCCGTCTATCCATCTATCCATATATCTGTCTATCTATCTATTTATCTATCTATATATCTATCTATCTTTCTATTTATCTATCTATCTATCTATCTATCTATCTATCTATCTATCTATCTATCTATCTATCTATCTATCTATCTATCTATCTATCTGTCTGTCTGTCTGTCTGTCTGTCTGTCTGTCTGTCTGTCTGTCTGTCTGTCTGTCTGTCTGTCTGTCTGTCTATAGTTCCTCCTCAGTCACCCTAATCAGTTAACCCTCGTTGGTTCTCTCATTCAGCCTCTGCCTTCCTCCCTGGCTCCGTCTCTCGCTCATCTTATCTCCGTGTCTCCGCTCATCTCTCTCTCACTCTCTCTCTTTCTCTCCCTCTACTTGATTTATCTCTCAGATCTTACATCCGGCCTTCACACGCAGCTGCCGGCTCTTTAAACCCCCCCCCCACACACACACACACACACACCACACACTCGTTACACCCTGTCTTCCTCTTCTTTCCTAGTCTCTCTCTCTCCCTCCCTCCCTCTCTCTCTCTCTCTCTCGACAGTTTGCCGCTGCTACCCCTCTCTCTACACATGCACTGTGACCTTGTTTTTCTCTCCCTTCTCCCACCCTCCATGTCACCTCACCCCGGGCCCCTCCTCCCCTGGTCTTCCCCCTCACCATCACCAGAGGACCCCAGATGGGGCTGAGGGAGAGGGGAGGAGAGTTTGGGTGGGGCGGGGAGGGGGAAGGATCCTTTTACAGTAATGGCTACTCTGATTCTACCAGGACCTCTACTCCTCGGCAAAACTCTCACAATGGCGCAATCAGTGTGGCCCCAAGCCTCTCTCTCTCTCTCTCTCTCTCTGACCAAAAAACGAAAAAAAAAATACAAAGCCTCTGATGGGAAGCAGGAGGGCGGAGCCAGTCGCCACGGCGATGGCCACAAAGGAGAGTAGCGGTCCCATCAGAGGCAGCCGGCCCATAAGGTCTTCACCCTGCTCTCTGGAAGCAGGCCTCCTCCTCCCTCCTCCCTCCACCCCCACCTGAACCCCGACCTCCAATCCACCTACCCAAACCCCACCCCCCACCCCAAAAAAATCCTCCCCCTCTGTCGGCTCTCCGGGGCTATATTCATCCATCAGAGGAATTAACTTACATAACCTGTGCTATCAACTGGTTGACGGCTCCCTTGATCTGCCTTCTGTGTCTACGGTTCGTCATTTACATGGTTTATGTCCACTCATGTTTTTTATTGCATTCCGTCCCCACCGTTCATTATTTAACAGCCAAAAACCAAATCAACACAACAACAACAACATCAGCGGCCATTTTGGTATCTCTGTGCTCTTTGCGTTGGACTGCCGCTGGCTCCAGCCCTTAACTCCCTTACTTGTTGTTTTCTTTTGTATTTCTTGCTCTCTGTCAATCCCAGAAGCTCCCCAATCTCCCCCCCCCCCCCCCCCCCCCCCCCCCCCCCCCCCCACACACACACACACACACACACACACACACACTGACACCTCACCTATCTCAACCCATTTCTGCACTATACCAGATCCACTTCCGAACCCATCCAGTGTCTGTTTGGTGTGAGTAAACAGCCACGGCTGTCTGTGTGCTCTTCCTGTGGGCCTCCGACTGCTTGATGCTGATGGACAGCTGGTGCTCTTGCTGTTGATGGGGACCTCATAACGATCCTGTCCTGTCCTTGACAATGAATGTACTATGACAGGTTAACACCCGTCGACAGTCAGGCTACGTTGAGATGACACTGGCTGGAACGGCTTCTCCCTTCTTCCATTCCTTCCTTGTTTTTTCCTCCTTTTTGTCCTTTTGTCCGTACCTCCTTTCCCTTGTTTGCTTTCTTCCTGCTTGCTTCCTTCCTTGGGCCTTTTTCAATCGGTCCGTCGTTCTTTCTTTCCTTCCATTCTTCCTACCTTTTCTTATTTTCCTCCTTCCATATATCCTTCCTTATTTTCCATACTCCCTCCATCCCTCCCTCCCTATTTGCCTCATTCCTGCCTTCCTTCCCTTCCTTATTTTTCTTATTTCCTTCCCTCCTTCCTTTTTTTCTTCATGACGTTCCCTCTTTCCTTTCTCTCCTCCCTTCCTTCCTACCCCCTTCCTCATTTCCTCCCTTCTTTCCTTCCCGCTTCCTCCTTCTTCTTCCTCCTTCCTTCCCTCCTTCCTTCCTTATTTTTCTAATTTCCTTTCCTCCTTTCATTATTTTCTTCATGCCCCCCATTCTCCCTCCCTCCCTCCTTTTCCTTCTTTCCTTCCTTTCCTTCCTTTCTTATTTCCTCCCCTCCTTTCATTATTTTACTCAGGCCCTTCCATCATTCCCCATCCTTTCTCGCCTCCTTGCTCCCTGTCTCCTCCTCACTCTGTCGCCACCTGCTCTCAGCCTGTCTCTCTCTGTAGCCTGACAGCCCAGCAGAGCCCCACATCATTATTTGCTTTATCACTGCTGACAGGACTGAACTGATCTATTTCACTACTTTCACCCCAGGCGTTTCTGCCGGCAAGGGAGCGAGGAAAGGAATTAATGCTAGACCGTTTTTTTTTTTTTTTTCTCGCCTATTCCCCGTCAGCCTTTCAGCAGGAAACACAAGGAGAAGGCATTCTTCACGGTAACAGCCCGTGAGACAAACAAACGTTTGATTCATTGTGTTTTGCGCGCAGAGAGAAAGAGAGAGAGGGGAGAGAGGGAGAGAGAGAGAGTCAGAGAGGGCGAGAGAGAGAGAGAGAGAGAGAGAGAGAGAGAGAGTCAGAGAGAGAGAGAGAGAGAGAGAGAGAGGAGACCCTGCATAGTGTGAAAAGAGTCGATGAATAAAGACCAGGTATATATAGAGACGGTATGGGAAGAGAGAGAGGGAGATAGAGAGGCGGGAAGGGGAGAGACAGTGTGTCGCTATAGAGACGACAGCGACGATGGCGGTGGCGAATCAGGTAGCGGCACCTCATTAGGAATGACCCACCGCACGCCGTCCGGGTCACATGGCTTCGGCGGTGACGGCGCAGGCGTGCTATTGGCCGCCCTGGCAGAGATAGAGCGGTGTCAGGCTCGAACTGTAAATGGGAGCAGGTCAGAGCGTTGTTAGGGCCCTGTCGCACACACACACACACACACACACACACACACACACACACACACACACACACACACTTACGGACCTCTTTTATGGGCAGACAGCACCACTGGGAGGCTGAAGTCCCTCAGCAGGGAATACAGAGAGATCGATTAAACGAGAGAGAGGGAGTGAGAGAGAGAGAGAGAGAGAGAGAGAGAGAGAGAGGGAGTGAGAGAGAGAGAGAGAGAGAGCGAGAGAGAGAGAGAGAGAGAGAGAGGGAGTGAGAGAGAGAGAGAGAGAGAGAGAGATAGAGAGAGAGAGAATGAAAAGAGGAGAGAAGGAACCTAAAGGGGGCAGCGGCGTGGACGGTAGGCCCACCCTTCGCTGTAGCGACGCGGCGCCATAGCTCATTGTTCACGCTACTTTTGTCCGGATTGTCAGTGCGTGTGAGGATTGGGGGGAGGTATAGGAGAGGGGGGGTTGTGGCGCGCGGGCCTGTCCGTCACGGGCTATATCGGCGGCGTTCGGGGAGTCTCTGTAGGCCTTGTTCTGGCCCACTTCCCTGTCACTCAGTGTCAGCACGCGTCTCAGAGTGAGAGATAGGACGGACTCTTTCAATGGCCGCTATCTTTGGTCGTAGCCCTGCGTTTGGTCTCAGTAAAGAGTATTGTCTGGAGGGAACATTTGAGTGCATAAAAGGCACAAAACACGACACCTGCCCCTTTGTCTGTCTCTGTTTGCGTGTGCCCTGTGTGTACGTGCATGTGTGGTAGTGTGTTTGTGTGTGTGTGTGTGCGTGTGTGTGTTATCTGTTTTAGGTGAATGCAATCAGAAGTGTTGGAACCATTTATGGTTGTATGTGTGATTGTGTTTTTTTCATTTTTTTTGCATTATATTCCTGGGTTTTCATCCCAAAAGTAAAAAGGAAAGAATTGTGTTTTTTTTTCCCTTCTATGCTTTGACCCCCCACCCTCTTCTCCTGAGAGGAGCTGGAGACCCAATGGAAACACTCTCCACTCCCGCGGACTCCGTGAAACTCTCCTACTGCTCTCATTATCTTTCTCCAACTCCCTCTCTCTCCCTTTCACAGATTAACTGACTCAAATTCTCATTTCACAGGAAATAACCTATTTACTATCGCTTTCTCTCTTCTCTTGTGTGCACACTGTGTGGCAACCCAGGGAATCAGGGGTTGAGCTCCTCAATAAATTAATAGGCGTGGACAGAAAAACGACTGGCGAAAAAAATAAATAAAGTGACAGGGAAGGCGAGGGAGAGAAGTGATTCTTAAAAGACGGCATGAAACTGACATTTGCTTTTTCCGTGACAGCTTGTTTTCCTTGAAGGGCCCCTATTTCTAAATATCTCAGAATGAAGTCTGAATCTGATTGCAATTCTGATACCTATTACCACCCGCTGGGATGTTGATAAGCCATTACGAGCGAATTCCCAGTTTCATTGACTGTAATAGCGACACATCACACATTGAGGGTGGACGGATGGACAGATAGACGGATGGACACACCTTATCCAGTGACCCATCCATCCATCAATAGATAGACACGTTCTCCCTCCAACATCCAGCCTACATCTAGTCACACCCGTAGCTACTGGGAAGTGGATAACATCCCCTAAAGAAAAGAACGTTGTTGGACTCCATCTTAAGCGTGCCTTCAGGGCTTTTGCTTTGTTAACGAGGCGGCGCTTGCTTGGGCAGAAGAAGAAGAAGAAAAAGAAAAAAAAAACATAAACAAAGAGCAGGTTAATCACTGCACTTAAAAAACAAGTCACACTCGGTGCACAATAGTCTCCCTCTATCGGACACTTCTCAAAGGACCATCTGACTGGTGCCTCGGAGCTGGCAGCCCTCCAGCCCGCTAGCCCTCAGACGCAGGGGGGGTTTAGCCTGGTCCGCTGATTACCTGATAGGCTGCAGGTGTGTCCGGGCCTAGCAGCCAATTGGCTGCAGCAGCTGAAGTGGGTCGTGTCTGTTCTCCTAGCATGAGCTCCTGGCACGGAAGGCCTCCACCCCCGGAGGCCTTGGCTCCTCCTGGTTTGCTACGGCACACAATGCATTCTCCACAATGCATCCACCTTCACGCCTTCTCCTCCTCTCTCTTCCCTTCTTTATCTCCCTCCGAACAGCACGTAGGCGATCTCCGAAAGCACTTTTACCCCAATGCTCGCTCGCCAGTTGTACACACACACACACACACACAGACACACACACACACACACACACACAAACACACACATCTGCTTTAAACACAGGTGCGCAAACGAAAAACCCTGCATACAATAGCAGCACAGCACCTCGGACAGATCAACAAACGGTGCCCCGAGGCAACCGGTACACACACAAACACACTGACACACACACACACACACATACACACACACACACACACACACACACACACACACACACACACACACACACACACACAAAAGCAAGACCGCACACACACACACACACATACACACACACACCCACAAACATCAAGCGCACACAGACACACACACCCACCCACACACATACACACACTCACTCACAATAACAGGCCATTACTGGTCCAAGTTAGACAGAGGGGTTCCATGTCATGCTCCATACTGTCCCCCAAGCTTCCGGGGCTGTGCACCTGCCAGTAGCAGGTGTGCATTTCAATTAGAGCACACTATTCTCAGTGGTCAACGAGTCCGGCAGGCAGGCAGTCTATTGATGAGGGCTTGGACGTGATCTCAGCCAGCAAAGACCTTATGCACGCATAGCTTGAACAGAATACCCGGAGACACACACACACGCGCACACAGACACGCGCACACACACACACACACACACACACATACACACACACACGCACACACAGACAAACACACACACATATAGGAAAAAAAGAAAACACACACAAACACACACACAGGCAGGAACAGACGCAAGCACATATGAATGGGCAGGTATGCAGGAAACACACACACATACACACACACAAACACTCACTCATGGGTTTACAGGAACAAACACACACACACACACGTAAGAATACAACCATGCATGAGTAGGTGTCCAGGAACAAACACACACACAGACACATGGATGCTAGCCTTGCATCAGCAAAATGGCACGCACATACTCACACAGAAATTCAAATGGTCTCATTCACATAAAGCCACAGGAGAAAGCCATTCTTACCTTCCTCCCCAAGATTAGCATACAAGGGGGCCTGAGGAAAATCAAAGTGTAATCTTAAATGTTACCAGAGCATCGACACATAAGGAGTGAACGCTCCATGGATTTCACTAGACAGCAAAAAGCCTAAATTTAGCCTTAAGCTGTCAGCGTTCCCTTCTAATTGCATTACCAGTCAATCAGAAATGGTTGTTTGAGACTAATGGGGATATTTACTGTCATTGCTTTGAGGTTTCCTGTGGCTTTCATCACGTCAAACCACACGCACCTCATATTGACGAGCTATGGCTGACCCTGCGCCTGGAGAAAGAGCCAGATAAATTAAAGATAAATAAACCAGACTCGATCGTTATGGCGGTATTTCCATGCCAGTGTTGCGGTAATTTGCTAGCGTACGATCGTATTAAAAGCCCAGGATAAGGTATGTTTCATTTGCAAGGTATAGCAGAGTGAGCAAGTGCACCACTGGCCACGTTGCAACCCTGTACTGATTAGGACTGCGAGGATCTCCATGGCTATTTTTATTAATCTAATAACACACTACCACACATAACTCTAAGCTAACTCTACTTTACACCAGAAGACGATGGGTGTCAGGCCGAATAGTTAACAGCACTATGTCGCCCTAATTCAACAAGACACCAGTACTGTCTCTGGGATACTATTTTGGACTAACACTGGTTTCACCGGCCTGTTTAGTTCTCTAAGGAGGGAGGCACGGGAGGAGGGAATGGAGAGAGGGAATGGAGAGAGGGATGGAGGAAGGAATATATGCAGTGGTAAATATGGAGGGAGAGTTGGTAAACTACGGAGGAAGTGGGGACTGCTTGGATGGCAGGTCAGAGTTAATGAATCGCCACCAGGTGCAGAATGCACAGTGTGAAGTGACTGTCTGACTGTGTCCATTATGTGGACATTAGCACACAAGCATATTTTTAGTTTATTTGTTCTCACATATTTATTTTTGGTCGCATGTGTGTATGTGTGTGTGTGTATGTGTGTCTGTGTGGGAGGGTGGCTGTGTCTGCGTGTGCAAATGTGCAGATACAAGTGTGACTGTATGTGTGTGTGTGTGTCGGTGTGTGTGCCTGTGTGTGTGTGCTCAAAACTTAACCACCCCATAATGCAGCTGCCCGGGAGCCCTGATGAGCACCCTATGACACAAGGACCCTCCCGGCCCCGCAGCTCATTAAAATAAACAGCGGCAGCACACACACACACACACACACACACACACACACACACCCACACACACACACACAGGGGGAGGCAGCAGCCGTTGTGCAGCGCTGCACTGTAGATAATGGTGGAGAGAGAGCGGGGAAAGACAGCAAGTGAGGAAGAACCACAAACTGTTAGTCCCTGCAGTGGAGCCGTAATGGGGACTGCGATCGGGGACACACTGATACCAATTTAGCAAAGGGTCAGCAAAGGTCGCGTTCAACCCCCCCCCCCCCAAAAAAAAAATCCCCATCATCACGTAGTATTTCTCGGGAGCCATGGCGGCCAGCAGGATTGTATTAGGGGTACATTTCATTTCGGAATGATGACAAGCCGTGATAGATTCTGGTCTAGTTTTTGCTCGTTCCCGGGGTTTGTTATTTACGACGGGGGTTGCAGCCAAGGGATTCTTCCACTTTTTTCTTCCCGTACAGTGTGGCTTTTTCTCCTTTACTGTGGAGGAGAATAGTACGCGCACTTTGCCTTCAAACCGTCAACAACCATCTGCAATGCCGCACGGGCGCCCTTATCGGCGAACAAGCTAGACGGCAGATTAGCTGGCAGCTGTGGATGGTTCCGCATTTGAAGACCGCAAGTTCGTTTAGGGACGTGGAGGGGGGCATGTTCCTTTATTAGCTTGTCCTTAAGCAAATCCAGGTTTAGCTTTTGGGTCACCGATACACAGCGAG
>NC_136944.1:17099587-17101804 GCF_949987615.1 Pollachius pollachius
CACCGAGGCCAACAACGGTCGCCTGGTGGTCAGCCAGGTAAAGGAAGGAAGGACTATTTCCCACACACACGCACACAAACACACACACACACACACATATGCACACACATGTCCCACATTCACAGTCAAAGACACATAGACACGCCGACACTAACATGCCTACAAATGTTGCACCCACGCACACACAAACACACACACACAAATGAACAGTTAGTGAGTTACAGTTAGTTCTACACACATAGACTAACCCAAATTTACATTCACACACATATACACATACGCATTCATCATGCACGCCGCATGACTGGATTATGTCCAAGGCATGCCCGTAGCCAGCAGCAGCTCAAGAGGGAGAGCGGGTTGGCCTCTGAGCAAGAAACCTAACCCCTAACTGCTCCCGACGAGCTGGCTGTCGCCTTGCAATGGTTGACTCCGCCGTCGGTGTGTGAATGTGTGCATCAATGGGTGAATGTCAGGCAATTATTGTAAAGCGCTTTGAAAAAAAAAAGCGCTTTATAACATTGTCCATTTACCTTCCATCTAGCCAGCTATGAGGTCACCTAGGTCCGGACCGCTGGGATATTTCTTTAGAGAGAATAAAATTAGAAACTAAAAACTGTATACAAAATCAGCAGTTCAGAACTTCTCTGAGAAGAGCGCGTGCTTAATTCAGTTGAGACTTGTTACTTTGTGTCCGCCTTGTGTGACATCTGTGGGTGCACAACTCCCCCACCCCTCTCTCTCCCCGGTCCTCACTATTTTTCAAACCATGGCTACAGCTCTGGTCCAAGGTCATCGTATAAAGTCCGCCTCCATCCGACAAGTCTGGCGGGAGCAGGTTAAGGGTCAGGCGTGATGGATTTACCGTTGGGGATTTGAAACCGTTTGGATTTTGAAACCGTTGTTTAGCATAGAGAGCAACGAATCATGCAATCTCTGGCTTGATGATGTTTTTGAACTGGAACACAAATGCTGCCTGTACTTTGAAATCCAATCAGAGAGATCCTAATCCTGAGAAGGAAACATTCCAACTTTGTAATTATTTCATGGTTGTGGAAGGCTGGACCCATTACCTAGTAGCAGGATATCTATTAAAAGCGTTCTAGAAATTCAATTTCCCTCATGGAACCATTACTTTACTCAGTTCCACCAGCGTTTTCCAATCAACTATGTTTGTTTTTCCATTCAGAGGTTAATCTTAGCATTTGATTCTAATCTGGGTACAATCAAAGGAAAACGCAGGAATTACTGAATCGTTTATAAACTTGTATGTTTATTTGTAGCGTTAACCCACCGACTGTGTAATAGTGGCTTCGTAAAACACTGATGTATTACCTGTTCAATCTAAAACGAAGAAACGATCAGAATAATCTCTTCATCGTTGTTACTGTTTGTTCTGTGCTAACCTTATCAACAAGATCCATGATGTAATGTCACATCATATCATGGATCCGTTTCTTCATTCATTTCCGATTCTTCATCCAACGGTCATTGAGGAGACCGTTGGAAAATATACTATTGCTTTAGGTAAAGCAATACTTAAAGCAACACGATTCTTTCAAACAGTCTTCTCAATGACGACGTGTGGATCATGTCCAACCTGTCCAACCCGTTTGAAAGCATACTGTTGCTTTAAGTCCAAGATACACATTGCGTATTTCGGACGGTCAGAGATGGCCAATGACGATTCGTGAGCGACCGGAAGCTTGACGCTATCCATCCAAACCAAATCCCCCTTCCTCACGCGCGCCTCCCTCCTCCCCTCCAGGTGAACCCCTACACGCTGCGCTTCGAGGGCACCTGGGAGACCACCTTTGACAAGCGGCTGGCGTCCAACGCCTTCATGGCGTGCGGTGTGCTGTACGCGGTGCGCTCCGTGTACCAGGACGACGACAGTGAGGCGGGTGGCGACCTCATCCTGTACGCCTACAACACCAACCACGGCCGCGAGGAGCCTGTGCACATCCCCTTCCCTAACCCCCTACCAGTACGTCTCCTCCGTGGACTATAACCCCCCGCGACAACCAGCTGTACGTGTGGAACAACTACAACGTGCTGCGCTACCCGCTGGAGTTCGGCCCGCCCGACCCCACCACCCGGTAAAACCATCGGGGTCCTTGTTTACGTCTTCCTCGGCTTCTTCTCCTTCTTCCCCTTGTTCTCCTTGTCTCCTTCTTCTACTTATCACTCTCCTTCTTCTTCTTCTTCTCCTTCTTT
>NC_136944.1:17107004-17109504 GCF_949987615.1 Pollachius pollachius
CTGAAGAACTCGGCGCTGCGCTCCAACAACCGCTACTACAGCGGCAGCCAGGCCCGGCACGCTGCGGCCCACAGACAGGTCAGCCAGCCCAGAGCAAACGAGCAGCGGGCACACCGAGTACCGAGTGCAGAGCACAGAGCACATCGAGCAGGAAGGGCACTGCAACCTACTCACAAACACAACAGTCCATCAAACTAATAACAAGAGCAGCAGGAGGCTGGCTGTTTTCATTGGGCTGGTCCGGTTTAGTAAAATATGAAGGCTGTTAGATATACACTGTGACGCTGATGGCGCTAGGCCTGTGTTCACCTGTGTGCTTGTGTAAGGTTGTTTGTGTGTGTGTGTGGGTGTGTGTGTGTGTGTGGACATAATAAAATAACAACAAAAGACCTGTATCGACCAAATGCAATCTTGTGTGTGTAAAGGCCAAACAGCCAACAACAACGACAGAGAGAGAACACATACAATGGCTCTCCAACAACAGCAGTGTGTTCATGACGGCGGCGAACACGCTCATAAGATCGCTCTCTCTCGCTCTCCTTCTCTATGCACACACGTTCGGCAAACAAGCGATCTCAGGACGTATTGTAACACGTTCTCCAACAAGCGACATTGAGCTCATCCGCGGTGCACGACGGCCTCTCCCAGTGTCCCCGAGTCTATTAGCTTGCCTCCTTGTTAACAGGACTTAGAGGCACAGGCCTGTTTGCTGCACGCCCCTGTGTCTTTGCTTTCTTCTGTTTGCCTTGTTTGTTGTCTTTTACGGATACACAGCAGGTCCCCGTGCTTTTGATTACAGTAACCCCCCTCCGTGTTACGGAGTCGCCTTTTCTGCATTTAACTAGTCTCTTTGTTTATTTCTTTTTATATATTCACCTTGTGTTGCTGTTTTTATGTTTTTATCTCCTCGCCGCCACTCATCCGCAACTCCCCCCCCCCCCCCTCGTTCTTCTTCTTCTCTCGTCTCCAGAGTCGGATCCGCAGGATGTGGAACGACACGGTCCGGAAGCAGACGGAATCTTCTTTCATGGCAGGAGACATTAACAGCACCCCGACACTCAACCGTGGTGAGTGTCTCCTCACCTTGTTACCCCCGCTTCCGGTTACCACCAACTTCCGGTGACCCCCAACTTCCTGTTGCCCCCCACTTCCTGGTACCCCAAACTTCCTGTTACCCTCAACGTCCTGTTACCCCCAACTTCCGGTTGCCCCCCACTTCCTGTTAACCCCTTCTCTCTCTCTGTAATTAGTTTTAAAGCAAACTTTTCCTAACCTTACTACCACAATATGAAAAGGAAAGTATCTGGTTCGATATACCGTATTCTACACATTCGCTTCACTTACTTTACTCATTTAAACATTGTTTTAAATTGTTTTGGCATACTTAAAGTCACGCAAATCTCTGAAAGCCAACGAATTATCTCAGATCAAATGCTTACATTTTCCACACCCTTTGAAAAACGGGATTGCCTTGCCTTGTTCCCCCCCGCCCACCCCGAGCGGAGAGGCGTGTTCCTCCGGCGCAGACAGCTCAGTCATATCCGTCAAGTGACGTGTGAGTGGTGGGCCACAGCCTAAGCTGCCGGCTGTCTCGCAGCAGAACCCATTAGAACCCATTAGAAGCCATCAGGGCGGCGGGGAGAAGGAGTGGGGTTCAGACGGGGGTGGGGTTCAGACGGAGGTGGCGCAGGCGGTGGCGCTGGTGGTGGCGGGGAGGTTAATGAAGACAAAGAGGCGAGTTCCAAATCAGCCGTCACTCTCTATGCTAATTTCATCCATTTTGTTTTTAATGAAGAGCGTCGCCTGAGTCGGAGCACGGCTAATTATTCCAACTGAGCCTCGTGACAGGAGTCAGGCTGGGGGGGGGGGGAGGGTGGGGTCTTTTGGATTAAAAGTGTGTTTGTGTTGGAGACCCAGGGTGTGTTTGTGTGCTTATGTGTCTGTGAATCTGTCTCTGTAGACGTGTGTGTGCCGTTGCTCTGTGTGAGTGTGTGTTTGTGTCCGTGTGTGTGTGTGTGCGCGCGTGCGTCTGCGTCCGTGTACATATGTGTCCATGCGTGTGTGTGTGCGTGTGTGCGTGTTTTCTTCTTAGCGTGTGCTATGCGGGGTATGCGTTGGTGCATGCGTCTAGGTATGCACGTGTGTCGTGTGTGTGTGTGTGTGTGTGTGGACGAGGAGTCGACCGAGGGGTCCGCAGGGCGGCCTGGCGGCGCCCCTCCGCTCGGTACACGGAGCAGACAGGGAAAGGCAGCAGAGTGAGGCGAAGACGGCCCCGGATTATACTGTAGTGCGCTGTCAAAACATAAACAAGGCTGAGGCGTGAAGCCTTTATTTTTAGTGCCTCTGAGAAAAGTTTGTCAGTCGTCAGAAAGTGAGAGAACTGCAGCCCTTGTCGCAGTGGGGGAGCGTGGGGGGGGGAGACGGGGAGAGTGACTATCAGGGAGTAATAATTAAATAGGATGAGTCTCGGGGAGGCACACACTGCTGCTGTTATCATTAA
>NC_136944.1:17114504-17119504 GCF_949987615.1 Pollachius pollachius
CCCCCGCTCTGCCCAGCCCCCCGAGGAGCTGTACTACAGCTCGGGACGTCCCGCGCTGGGCTCCCGCGGCGCCCCCATGCAGACCTTCTACCAGGCCCCGGCGCGCAGGCCCAGCGGGGAGGCCCACCCGGCCGACGTGCCCCCCCACGGAGAGGGGGACGGACAGATGCAGCTGGTGACCAGCCTGTGACTGGACGGCCGGAGGCCGGAGCCCGCCTCCTGGAGGCTCAGGGCGGCGGCGTACGGGAAGGCCCGGGCCGCCTCTTGAGCCTCGGCCTCCCCCCTCCCCCCTGCCGCCTCCGATGAGCCCCGCCCATCCCCCCCCCCCCCCCCCCCCCCCCTAAGCCCCTCCCCCCCGGGGCACCGGCTTCCCCCCTCCACATCTCGCCTCTTCGGTTGCCTTTCTCCTGTTTTGTTTCTAACTGATCGGACGACGGGCCCGACAGAGGGACAGGAGGACGGAATGGGGGGGGAGCTGTTGGCAGCCTTTACTTTTGAACCTCCTGTGCCACGGTGTGGAGATGAGGGCGGGATTCTGTGCCCCCCCCTCGCCCAGCCCACACATCCCCCGCAACCCACCAGGACGTTCAATTAATCATCTCTTACATTAGTAATCCCCCAACTGCTGTTGTCCCCCATAGGTCAAGTGCAGCACTCTGAATGTATCTCTCCTTGTCCTCTACCTGCAGATAATGTGGAGCTCTGAAAACTCTCTCTTAAAGTGGTTTCCTTCTTTTGTATTCTGCTGTTTTTCTCTGCTGAAACGCCTCCGAAAAGAAGAGGAAAGTATAAATTCATATTTTCTCTTTGAAGTCATCAATATTAACGAGTAGTTACCGCAAGAGACAGGGGAGTATAGTACACAGTAGACCCCGAAATAAGTCTCAGAAAGTGTTTCAGTGTTGCCGAAAATATATATATATATATATATATATATATATATATATATATATATATACATATCTAGAAATACATATGTATATATATGTTTTTTCAGCCGGAACAGAAACTGGATATCCACCAAGAGGAAACACACACACCCACCCACACACCCACATACACACACACACACACAAAAAACAAACAGACAGTGGTTTTTTGTCACCAGACATCACAACACGGAAGCAACGATCCGAACCCAGAACAACAGCGACAGAACAACAGCGAGACACGGCGGCACAGGAGCCACTGTTTCGCAGCAGCAGCGGCAGGGAGCTGCTTCAATGTAATTGCCTTCTGGTCAAAGCAAGCCACCAACCCACTTTACCCTGTACAGAAGTGGAGCAGAGGGGACAGAAGGACGGGAGGAGGAGGAGGAGGAGGAGGAGGAGGAGGAGGAGGTGGCAGGGCTGGCCCACTTCAGGCCAAGCAGGAGGAGGCTACAGCCCCCACCCAATCAGTGCGTCTCTCCCCCGTCCCTCCTCCTGCTGCCGGCCGGCCTCCTCAGACTCCTCAGAGCCTCCAGCTTCATTTGAAGACAGTATCTTAATTATGGATTTTTTTTGACTGCATCCTTTTCTTTGGGGGGGGGGGCGTTGTGGGTGGGATGTTGGGGGGGGATTGGGGGCAGGGGGAGGGAGGGGGGTTTGGGGGGTCGGGGTTTGGTTTGTTACCCTATCCCCCCCCCCCCCCCCCCCAAACCCCCAACCTGGTCCTATTATTAAAATCTATCCAGTGTAAGTGGATGCGCTTGGTGTGTTTGTGTGTGTGTGTGTGTGTGCGCGTGTGTGAGTGTGTGTGTGTGTGTGTGTGTGTGTGTGTGTGTGTGTGTGCGCGTGTGTTTGCGTGTGTGTATGGTTAGGGACATACTGTAAATGTTGCAATCGCATTGGCCACTGCAGAAGGTCGAACTGTGTACATATAGCAGACCACACAATACAACCAGAAAGAACTTTATTACTACTCTGTATATAGAAGAAAAAAAACGGATGATAAAAAGCAACAAAAAAGTAACTATGAATACTATGAAAGTGACTTCTTGTACTGCAACGGACCGGCAAAAGAGAAAACAAAATAAAATGTTTTGGAGTTTGTGACCTGAATGCACTCTTCTCTCTTCCTGATCGCTCTCTATCTCCCTCACTTTATCTCCTTTTATCTTTTTATCTCCTTCTCCCTCTGTCTGTCTAGCTCTCTCTCCTTTGCAGCGATACTGCATGGGGTACTCTTTAGAAGCCAAATACCTAATTGAGAGAGAGAGAGGGGGGCTTTAGAAATACAGTATATACTCATGAAAAATAAATGGAAAGCAAGCTGATTACATTTCTTATGTAAAATAATCCATTACACATTGCTGATGTGTGAGTTCTGTGAGGGGCTAAACTGTCAACCGGAAGTCCGACATGATGTCGGACATTTCACAGGATGTCAGACATGTCATGATGACAGTATACAGTTTGATGATGGTTTCATCATTGCTCACAGCACGTATGAAAAACCACACTGTTGTTACACGATGGAGGCATACCGCTATTTGCTTTCATTGAATGCTGGTTTTACTATTTTTATTGTATTATTTGTATTTTTTTGTTTTGTGTGTGTGCGTGTGTTTGTGTGTGTGTGTGGGTACGCATGTGTGTGTTTTTTTGTGGCATGAGGGGCATTGTAAGCCTGCCATCTGTACGTAGTTCACATGTTCATGTCCTGCACTAGAAAATCGTCTGCCCATGTGTACACTTTGTGCATGTATCTTCTCATATTTGGTCCTGTGATTTCAGCACACATAAGCAGAGAGCCTATTGTCGCAGGACGTCTACAAGGGGACCGCCTTTATTCTCACAGACGAATCAGATCTCAGAACAGGGGTGCTTTTGCAGCAACGTTCAGGTACAAGGAAGTAAGGAGAATTCAGGCTACATTCGGTGAATGGATGCATGCCGTATATGGTCGGTCGATCGACCAATCAGGAAGCTGACCAATCAGGAAGCACAACTGAAGCCAACACTTCGGTGGAGAAATTAGCCATGAAAAGAGCAGATTATATAAACCATGTGGTCATTGATGAAGACCAACCTTAAATTGCAAACTGCAGATGTATTAGTATATTTCTAATGTTTCTATAATCAATTTGATGTTATTATTTATTTATTTAAACATGTTATTATTTAAGGCAATGCGTGGACAGATTTAACTCTACCTAGGGCTTGGAGGTAATTTCATAATGAATGATCGTCTAATCGTCATGCCATCTTGGCATGACCGAATTCCCAAAACCATTTGGGACTGACGTCATGCTTTAACCATGTGAATATGAAATTTAATTGTATGGCCTGTGAAAGGAGGGTTTTTTGATAAGACAGGATGTTTAATTCACAAGCAGGTTCATTGACTGATACGTTCTTCCATATCGCTCCACAATACTTCCACACTACAGTCTGACATTTACTTAGGGCCTGACTGACCTACTTCTCCAGCAATCCCCCCCCCCCCCCCCCCCCCCCGCGACCAACCCACTCCCATGACAGCTTTTAGCTGGATCCTCTACCCTTGTGCTCGGAGGGTCTAAAACGAGAGGAAGAGAGGAGTGATTAGTGTGAGCATTAGTCACCAGTGACGCTCACTCGTGTACATGTCACTGACGTGTCACGAATACCATGACGGTAAGGCCCCCTCCAGGGTCAGACGTGACCATGCACATGTGCAACGCCGCCTCCAGTTAATGATATTTGTTTCTTTTTTTTTTTTTGGTGCACAGGTGTGGGTGCACTGACATTATTAACAAAAGAGCGTTGTGTGCGACGAGACAGTGTGGCAGAAACGCTCTGCCTTTTCGTAACTACTGTGCGGTGCCGATGAATCCAGGTTGAAGACGAGCCCCTCGGAGCTGGGCGTTGGGGTCGGGTGAAATGCGACTACTATATGGACGGACGCCGACTCACCGACGACTGAATGTATTTCCACGAATTGCGCGATTTAAATGAACGACATTGTCGCCCGCCACGGAGAGGATGTGGTCTGCGGTCTGATGGCCGTCATAACGTAAGAGAGCAGACAGAAGGTGTGTGGCACAAGGGGGCCGTGGCCGGTGTCCCAGTGCTCAGCTGGGCCGGCCCCAGAGAGGAGCCCTGTTTACACTGCCACGCCCCTGGAGACACGGGATATGCGTCATCATCGCAGCCTGCCTCTCCCTCTCTAACTCCCTTTTCCCTCTGTCTGCCCCCCCCCCCCCCCTCTCTCTCTCGCTCTCTCTCTCCCTGGCTTGCTTCCACTCTCCCTCTCTCAGGCCATCTCTCTCTCTCTCTCGCTCTCTCTCTCTCTCTCTCTCGCTCTCTCTCTCGCTCTCTCTCTCCCTTGTTCACTTCCTCTCTCTCCCTCTCTCAGGCCATCTCTCTCTCTCTCTCTCTCTCTCTCTCTCTCTCTCTTTCTCTCTCTCTCTCAACTCCCACCCACCCTGCTTATTGTTTTGCTCTTCTCTCCCACCAATATGTATCCGTGTTTTTTAATACCCCTCTCAATGGACTTCATTTGTGCCTGGCGCATCTCCAAGGGTGTTAATTTTGTTTTGTCAGAAGCTTTAGTATTTTATTTTTGTTTTGTTATTATCTCTGATTAATATCGGGGCTAACAGAGGAGCCTTGTAGTGCAGTGTGGTAATGATAGTGATTAGACAGTAGGAAGGCCCTGGCCTCCCCAACAGCAGTCTGTGGACCTCCAAAACAGCCCATTAAAATAATAACACAGCCGCTAATTTACTGTAATGAACCTTCCTCGGTCTCACTTCCCCCGTCTCACTCTCTCCCCCTCTCTTTCTACCTCTCTTTCTATCTCTCCCTCTCGCACTCTCTCTCTTTCTGTCTCTCTCTCTCTCACTCACTCTCTCTATCCCTCTCTCCCTTGTCCTCTTTCTGCTGTCTCTCTCTCGCCCTCTTTCTGCTGTCTCTCTCTCTCTCTTTCTCTCTTGCTCTCATTCTGTCTCTCTCTCTCTCTCTCTCTCTCTCTCTCTCTCTCTCTCTCTCTCACTATCTGCTCCTTCTTGTGGTTTTCATACACTCTTTAACCAG
>NC_136944.1:17124504-17157004 GCF_949987615.1 Pollachius pollachius
TGCCTGGTCCTACTAGCGCTGTGTGACTCCCATCAGGTTTGGCATAATTTTGAAGGAGAAGGCCTTCATTTTTCTTCTAATAACGTTCAACCAAGTGGTAGAGACAAACTTGATCATGAGAATGAGCACACCTCCTCTCAGAACCACATTCAGAGAAACCCATAGTTGGCATCCTGACCCCCAACACTCCCCTTGTGAGTCAGAAAGTACTCTTCAGCCTGAACACGTAGTCATTTAAATAGGTGCAGATATCAGGTTTTACAGCTTTTGAAAAGACTCAATGTTAGCAAGCCTGCCGAATAACATGAAGAAAATGTCTGGATCGCCACTAAACTTGGGAACCAATTTAAGGTAGTTGATACATAAAATGACATACCATCTGAAACCTAGTCAAGATCCCGTACCTTGCCCTCCTTCACCAATGCTAGCCTACATTATTGCAGCCTTCAGCTGCAATCTATTCGTTTTTTCGTTTCTCCATTTCTTCCATTGCCATCTTCAACAGCCTCAACTTTTGGTCCAGCTCCAAAAGTTTACAACCTGCTGCTTAACGCTGTCCTTCATTATTTTTGGTGGTCAGCTTACCTCAGTAACTGCTCCTTGGTGAATATATCTAGCAACTCTGCCACAGTTGCATCGATTTATTCCTCCAGGTCAGGCTCCTTCAAAACATACTTATGGAAAAACCAACTAAACTTTTGTGGATGAGCCACCTGACCGAGGTTATGACCCCTGTCTGGATCCACTCAAACCTATAAGTCAAAAAGAAAACAATTGCAAAATGAAAAAAAGGATCATTTTATTAAAGGGATACAGCTTGCCCAAACACATCACGATGAACCAAAAGGAAGACAACCATAGAACACATTGACCCTGAAGTAGTTCTCTGCGTGGGAGAGCCAACTGTCTTCGCAAAGATCATAAAAGTGACGCTTCACTTTTTTTTAACCTGGTGGCTTCAAATTCTGCCCCATTTCACAGCCAATGCCAGAGTGGAAGACTTTGCGTCATCAAACTTTTCTCTTTACTCTTTCAGAGTTCTTATAGCATTCTGCAATAACGCAGAAGCTTTGAGGAGGTCCATTCTTTTTTCCTGCAATAACTTTGTGACCGACTTTGTGCATTCAATTTGGGCTGATTAAAAATATGAATTTTTTTTTTTTTTCCAGTCTCAGACCCCGTTTACCCAGGCATTGTTGTACAAGGGGCTTTGACGATTTGCAAAAAAGCCAGCATGGCTCGCAATACGCACACGTTAAGGGGAATAACACAACCAACTGCATGACAATTTAAAACCAGCTTTAGTGATGGACGTAAAATAATGCGTTGAAAAACTACTATTGCCTGTAAGTGGAAAGGGACCCTTAAACTTACATGGGCCAGTTTGAAGGATGTACCTCTTAACATTAGCATCAGCTATGTTTTCAGGGAAATTACCTCGGTCTGTTGGGAAATCATTACCTTGAATTGTGTTGTGTATGTTTAATATCTCAGCTACCTCCGTGGTTGTTCTCAGCTAAGATACCTCCGTGGTGCTTCTCATCTCAGTTTCCTCCTCTATCTGAGTAGAACTGCTGCTAATCACCACACTAGTGCTACAACAGGGCAAAGCATGGTCATTGGTATCGTTAGAAGTTTCAAGTTCAGTGGGAGAAGGCACAAGGAAAAAAGAGTCCAACTTTGGGAGTTTGCAGTTAACTTCCTCTTTATTTTTATTTTCTTTCCTCTTTTGTGCCCCACTTTTGCTTTTAGACATTTTCAATTCAATGTAACATTCAGAATAATAACAATAGTTTCTTCAGCGTCGTTTAGCTGGTCTCTGGGCCTCTACAAATTCTCTTTTTTGCATAGGAAATTTCCTTTCCTATGGAGATGACCCGGAAGTGCTTGGAGGAAAGGTGGTTCGAATTCAAAAAATGCTTAGGAAAGGAGCCTCGATGCTTCCTTTAACCCTCCTTTAGCATAGGTTACTCCTGAGAAACCTTTGCGAAAGGAAAGGAGATAGTGGTATCCCATAATCCTTTAGGGCGGCAATATTTAAAGCAACATGCTACCGACAAAGTTTATCGACTCTACGCGAAGACGCATGGGAGACACGGTAAAGCAGAAGAATAAAAGAGAAGTAAATACAATTGATAATAATGGATACCAATTCCAGAAACATAATTATTTGAATACAAATGAATTCCTTTATTGCTGGTTAGTTAGCACATAAAATACACCATTAGAAAAGAAAATGCCAACTTCACATTTAAGAAAGACTACTGGGGGCATTTAATTTCAACATCAACCTCTTTTTTTCACATGTGAATTGGAATTCAAGTGGCCTAAAATATTCCCGTTGGCCAAGTCCGACCTAAGTGATTCTCACTGTTGGCGATAACCTGATTGAAATCAATGCGACAAGAACGCATGGATCAAAGAGCACTTGTTGCAGTCAATCTTCGGAAAATTGTAGTATCACACTAGAGACGATAGAGGTCGGCAATACTCGCCGTCGCACAATGACGTCGGTTAGGAAGAGTGGAGTCTTATTCAATTTTAAACAGTGCTGTCTTTTCCTATGTCCATCCAAAGGGGAAGCACCTTTGAATCTCTCCTTGATCTGATGACGTTTTCCACAAAGGTTAAGGAAAAGAGGCATAATGGATAGGAGATTTGACTATTCGTAGAGGCCCTCTGTCTGTAATGACAGCCTACAGTTGACGACCGATGACCAATCCAAATGCAACAAAATAGATTAACAAAGATTATTTTTTAGTCACACCATGATAAAATAGTGTATCTTCAAAGGTAGTTCGAGTAACTACCAACCTATTAGCCCTCTCCCGCTCCGCCCCTGCCGCGAGCACCAGAGCACTAGGCTGTCCAACAGCCAGAAGTGAGTCGACGGTGCCTTGGTCCATCCAAAGGGGTCCCACCATTTGTCAGGTTCACGGTCCCGTCTCCAGTAACAGGTCTGCAGCCAGCAGAAAAAGGCACCAGAGGAATTCTATGTAGAAAAGGTAACAGCACATGAGGCACTGAGCACAGTACCAGTGGATCTACATCTTAACTTCAATATTTTCATTGATGCATTTGTTTATTTCCCTTTTGAGGCCGGCCACTCGCTCACTCACACACGCACTGGCAATGTTAACATTGTAATGTTATTAAAGCCAGTATGTTCTTACCCATTGGTTCCACTTAGCAGTGATTGTCCTTCAGGTCGTGCCGCGGTCTGCCCAGGGAGAGCCCCGTCTACAGTCGTGACCCTGAGCCAGGGAAGGAGAGACGCCAGCCACAGTTAGTATAATCCTGGTACTGTCTGAACCTATTTACTCCATTCAACAATTTTTTAGCACAATGCAAATGTAAGTGGTACCTGCTCAGTCACTCCTCACACTGTCTCCTGGGAGGCAGCATGAAGCACAAACAGAAACAAGTAAAAGCTCACAGTATGCCCTACTGGAATGGAGTGGGAGCGCCCGTCTCTCCTATCTCTCAATGAAATAACTTAAATTTGATAAATATATTATATTATCATTATTTGTTGTATGCTATAGAATCTGCTATTATTTTAAAGGACACTGGGAGGTAAAGTGTAATTTTCTTCTACTATCGTTTAGCATTTTGGTCATTTAGCCGATTCAACTAACCAAAGCATCTAATTTTGACGACAGATACATGTCATTAAAGATCCCATGGCATGAAAATTTCACTTTCTGAGGTTTTCTAACATTCATATGAGCTCCCATAGCCTACCTATTCTCCCTCAGTAGCTAGAAATTTTGTTGGGTGTAAAACGAGCACTAGGCATTCTGCTCCGCCTTTGAAAAAACGAAGCTAAGACGCGCCGTTATGGCATTTTCCCCGTATGTCGTCATTAGGGGAGATGCCACCTCCCCTTTCTCTGCCTTGCCAGCCCAGATAATTTGGCCCGCCAATGCGATATGACCGTGCGAGCGCCACATGTGTGTGTGTGTGTGTGTGATTACACACATTGTAACGCAAGTGTTGTACACTTCTTTGTTATTTGGATAACCGTTCTGCTGTTGGTGTTATGGCACATAACTCGTCGGACCCTCGTCTCTGGTGTTTCCACAACGAGACTCGTAGTGGGGGTTTTCTCAGCCATGGTTGAGAAGGAATTGGGGGAAAGGAACTTTGACTTTGACTCCCTGAAGTACATGAACCACGAAATGGAGGGGAAAGGGATTGTTGCCCACGATCGTCTTCCGCTTGAGCCCCGCTACCCGCTTCCGAGGGACCACCACCTCGGCCCGGTGGTCCCTTGGCAGCGAGGCGCCGGCAGGAGACAACCGCGGTCAACAATCGCGGGCAACAAACATTTTCTCCTCCATGTCGTGGTTCAGTCTACTTCAGATTGATGAAGAACCAGAGATGTCGGAGAACCTGACGCAGTCGTTTGAGATTCATAATATCGTTTGGAGGTGCACAGAGCTTTTGGCCATGATAATATATATTATATGATAGATATCTATGTATAATATGATATTATTTAGATATAGAGCTCCAGGACTCCCGCCGGAGGACCCGGAGTGTTCTAGAATATTTACAGAACACGGCCGAAGGCTGGGTGCGCCTCGCCATTGCAATACATCCACTGTAAACAGAGCACATGGTACCGTGGCCGCAAGTTGCTCAGGGCCACACCCCCATCCTCCTCCTTGACCCGCCTCTCTCCTCCTCATTTGCATTAAAGCTACACTGAAACGGCGCATTTGGGGAAAGCTCAATGTGCGACTGGCTCTTGGTGGCTGTAATTTTGCCCCATGGCTGAATTTCGGGAACATCTTCAAATACTGTGCTAGGGGCCCACTACCATCTACATTAAAGCATCCATAAAGTTGCATGCCATAGGACTTCTTTAGGTCCGTTCAGTGCAGGTAACTCCAGTCCCTGGTTCTGGGTTTGCCTACAGGATGATTTCAATATCAAAGTGATGGACAACAGGATCCATGGGCATAAAATAACAATTACATATCACAGAGCAATTTATCCGATACATACCTAACAAGTTTCTTGTCAGGAAAATCTCAAACAGTATATTAATATAAATACCAAAGTCAGCAAATAGGGCTTGTACAGCAGACTGCATCATGGGATTTTTTGTTGGCGATACTCAGCCGTATATCAACGTAAATATATCGTAATCTACTGAAACATTGTTTTGCCGAGGTGGCATGAGAAGCGCTGTGGCAGTTTGAAGTGCAACAATTTCTCTCTAATTTTCGCAAAATTAGCAAATCATTTCATGATTGATTACTAAACAATGACCAAAAAAACATTACTACCAACAGAATGACTATCATTCCAATGCTCCTATGCTTGCAAAATGGAGGTGGTCATTGTGATGTGACGTCCCAAAGTACAAGCACTATAAACTCTGGATTGTTAGGGTGTGGACTGAATCCTCTCCCCCTCCCTTTCTGTTGTGGGTAGTTTGCACTTCATTGAAGTCAAAAAAGCTTCAGCTGCACCCTCGCCCTCCTGTGAGTTGCATGTCTTGTCCATGTGAGAGTTAAAAGTAAAAAGATTTCTGTTGTCTAGTTCCTCAACTTAATAAAGTGGCATACAGGTTAAAAGCTAAAACATCAAATGTGATGATTAGAATAAACCAAACTAAAAGTCAAATGCATGTTTCTAGTAGGAAGAGTCAAATTATAATTATCAGACTTAATGTCACACAGATTCCAAGCATCATCTTGGTGCTTTTTCACCATTATTCATTTTTATACAAATAATTACTATGTGAAATGTGAAATGAATTCCAGAATTCTAGTTAATATAGAATTCAGAACTAGAACGGCGGCTTGTAACGTGCTTTCGAACCCCCGATCAGATGATTGGAACATAGCATTGTGGCACCAGTTGGCGAATAAACAATACATAACACACAATATAAACACAATGAAACAATAATACACATACACAATAAGAAAACAAGAGATTTCAATTATTTCAACAAACTGGGGACACTCACATCTGTTTCCTTTTTCGTAGCCACCACCACGCCGCCACCACCGCCACCACCGCCACCACCGCCACCAACACCGCCAACGGCACACCAACAGTAATCCAAAACATAGCTGATGGGTACATAGCACCTCAAAAAAATAGCCTTATTTACATGAATGGCGTCATTGAATATGACATGAAATCTCTCACTGTTGCGACACTTAACTGTCTAGATAAAGTAATGGAACCTGATGTCATGGAAACGTCCAACAGAAAGGGGAAAAAAACATCACCTGGCTGGGTACTTTGGTCCTTGTTTGATGTGTGATCTGTTTAAGTTAAGAGATCAGTTCAATGACAATGGTCAGTATATACATACACACATTGTGTATGAACAGCATTGCGTATAAACAGTATAAACAGCTTACCAGAGTCAATGTCAGTCTGTTCACTTGTGTTGTTTAACTGTTGTTTGGCTATTGCAGATATGAGAACAGTTTAGCACACACACACACACACACACACACACACACACACACACACACACACACACACACTAGAAGAAACACATCAGCTTACGTTTTCCTGGGTCTAATAAAGAGGAAGCATCTGAATCTGTTGAAGATGAGTGATCTGTTGACAAGTATGAAGCTATTATGAAGCAACAGGTGGCAAAATAGTTAGGCCTTAGTTGATAGTGTTACAAGCATCGCTTTTCCTCTTACCGATCACAAATTTCACGCAGAATTCTATAGCTTTGCCATTACTTTCGGAAAAGCATTTTAATGTCAGGTTTTGACAGAGTTTTTGTTTAGGGAGTTTGCCAATACGTTCGTCCAGTTTCATCTTTAGCAGATACAAAAAGAGAGTAAACATCAGACATTGTTCGGGAACAACAGTGAACAATTATTTACATCAAATTCATGATTCAAATACAACTTTTTCAAAGAAATTCAAAGTGTCACAGATGCAGAAGCACATGCGACCGGCGTAGTGACCAAAGCCATTGGAGAGGTATAATCCTCCTACTCACTCCTTTACTCACTCTAGATGTCAAACCTACTGTACAAAATAGGTGAATTTGTATTTCATGATAGCATATGTTTGCAAATATCACCTCCATAAGGAGATCATAAGGAACTAAACATTCCGAATTTAAAAGAAACATGCATGTCTTTTACATTTTGTTCCATTCAGAGTTTATCATTGATGCACTACAAGGGGGAAGGTGTGTTACTTTGCATTGTTTCCTTATGCACAGGCTATGGCCACACACACCCTATAACATAAGGGATATGGGCTTATTATCATCTATTTCATAGGCTTATAGGCTGTTGTTCATCGAAAGGCAATTAGGCATTATGCATATTCGTATTAGTCTACAAACATGCGAATGATCAAATGAAACAGATCATACATGTAGGCATAGGCCTATATATTCAGAAAGACGCTATAAAGAAAAATAAGCCAATTTATGGGTCTATTAAATCTTACCTGATTGTCGTCGTAAACTTCATGCTCATTACACACTTCAACCCAAGGCCAGGGATATTTATAATATCCATCACCGGTTGAAATGTTTTTACATCGTATAGTTTCTTCACGGATTTCAAGGCAGTTTATGGTGTCTAAAAATGCGTAAATTGCCAATTAAACCACAGCGCCAACAGAACAAGTGTATGCAATATCCAAAACAGAAACCATGTTATCCTATATAGCGCTAGTCAATATATAAATAAAAACTTTCGACATTCCTTTCAACAATCGCCGTTATTTCAGTTATTTCCAGACCCATTTCCCAAGTCCTAGGATAGGTCTAATCTGTGAACAATCTGAAAGAATCCCACAGGTGTGTCTCGTACCGCGCATCCATTTCAAGGTAATTTGACAGCGAGCTGCTCTCCTCGGACAGGATTCAGTTTAAATGTATAAGTCCTGTAGTGTGAGCTTGGAACGTGTCTTGCTTCTTACCTGTTTCGTGTGATGTGAGAGAGATTGACAGAATACAAGTCACATAAAATAATCCATTCATTGTACGCCATGGCTTGGTCTGGGGCAGCTCGGGAGCCATAAGGAAGTTATCCACTCAAGAGAGGAGCTGCTTTCTGACTTCCGGACTGCAATTACAACGCCCAACACGTTAACTTTGACCCCTGCAACTTCGGTCCCTTTCTTTCTTAAAGGAATATTAACCGAGTCTAGCTTTTATCTATTTCATTATCTGTTTCATTCATTCGATTTTTCAGTAGGCGTAGTTATTAGTATTATAACAAATGTGACGGTCGGGATTATTGCCGCCGCCTTGTAGGGGTAACACAGTTCTTAGTCTGGAGAGGACTGAGTGGGACAGGATCTTGGTCCCCCACACCCAATGCATGCACGGAATGCACAGCGGTGCAATGTCCCTTCCACTGCTGTGTGTGTGTGTGTGTGTGTGTGTGTGTGTGTGTGTGTGTGTGTGTGTGTGTGTGTGTGTGTGTGTGTGTGTGTGTGTGTGTGTGTGTGTGTGTGTGTGTGTGTGTGTGTGTGTGTGTGTGTGTGTGTGTGTGTGTGTGTGTGTGTGTGCAGCAAATCGCATCTTAGACATTCAACATTTTCTTTCGTTGACCCGATGACATTTTCCACAAAAGTTAAGGAAAGGAGGCATAAAGGTTAGGAGATTTGACAATCCGTAGAGGCCCTATATCAATGGGTGGAAAGAAAATAGCCCCTAACCTACAGCACATTATCTCAATGTTCATATCAGAAGCAATGCACGATTCACTTAGTTACTGAGCTTCTGAAGATTTCTACCTGACTCCTTATTGAGTATCTCTTTCTCAATATTTATTTTTCCTATCGTCGTTATCTGTTTTTCAACTCCACCCAAAAATATAAAGAGCTTTGCAGTAAGAGACAGCAGTTAGCCTACTGCATCTAAACAACTAAGGTACATAACCTTATGGACAGATTACAACTAAGGTGCATAACCTTATGGACAGATTACATATTGTTTCACTCAGGGCCGTTTCAAGGAATTTGTTTCATGTAATTTAATTAATTAAGGGCGCCACCAGAGGGCGCCCTCAACACATTTGCCGCTCTAGGACTAGGTCGCCCATGCCAATCGCCGATCAGTTTGTCGTTGCATTTTATCCATAACCAGTCGTCGTCTTGGGGCCCCGGGCCAGCTCGGGGCCCCAAGCAATTGCTTGTTTTGCTTGCCTTCTCGCGACGGGCCTGGTTTCACTCATCCGTAAATAACATCCCAGAATTGTTTCAGTTTCATTATGAATGTCATGGACGTGCCCAGATTTGTTTTTTATCCTACGTGTGGAAAATGTATTTTCACGCACGGAAAATGTTTGTGTGCGCGTCCGTGTGACTAGAAACAATTAGACATTATTTTCTAATAATCTTTATTCTTTTGTATGATTATGAATACGTTTTTACAACTTTTAATCAACCACAAAATGAAGAATGATGCAATTGCTTCATTCTTCATTTTGTGGTTGGTTTTATGTTTGGCTACGTGAGTATTAGAATTTTTTAAAAAAAACTTTAAGTTTCTTAACCTAATAAAGTGGTATCAGGTTACACAATTACATTTGGAAAATGGCATGATCAGATGGGAAAAAAATCGTCTAGTCATGTTTCTAAAATGATGAGTCATTTCTCACTGTTGCGACAGTAGAAAGGATATTGGATATAGAGGATATAGAAAGGGTATTTGGATCCGTGGATGTACAAACACACACACACACACACGTACCTACATCCGGTCCGGGGGGAGTGGGGGTCGGAAGTAGTATTATGGCCCACTGTGTCAGAGGTGGGTTTGGTGTGTGTGCTTGTGGGTGTGTTTGTGTGTGTGTGTGTGTGTGTGTGTGTGTGTGTGTGTGTGTGTGTGTGTGTGTGTGTGTGTGTGTGTGTGTGTGTGTGTGTGTGTGTGTGTGTGCGTGCGTGCGTGCGTGCGTGTGTGTGTGTGTGGGTTAACAGGTCGGGTCGATCTGTGACAAAAGTCTGGTGAGGACCATACTACGGGATCCAGGATGAGAGCTAGGAATACAGAGCAATAAAATGGGATCCAGGATGAGAGCTAGGAATACAGAGCAATAAAATGGGATCTAGGATGAGAGCTAGGAATACAGAGCAATAAAATGGGATCCAGAATGAGAGCTAGGAATACAGTGCAATAAAATGGGATCCAGAATGAGAGCTAGGAATACAGAGCAATAAAAATTATCTGGCTTTTGGGTTACTAACGTCTGCAGCTGTGTGAGGAGGAACACTATGGCCTGTCTATTGGCTAGGGCCCGATGACTCAGGGGGGTGGGGGTGGGGGTAATGATTAGCATACCAGCAAGTCTTCTTTGGAAGCGGTGACCCATCCGACGACAACATGCTGACTGGCTGTAAGTATTTCTTCGACCATTGCTATATTTCAGATATATCATGACTATGACAATGTATGATATATGTTTTTATATCTGACTGATAAATAGTATGTTATTAGTGAATCCAAGAGATGCTGAGGGGAGTGTGAACCACCAACCGGACCCACGACCATGTATGTTATTATTTCATAGCGTTAACTCTATCACTCTATTGTTATCATGTTTAACATTGCTAACATTGCATCTCACTATTATCATTAGTAGTAGGTTATGTGTGTAGACAAACGGTTAAAACAAATTTCTGTTATGTGGTAGGTCTGTCTGATATGGGGTCTCCAAGGAATAAGCAAAGAACAGCTGTTGGTGAGCTGAACAATGGGGTGTTCGTGTGTGTGGGCTTGTTTGTGTGTGTGTGTGTAGGGATTGATCCTACCCTTGACCAGACCACCTCGGGCCTGTCAGACATCCTTTTAGCAATTGGCTGTCCTGGTGGCAGATACACCATAATGCATAATGACTGCCATCGAAATAGGTTACATACATACTACACACTTTAATATACATGTATATTAGTGAACATATCTCGTATATACCATCCCATCTTTTTCCCCCACACTCATTTGACATGTTACTATACGGATAACTATAGTGTTTCATATCATAGATAAAACACCCCTTTTATCACTTTAGCGTGCACAGACTCAAACTCTCACTCCCCCATCTAGGCATACCCCACACACAAATAACTTTATGCAGGGCAAGTGGTGCTTTATATAGCAGCTTAAGACGATTTCTGCTTATACGTGACGACATGGTCTCTGGCTAATCACTTTGCTCTCTGGGTGTAGACAACTTGTCGGTCTGATAAAATTGCTGTTCTAAGTCTCATATTGTCAGGGGTCGTGGCTTTAAAGTCTACAAGCAGATATCCATGCGGCATACTAGTAGCATCATTAAAGGAATCTAGAAAATACTTTGTCTTACACGGAAACATCTGTCTGGCTATCAACAAAATCCTGCAGTATGGTCCTCACCAGACTTTTTTCACAGATCGACCCAACCTGTTAACCCACACACACACACACACACACACACACACACACAAACACACCCACAAGCAGACACACTCACAAACACTCCCACACACCCACAAGCAGACACACCAAACCCACCTCTGACACAGTGGGCCATAATACTACGTCCGGGCCCCACTCCCCCCGAACCGGATTTAGGTACGGTCGCGGAGACCCCAAACAGGGATATGTGATTAACTACTCACACACACACAAACCACACACTCTCTTTGTTGGGTCCATTAACTGGGCATTTGTGGAGATCTATTGCAGATAAGAGATCAGTAGGGTGTACACAAATGACACATGCCTATGTGTCATCATGTCTCACAACAAGTCTCAGCCGGTTTAAACGTAGGGGCATTTTAAGAGAGCCGAGTTTGATATGCACACACACATGTCCATGACCGATTTTTTTAAACTCTCTGTATGAATCACTGAGGTGGCTTAGGGGGGGGGGTGGGTATCGTGTGTCGTATGAGGCAATGATAGCTAGCTAGCTGGCTAACATGCAAACACCTCCTGTCCCTTTTAAATATTTATGGACATGCCACTGCGTCAAATACGCCTTTAGGTATAGGGAAATAGCTACAGGCTTCAGAGCACCATTTGTCAGGGTCACAGTGCCGTCCCCAGTAACAGGTCTGCGCTCAGCAGAAAAAGCACCAGAGGAATTATATGTAAAAAAAGATAATAGCACACGAGGCACTGAACACAGTACCACTGGGATCTACAGCTTAATTTATCTATTTTCATTAATGCATTCATTTATTTCCCCTAGGGGCCGGCCACTCACTCACTCACACACACTAGCACGCACGCACACTCACGTGCGCACACACACACTCATGCACTGGCAGTGTAAACATTGAGCTTGGAACAACTAAATCTAACCATTGGATGAGCCACCACTGCTTGTATGACCACTATCTGGATCCACTCAAACCCTTGAGTCATAAAACAATTGCAAAAGGAATAAAATTATGATTTTATTAAAGGGATACAGCTTGCCCAAGCAGATCATGATGAACAAAAAGTTGAGGAGATCTGGGCAAACAGAACAAAAAGTTGGAGGAACTACTGGGCCAACCGCTGTAGGCCGTAGGACCCAGCAGTAGCTCTTAAACTACCAAAACAACATCAAGACTAAACTACAAAACAAAGCTGTGAAAACTAGACTACCAGATCTCCTCTAAAATAAATACAAAAGGCTGTATCATACGACAGGCTGAGAGACTTTACACTGTGGGCTGACTCTCACAAGTCACAGTAAGCAATGTTCAAACAACAATTCCATCTGGGAATGCATTTCCTGAAGTATGTGGTCAAATGTAAACAGAAATGAAAAACATCCATAAAAGGACAAATGTCAACTATATAGAGAGAGATGTTTTTGTCAAGTCACCCTGCACAGAAATTTCTGAAAGCCCTACCAACACAGAAAAGGCCATTTCCCACTCCATGCTCAACAATGGACATCCTACCTCGAGTGGAGATAACAAGAACTAAATCAGTGTTTAGACGCTTTTAGCCAAAGCACACATAACATTAAGAAGCAGGTAGGGCTAAGACATTTTGCATACATTTTTCTGAATGATATAAACATCAACAGCAAAAAAAGTAAAGGTAGCCCAAATAAAAAATACCTGTATTTGGCAAGCCCCTTATTCATTGTATCCTGTCAAGCTGTCTGGACAGTTGGAGTTTCCTGCTCAACACTAAACCTGAGGAACTATGTTCACTTCACTTCACTTTCTATATATTAATGACTTTCCAACTGGACATTTGCCAGCCCTCTATAACTTTATAATATATATATATTTTTTAATTCCCATTCAAATCTTGAAGAATGCAGAAAGTGCAATATACTTAAGATTTAGCAGAAAGCTAAATATCTTTCTAATATAAATATAAGTCTCCCCTATACCATTGTACTATTTTCATATAATTGCATACTTCAACTAAAGTGGCTAACGCCAGACCTAACCTCAGTCTACATTGAGATTTGGTCTGGGAACCACACATTCATTTCCTCGTATTTGAGGCATGGTTTACGAATGCCCAGAGCCGTTTATTGGGTGCTACGAATGTCTATCAAATGTGTCTGTACGTAGCTCATAGCCAATCGTAACAATTAAACCAGAAAAGTTGCTATTCTTTTTAAATAAACTCTGTCCGTAACTACTTAGAACACTATCTAAGGCTGCATCAAAAGGTAACTTTGCATCTGCAACCATGTTGGATCCATAGATATAAACAAAGTACAAGCTTCGGAGTGTTGCAAAGACGTCGTCATCGTCTAGCTGTCTCCTCTCCCCCGTTCTGTGATTAGTTCCCTCCCTGAAGCGGAAATCGGCTCCATGGAATCCAGGCTGCCTAGCAGCGCAAAATGAAATCTCGTGCAAGGCAGCATGGGAATACCCAGGCTATACTTCGCACTCAATCTTTAAAATCTCCATTCCAACAGGTTTTCCGTCCTGTGTGAAAAGGAAAAATAAAAACAGGTTAGTTATTAATAACGCCATTATAAAATGTCAACCAATCAGGGGCGTGCCAACGAGGTAGCCTGGGGTGGCTCATGCCCTGCAAAAAGAGTCGTAAAATGGCTTCCCCAATAAATCCCCAACAAAAACTAATTTGATTGCATCTAACCTCATATAGATTTTAAAGGGATAAGGTATGCCTTCAGTGGCTAGAAGGGCAGTGATCACACACACAGAGCTATATGTGCATCGATCAGGCACTCTATTGTATGGTATAAAAGGTAAAGTAGAAGTTAGAAAGAAAAAGGAAGAAAATAAGAAACTCTCCTAACATTGTCTAAAGCTTGTTAATGATAATGTTAAGTATGCAGCATGGCAATATCTATGAAGGTATTATTATCATTATTATTGTGAGTGTAAGAGTGACTCAATCAAGTCCAGCTTGTGTCATATGAGGCTATGATAGCTAGCTAGCTGGCTAACATGCAAACGCTTCAAATCAGGATTTGAAGAGAGATTCAAAACTCGTGTACATAAGGCCTATGTTCAGCTCTGCGGAGTCCACTCGTGGACTTGTGCCACGACCTGTCATTCTATCCAACTCATTTACATTTACATTTAGGGCAATTAGCAGACGCTTTTATCCAAAGCGACTTACAATAAGTGCATTTGTTACATTTGTATATTACTACAAACTACTAGGCACCAGAGCACTAACGGACAGATCTGTCCAACATCCAGATGTGAGTCGACGGCGCCTTGGTTCATCCAAAGTAGACCCATCATTTGTCAGGGTCACGGTCCCGTCCCCAGTAACAGGTCTGCGGCCAGCAGAAAAAGGCACCAGAGGAATTATATGTAAAAAAAGATAATAGCACATGAATCAAGGAACACAGTACCAGTGGATCTACATCTTAACTTCATTATTTTCATTGATGTATTTGTTTATTTCCCTTTTGAGGCCAGCCAATAACTCACTCACACACGCACTGGTAAGGTAAACGTTGTAATGTTTAGTAAAGTATGTTCTTACTCATCAGTTCCACTTAGCAGTGATTGTTCTTCGGGTTTCTCAGTGGTCTCCTCAGGGAGAGCCCCGTCTTTAGTCGTTTCCCTGAAACACGGAAGGAGACGTTGTAATGTTGTAGTACCACACACTCAATTAATACATTTAAATTTGATCAATATATTATATTATCATTATTTGTTGTATGCCACAGAATCTGCTATTATTGAAAATGTAACACAAGCTAAAAGTGTAATTTTCTGCTACTATGGTTTAGTATTTAGTTGTTTAGCAGATGCATCCAATATTGACTACAGATACATGTCATTAAGGGGCAGGTAGGGGTTAGACATTAGCAGACATTGGGGTGTGAACCCAGTCAATTTGGCCAGACTAGACGATCGTGAATATCGTGCTTGTTGCTAACAGTACTCTATTATAACTAATACTTATATTACTACTTTACTACTATACTTCTAATGCACAATTATGCAGTTAACGTAAGAAACACATACATACACAAAAAAAGATATCCAAATACATGTAATAAATCGCTTTGAAACCCTTCAGTCTTTCCTCCCCATTGCCCTGTGGTTCAGAATTGCGTTACCATTCCAACAATTTATTGTCAGTAGTTAGGAACGCACTGCTTTGATCATCAACACTAGAACAAATTAACTATTTCATCAGGACGATAAGATCCGATCTTTATCATTGAAAACTCTCTTACATCTTAACCATTGAAATAATCATAGTTTAGCCAATTTTACAAAGTGCAATATATGGCTCCTGGTTTCATACCCATGTCCTGATGGTGGCTGATCACCATCGTTAGGTCTGTTCGGTTCAGTTAACTCATCTCCCTGGTTCTGGGTTTGCCTAGAGGATGATTTCAATATAAAAGTGATGGACAACAGAATTAATGGACTTAAAATGCAATAACAAATATATATCCGATTAATGTATCCAATACATACCTAACAAGTTTCTTGTCAGGAAAATCTCAAACAGTATATTAATATACAGGTCATACTCAGAAAATTTGAATATCGTGCAAAAGTTCATTTATTTCAGTAATTCAACTTAAAAGGCCAAACTAATACATTATGTAAACTCATTACATGCAATGTGAGATATTCCAAGCCTTTATTTGTTATAATTTTGAAGATTATTGCTTACAATTTATGAAAACCCCAAATTCAAAATCTCAATAAATTAGAATATTGTGAAAAGGTTCCATATTGTAGGCTCAAAGTGTCACATTCTAATCAGCTAATTAATCCAAAACATCTGAAAAGAGTTCCTGAGCCTTTAAATTGTCTCTCAGCCTGCTTCAGTAAGATTCACAATCATGGGGAAGACTGCTGACCTGACAGTTGTGCAGAAAACCATCATTGACAGCCTCCACAAGGAGGGAAAGCCTCAGAAGGTAAAAGCAAAAGAAGTTGGAAGTGCTGTATCAAAGCACATTAATAGAAAGTTAAGTGGAAGGGCAAAGTGTGGAAGAAAAAGGTGCACAAGCAGCAGGGATGACCGCAGCCTGGAGAGGACTGTGCGCAAAATGCCTTTCAAAAGTGTTGGAGATCTTCACAAGGACTGGACTGAGGCTGGGGTGAGTGCATCAAGAGCCACCACACAGAGAAATCTGTGAAAAGGGCTTTAAATGTCGTATTCCTCTTGTCAAACTGCTCCTGAACAAAAAACAACATCAGAAGCGTCTTAACTGGGCTAAAGAAAAAAATAACTGGTCTGTTGCTCAAGGGTCCAAAGTCCTCTTTTCGGATGAGAGCAAATTTTGCATCTCATTTGGAAACCAAGGTCCCAGAGTCTGGAGAAAGATTGGAGAGGCACAGAATGCAAGATGCTTGAAGTCCAGTGTGAAGTTTCCACAGTCTGTGTTGGTTTGGGGAGCCATGTCATCTACTGGTGTTGGTCCACTGTGCTTTATTAAGACCAGAGTCAACGCAGCCGTCTACCAGGACATTTTAGGCTATTACACTATTGAAGCATCCTGGTCATCCATAACACCTCAGCAGTGCCACAGGCTGATAGCGTCTATGCCACGCTGCATTAAGGCAGTAATTCATGCAAAAGGGGCCCAAACCAAGTACTGAGTAGGCATACCAAGTACACATATGCATGATTATAGTTTTCATAGGGTCAACATTTCTTTATTTAAAATCCTTTTTTTATTGATTTCATGTTATATTCTAATTTTCTGAGATTTTGAATTTTGGGTTTTCATAAGCTGTAAACCATACTCTTCAAAATTATAACAAATAAAGGCTTTGAATATCTCACTTTGCATGTAATGAGTCTACATATTGTATTAGTATGACCTTTTAAGTTGAACTACTGAAATAAATGAACTTTTGCACGATATTCTAATTTTCTGAGTATGACCTGTATATACCAAAGTCAGCAAATAGGGCTTGTACAGCAGACTGCATCATGGGATTTTTTGTTGGCGATACTCAATGCCGTATATCAACGAAAATTTATCGTAATCTACTGAAAACATAGTTTTGCCGAGGTGGCATGAGAAGCGCTGTGGCAGTTTGAAGCACAACAATTTCTCTCTAATTTTCGCAAAATTAGCAAATCATTTCATGATTGATTGCTAAACAATGACCAAAAAAACATTACTACCAACAGAACATTCCAATGCTCCTATGCTTTCAAAATGGAGGTGGTCATTGTGATGTGACGTTGCAATGAACAAGCCCTATAAACTCTGGATTGTTAGGGTGTGGACCGAAACCCCCCCCCCCCTTCCTTTCTGTTGTGGGTAGTTTGCACTTCATTGAAGTCAAAAAAGTTTCAGCTGCACCCTCGCCCTCCTGTGAGTTGCATGTCTTTTCCACTTGAGTGTTAAAAGTAAAAAGATTTCTGTTGTCTATCAATTTAAGTTTAAGTTCCTCAACTTAATTAAGTGGCATACAGGTTAAAAGCTAAAACATCAAATGTGATGATTAGAATAAACCAAACTAAAAGTCAAATGCATGTTTCTAGTAGGAAGAGTCAAATTATAATTATCAGACTTAATGTCACACAGATTCCAAGCATCATCTTGGTGCTTTTTCACCATTATTCATTTTTATACAAATAATTACTATGTGAAATGTGAAATGAATTCCAGAATTCTAGTTAATATAGAATTCAGAACTACAACGGCGGCTTGTGACGTGCTTTCGAACCTCCGATCAGATGATTGGAACATACATTGTGGCACCAGTTGGCGAATAAACAATACATAACACACAATATAAACACAATGAAACAATAATACACATACACAATAAGAAAACAAGAGATTTCAATTATTTCTACAAACTGGGGACACTCACATCTGTTTCCTTTTTTCGTAGCCGCCGCCACCGCCGCCACCGCCGCCACTGCCGCCACCACCGCCACCAACACCGCCAACGGCACACCAACAGTAATCCAAAACATAGCTGATGGGTACATAGCACCTCAAAAAAATAGCCTTATTTACATGAATGGCGTCATTGAATATGACATGAAATCTCTCACTGTTGCGACACTTAACTGTCTAGATAAAGTAATGGAACCTGATGTCATGGAAACGTCCAACAGAAAGGGGAAAAAAACATCACCTGGCTGGGTACTTTGGTCCTTGTTTGATGTGTGATCTGTTTAAGTTAAGAGATCAGTTCAATGACAATGGTCAGTATATACATACACACATTGTGTATGAACAGCATTGCGTATAAACAGTATAAACAGCTTACCAGAGTCAATGTCAGTCTGTTCACTTGTGTTGTTTAACTGTTGGCTATTGCAGATATGAGAACAGTTTAGCACACACACACACACACACACACACACACACACACACACACACACACACACTAGAAGAAACACATCAGCTTACGTTTCCCTGGGTCTGATAAAGAGGAATCATCTGAATCTGTTGAAGATGAGTTATCTGTTGAAAAGTATGAAGTTATTATAAAGCAACCGGTTACTAAATACGTAGGCCTTGGTTAATAGTGTTACAACTTAAAAGCATTAATTTTTCTCTTACCGGTGTCAAATTTCATGCAGAATTCATCCACTTTTCCATTATCTTTCATTTTGATGCATTTCGCAGTCAGGTTTCCACAATTTGTTTGTATAGGGAATTTGTCAAGTACTGTCTACCCCGATAACAAAAAGAGTAACCATCAGACATTGTTCGGGAACAACGGTAAACAATGAATTACCATACACTACATGATTCAAATAAAACTTCTACACAAAAAGGGAGGAGTGTTACTTTGCATTGTTTCCTTATGCACAGGCTAGCCACGCAGCCTCAGCTAGTTTAGATGATTAAAACAAGGGATGTTGCCTTATTATCATCTATTTCATAGGCTTATAGGCTGTTGTTCATAGAAAGGCAATTAGGCATTAGCCTACGCATTAGGCATATTCGTATTAGTCCACAGACATGCTATTGTTCAAATGAAACAGACCAGACATGTAGGCATAGGCCTATATATTGACAAAGATGCCAATTTATGGATCTAGCAAGTCTTACCGTATTGTCGGCGTAGACTTCAAGCTCAACGTCACACACTTCATCCGGAGGCCAGGGGTATTTAAAATATCCATCTCCGGTTGAAATGTTTTTACATTGTACCTCAATTTTTAGACATTTTTTTCCTAAAAATACGTAAAATGCAAATTAAACCAGAGCGCCAACGGTATCCTATCTAGCGCTAAATAAATAACAACTTGCGACATTCCTTTCAACGATCGCCGGCCAAGCTCACACTACACGACTTTTACCATATAGCCCATACTTCCAGACCCATTTCCCAGTCCTAGTGTATAGGACTGTGCACAATCTGGAAAGAATCCCACAAGTGTGTCCAGTACCGCGCATCCATTTCAATGTAATTTGACAGCGAGCTGCTCTCCTCGGACGGGGTTTTGTTTAAATGTAAAAGTCCTGTTGTGTGAGCTTGGAAAGCGTCTTGCTTCGTACCTGATACGGGTGGTGCGAGAGAAATTGACAGAATACAAATCATATAGGATAAACCATTCATTGTACGATTTAGCTTGGGCTGGGGCAGCTCGGGAGTCAAAGGAAATAATGAATGAATAGTGATCATAGAGACCGACACCTGTCCCAGTGAAATGTGATTTATCACCCCTGTTGGCCAAACCCAGAGTGACGTTGGAGGTGATTCTGATCTGCCCTACAATCAGGCTGGAGACTCCCTCCCCAAGCAGTGACAATAATCAGCCACCTGTGTCGGCAAATATGCCATATGTATATATATATATCTATATAGAGCTATCTCTATAGATATTTATAGAGATAATTCTGTAGCCATCTATATATATATATATATAGATGTCTACAGTATATAGAGATGAGTCTATAGATCTCTATATTTAGATATCTATATAGATCGATCGTCCAATCTACTTACCTGGGATTAAGAGATATGACCATTTGATAACTACCACCAATAAGGGAAAATGAATGCATAACATGATCCTATTGTTTGTAAGACAAACGTTGTCGATACATGGTTGATCGCCCCTCTGTCTGTTCCCATGTAAATGCAACGGCGAATAAGCAAAAAGATCCACAGTAATTGCTGACATTCAAAACACGTTGCATCTTCCGTTCAAACTTTTTTTTTGCATTTTGATTGTGGCCTATGAAAAGCAGCTGACAAATGACCATCAGGCCGGCCGAAAAGCTTTCAGTCTGTCCCCTAAACTTAAAATTGGAAACGTCTTCCTGCACCACATTTCCCTAAATCACGGAGCATGCAAAGCAAAATATTTCGCTCAGTGTGAGGATTCACCCTGATAAGTCGTTTCAGGCAGCAGGAAAAGGTTCAACCTCTTGGGATTCCTATAACATCCTGACCTATATCCAATATAACTAATGAACTGTTGCATCATGTTAATTTTTTTTTTCTTTACTTTCACTTGAAACAAAACATTTACCCTCCCTATAGGAAGACCAAGACCATTTTGGAGGGGGGGGGCCTTCCCTGATTTACTCCAAAGCCTGATCTACCGGTAGCAATCCGTGAATTTGCGGTGGATGTAGCTGTCGGCTAAGCACTGCTCCTTAGCCGACAGCTACATTGTCAGTGTTCAGTGTAGTGTTCACTGGGGCCCAGTGAACACTGTCGTTTACGAATCCTTGTCGAATAATTTCCCTTCCTGGGGACAGTCATCTCCCATGACCTCAAGTGGGAATCAAATATCAGCTCCCTCACTGAAAAAGCCCACCAGAGGATCTACTTTCTTCGGCAGCTAAGGACATGCAACCTGCCCTTGTCAATGCTGACCTCATCACCCCCCTCCCCCCCAACACACACACACATACCGTTAAAAATATACTTTTTAATGTACAGTTAATAATTAATTTACCAAGTGGCTGTATTTAAAGCTACAAAAATAATACAAATTAAATCAAACAAATTTGACGGAAATCTAACTATGCCCAGCTGGTAGGGGTGGCGATGACGTCATCTCTTGCGTATCTGGCATCCACACGAATCCTTAAACGCCTCGTGCTCACTGCACCGTCCGTCAAAGGACGTCGGAAGGCGTGGCTGACGGATGGGGGAGCTTTCCAGGGTCGTTAGAGCCCGAGTAGTGTCACAGTGCTTAAATTTGCATACGCGATCTGATTGGATGACGGATCCGTCGCTACCGAAAAAGTCGAACATTTTTCAACTTTTTGATGGCGCCGAAGGCTCCAACGGAGCGCACGGATCCACAATGCATTGCGCGTCTGTCCCCATTCAAAGTCAATGGGGATCAGTCATCGGACGGATGCAGTGGGCACGAGGATAACGCAAAGGGTCGTTTGTCGTTTTTCCCCGTGGGACCTGGGGCCTCTACGAATAGCCAAATCTCCTAACCTTTATGCCTCCTTTCTTTAACCTTTGTGGAAAACGCCATCGGGTCAAGGAGAGATGAAAAGGTGCTTCCTTTCGAACATAGAAAAAGACAGCACTGTTTAAAATGAATTCGACTCCACTCTTCCTAACCGACGTCTTTGCGCGACGGCGGGTATTGCCGACCTCTAGCGTCTCTAGTGTGAAACTGCAATTTTCCGAAGATTGACTAAAACAAGCGCTCTTAGATCCATGCGTTCTTGTCGTATTGATTTCAATCAGGTTTTCGCCAACCGTGAGAATCACTTAGGTCAGACTTGACCAACGGGAATATTTTAGGTCACTTGAATTCCAATTCACATGTGGAAAAAAAAAGAGGCTAAACTTATTGTGGCGAGCAGCACGGGAAGGACGAGACGGGAGCCCAGATTGAACAATTATGCAGTTCCGTGCCCATACACCGCACGACTACGGACTGCCTTTATTAACGACCACGAACATTACAGAAACACGGGACACCTGACCAACACACACAACACTCTCACTAATGGTCCCGATCACACAACAATGGAACAACACACAATTAACACACAACCAATAAAGACCCCAAACCCGTTAACCCCACTTAACCTAACAGAATAAATTAACAAAACCCCTTTTGTCAACTGACAACCCCAATTCCCAGAATCCCCGCGGCTCCGGAACATGGCGCCCACACCCGTGGTCGCCACATTATGTTGATGTTGAAATAAACCGCCCCCAGTAGTCTTTTTTAAATGTGAAGTTGGCATTTTATTTTCTTATGGTGTATTTTATGTGCTTACTAACCAGCAAAAAATGAATTCATTTGTATTCAAATAATTATGTTTCTGGAATTTGTATCCATTATTAGCAATCATATTTTCTTCTCTTCTATTCTTCTGCTTTACTGCGTCTCTCATGCGTCTTTGTGTAGAGTCGGTAAACTTCGTCGGTGGAATGTTGCTTTAAATATTGCCGCCGTAAAGGATTATGGGATAGCACTATCTCCTTTCCTTTCACAAAGGAAGCTCAGGAGTAACCTATTCTAAAGGAGGGTTAAAGGAAGCATCAAGGCTCCTTTTAGAATTCGAGCATTTTTAGAATTCGATTTCCTCCAAGCACTTCCGGGTCCATAGGAAAGGAAATTTCCTATGCAAAAAAGAGAATTCGTAGAGGCCCCTGGTTAAAAAAAAATGTGTTTGCAGGTATCCAAAATTCCGGGTCCGTATTGACGGTCGGACCAAACGTACAAGACTTCTGCGTTTTAACAGAAAAATCGTTTCCGTGTGGACGGGGCCTAAGCCAATACTTCAATACTATTTTCGCCCTCAATCTTTACAATCTCCATTCAAACGTCTTTTCCCTCCTAAATGAAAAAATAAATAATAACAGGTTAGTACAGTTATAACACCACTATCAAATATCAACCAATGAAACCATAAAAAAAAAAAATAATGGCCCAATAAATGTGTCACACAGAAATGTCTAGAAATAAACATTTTTCGTATTTTGCTTTTTTCTTGCTAAACTCATCTAGGTTTTAAAGGCATAACGCACCACAACTGTCTCAGCCTGTTTACACGAAGGGGCAGCTTATGAGGGCCCTGCTTGATATGCACACACACACACACACACACACACACACACACACAAACACACACACACACACACACACACACACACACACACGGCCATAGCCAGCTATGAGGTCCCCGAAGTTCAGGCCTCGATAACTATTTTTGCAACACATTAACGAATAATGTTTAATGATAGAAGTATAAGGTCGAGGATGGGTTGAATCATAAGATCAGTAAGCAAAGCATGGCAATGCTTCAGACACATTTGCCAATGACTATGCATATGCCTTGCTTTATATCGGTTGGCGGCCGAAGACGTAGACTATGAGCCTCGCATGAGACCTGACAACAATTGAGTGCATCTCTTGTACAACCGGTCCCACCCGATGTCATAACCGTATCATCACCATTTTCAAATCATGTTTGAAGAGCGATTCAAAACGCTTGTAACGGAGGCCTACGTTCAGCGGTGCAGTCTACATTCTCCGGACCACTTTGTGATCTGGTGCCACACCCTGTTATTCAATGCACCACCCCTTCTCTTTTCAGTTATTACGGACACGCCACTGCATCAAATACTTCCTTCCCATAGAAATACCTACAGAAGCCAAAGGACTAGGGTGCCCAACAACCGGATCTGATTCAACGCCACCTTTGCTTACCAAAGGGTGCCCCCCCTCATCTAGCATGGTCACGGTCACATCATCTGTAGCAGCGCTGAAGCCAGCAGAACAAGGCCCCAGACGAATTCTATGACAACAAAGATATAGAACAAGAGGCACTGAACATCGTATGTGGCATCTACATCTCCATTACTTTATTTTAATTATTTTGCTAGTTTATTTACTTCCCTTTTTGCCACTCACTATGCTGTTGTGTCAACTGAATTGCCACTTTGGGGCTAATTAAGTATTAACTTACTTGCTACTTACCTACTTAATAAAATGGGCAATGGCAATGTAAACATTGTTGAGTAAAGCCAGTATGTTCTTACCCATTGGATCCCCTTAGCAGTGACTGTCCTTCAGGTTGTGCAGCGGTCTGCCCAGGGAGAGCCCCGTCTACAGTCGGGACCCTGAGCCAGGGAAGGAGAGACGCCAGCCACAGTTAGTATAATCCTGGTACTGTCTGAACCTCCATTCAACAACTTTTTAGCACAATTAAAAGGTAAGTGGTACCTGCTCAGTCACTCCTCACGCTGTCTCCTGACAGGCAGCATGAAGGGCAAACAGAAACAAGTAAAGGCGCACATTATGACCTACTGGAAGAGTGGGAGCAGATGCAACCAACCAAAGCATCTAATATTGACTTCAGATACATGTCATTAAGGGGCAGGTAGGGGTTAGACATCAGCAGACATTGGGGTGCGAACCCAGTCAATTAGGCTAGACTAGACTATCGTGACTGTCGTGCTTGTTACTAGTAGTACTCTATTATAACTACTACTTCTACTACTGCTATACTTCTACTAACGCACAATTATGCAGTTTACGTAACAAACACATACATAAACAAAAAAGATACCCAAATTCATGTAATAAATCCCGTAATTAGGTTCAAAATGGCGTTAACTTTCCAGCAATGTATTACCCGTAGTTAGGAACGCACTGCTTTGATCATCAAAAAAATCTTCGTAAAACCGAGGTCCTGACTCACTTTGATGACATAAAAGAACCCGGGGCACTTATCGCAAAGAGTAGGGGATATTTGGTGTCCTGGCTAAAACTGCCCAACCAGGCTCATTCAATCTGCCCCCTCTAATCATAACCCTGTATAGTGGGCTGATTCATTAATTCCCTCACTCTCCACCTCAAACTGGTGTGTGGTGAGCGTTCTGGCGCTGATTGGCTGCCGTGCATCACCCATGTGGATGCTACACATTGGTGGTGGTTATTGAGGTCCCTCCCTTCATTGTAAAGCGCTTTTGATTGACCAAAAAAGCGCTATTTAAATTCTATCAATTATTATTAGTAGTATTATCAACATTAGAAAGAATTGACTAATTCAGCAAGATGATAATATCCGATCTTACCATTGCAAAACTCTCTAACATCTTAACCAATGAAATAATCATAGTTTAGTTCATTACGTTCAGTACAGGTAACTCCTGGCTCTGGTTCCTGGTTTGCCTACTGGATGAGTTCAATATCAATGTGATGGACAACAGGACTTATGGACCTAAAATAACAATAACATATCACAGAGTAATGTATCCGATACAAAGCTAACAAGTTTCTTGTCAGGAAAATCTCAAACTGTATATTAATATATATACCAAGGTCAGCAAATAGGGCTTGTACAGCAGACTGCATCATGGGAACTTTTGTAGGCGATACTCAGTCGTATATCAACGTAAATATATACGTTTACTACTGAAAACATATTTTTTCCGAGTTGGCATGAGAAACGCTGTGTCAGTTTGAAACACAACAATTTCTCTCTCATTTTCACAAAATGAGAAAATCATTTCACGATTAACTAGTTAACAATGACTGGTTTGTTAGGGTGTGGACTGAAACCTCCCCCCCTCCCTTTCTGTTGTAGATAGCTTGTACTTCCTTGAAGTCAAGAGTTCAGCTGCACTGTCGCCCTCATGTGAGTGGCAGGTCTTGTCCACGTAAGTGTTACAACTAAAAAGATTTCTGTTGTCTATCAATTTAAGTTCAAGTTCCTCAAATCAATAAAGTGGCATCCAGGTAAAAAGCTAACATGATGATTTGAATAAACAAAACTAGTAGTCTAATGCATGTTTCTAGTATGAAGAGTCTAATTGTAATCTTCAGACATCATTTCACACAGATTCCAAGCAGCCTTGGAAATGTGAAATGTGAAATTAATTCCAGAGAACTTGTTATTCTAGAAAACAATAAAACAATAATACACCTACACAATAAAAAAAGAGATTTCAATAATTTTAACAAACTGCGGACACTCACGTCTTTTTATTTTTCCGTTGACAGAACCACACCCCCACCACTGCCGCCAACACAATTGCCAGCGCCGCCAACGGCACACCAACCGCAGCTGATGGGTATATATCAACTCAAAAAATAGCCTCAGTTACATGTATGGCGTCATCGAATATGACATGAAATTAAATCTCTCACTGTTGCGACACTTGACTGTCACACAACTAGATAATGTAATGGAACCTGATGTCATGGAAACGTCCAACAGAAAGGGGAAAAAACATCACCTGGCTGGATACTTTGATCCTTGGGTGATGATTCATCTGTTTAAGTTAAGAGATCAGTTCAATGAAAATGGTCAGTATATACATACACACATTGTGTATGAACAGCATTGCGTATAAACACAATAAATAGCTTACTTTTCACTGAGTCTGCGTCAGTCTGTTCACTTGTGTTGTTTAACTGTTTTGCTATTGCAGATATGAGATCAGTTAAAGGGTAATTCCGGTGTTAAATGGATTTGGGATATGTTTTGTATGATAACGAGTTGAAACGTTTGTTTTGGAGCACAAAAACCACATATAGACGCTTTCTTCAGTTGGCTGTTTTTAGCCGATTCTATCAAAACGCTATAAACTTGGAACAATGGGGGCACTGGTTATGGTAAAAACTAAATCGCTATTTTAAACCACTTAAAAGGCTAAAAGTAGCCGGACACTTCTTTGGTTGTATAATAAAGGTCTTAACATATAAAATAAGGCATTGAGAACTTTGTAAGTGTACAGATTGTTTATTAAAAATGACATTTTATACACACAATACCATCAGTAGATCACCCGTCGACGCCATTTTGTTTTTAAGACTCGATAAGTAGATTGGCGAACACAGAGCTTGCGTGTTGCTGACGGATGTCGCAATCTCTGTGTTCGTGGCGTCGAACAAAATGGCGTCGACGGGTGATCTACTGATGGTATTGTGTGTCTAAAATGTCCTTTTTAATAAACAATCTGTACACTTACAAAGTTCTCAATGCCTTGTTTTATATGTTAAGACCCTTATTATACTACCAAAGAAGTGTCGGGCTACTTTTAGCCTTTTAAGTGGTTTAAAATAGCGATTTAGTTTTTACCATAACCAGTGCCCCCATCATTCCAAGTTTATAGCGTTTTGATAGAATCGGTTAAAAACAGCCAACTGAAGAAAGCGTCTATATACGGTTTTTGTGCTCCAAAACGAACGTTTCAACTCGTTATCATACAAAACATATCCCAAATCCATTTTACACCGGAATTACCCTTTAAGTACACACACACACACACACACACACTAGATTCTAGTGTTTGTGTGTGTGTGTGTGTGTGTGTGTGTGTGTGTGTGTGTGTGTGTGTGTGTGTGTGTGTGTGTGTGTGTGTGTGTGTGTTTCTTCTAGTGACTAGAAAAAACACATCCGCTTACGTCTTTCCGAGTCTGATAAAGAAGGAAGCATCTGAAACTGTCGAAGATGAGTGGTCAGTGGACAAGTATGAAGCTATTATATAATATTGTTACAAGCATTGATTTTTCTCTTACCAGTGAAAAATCTCTTGCAGATTTCAATGCCCTTTCTGAGGCATTTCATAGTCCGGTTCAAACATTCATCTTGTATAGGCAATGCCGTGTCGTGGCCAAGGTACTTTACTGTCTAAGCAAAAAAAAACAATTGGATAGATAGGATCAAACGTTGTTTGATCCTGAGAAATTTATGATTCCAGTAAAACGTTATCAAATACAATTAAAAGTATTACAGATTTAGAAGCTGCATGTGTCTACAGTTTACCCTTTATATTACTCGTATTAAGCCTACAATGCAAAATGGGTGAAATATTAATTTGAGAGCTTATATGGCCCATATCATTTCTACAATGCTACGAGAAATAAAGTCGATCATGGCTTCAGACACAGTTTGATCTAACCTTATTATCATCGTAGACTTCAACTTCGTCGCACACTTCATCGAAGGGGTACTTATATTCACCGTTGACGGTAATGTTTTTACATTGTAAAGGTACCTCTTCGGGGGGTTTTAGACAGCCTATAAGGTCTAAACGAGATAGGGTTAGTGAAGATTATACATGACTTTTTATGAATGTAAAATGTTAATACAACTGTATATAATATCCAACACCTTCACTATTACGCTATCGACTGCAGCAGTTTATACATAAATAAACATATTGCAACATTCCTTTAAATTATCGTAGGCCAAGCCCACACTTCACTTTAAAACACATGTCTAGCCTACTTCCAGACTAATTTAACAAAGTTAATCTGAGAAATGAAAACAAGTGTGTCAAACCGGGATTTTGTTAAACTGTCAAAGTCCTGTATGGGGAGTTTGGAAGGTATCTTCCTTCTTACCTGTGTCGAGTGATGTGAGAGAGACTGACAGAATACAAGTCATATAAAATAAACCATTCATTGTACGCCTTTGCTTGGACTGGGGTTGCTATGGATGAAGATTCCGCGAGCCTTTCCCCTAAATGAAAGTAGCATGCTCAACGGCCGCCCTTAATACGTCATAGCACCAACGACAAGCATTGGGTGATGTGATCACAGATTAGTAAGGATTCTCGGGAAGTAGGCTATAGCCTTTAGTCTGATGTAGGTTATAATAATGCTATCTCTATATTGAACGGACATAATTTCACGTTCATCATCAGTTATAAGTCAATGAAGTGAATTCAAGTGCAAAAAATAATATATGTTGTAGCGGCGACCAAGAAGTACACGGAGTCAGGTTTTAACTTAACAGTAGCTCTGCGTCCCATACACCGCACGACTGCAGGCTACTTTTATTCCACACACACAAACGCGTGAGAGAACAGCACACCGAATGAACAAACATGACATAGTCAGTGATGGTGGCGGCAACGATAAACACACTTGTTAGCAATGAACAACACACAACTAAATAACAACCCGAACCCATTTTAACCCCACTTAACCTAGTAACAAACAAGGACTTAAAAAAACCCTTTCATCAACTGAAAACACTTAACTCCCAGGATCCCCTACGCGACCCCAGAGGGTTCGCCACAATATATAACCTATTGTCAGTTCTAATGTAGAGTTAAAGTGAGGTTAACTAACTAACTTCCGAACTGAAATAATGTGTACGTTCTTCTTTTGGGTCCGATTCAGTGAGTCATGTAACCTCTCAATCCGGCCAGGCACAATGAAAAGGTCATAAATCAGACTTCCTTTCAGGCAAATTAAAGTAGGCCTACAGCGTTGGGTTATTTCACTTGGAATTCTAGCGGGTAGCTAAACTCAAATCACCAAATAGTCTGTTCCTTTAAGTTATGTTTTTCAAAAGTTTATGAACACTTATTCCCATGTGGGTTACCGCAATCTACCATAGTTATATATATTTTTTCACATTTTTTTCGCTGTTACAATTAGTTATGATGTGCAGTTGCATTGCAACACATGCACACACGAGTTGCGCGAGAGTTGACACAAGATGGCGGTAGAGGGCTGAACCTGAAGCTCATGTGGATGAAGATGTTTAAGCCTATTCAAGTATATGTTATATTCATGAAGTGAAGTAGGCAACATTCAAATTGCTGTATTACCTTTTCTTAGTGCTTGTTGTTGTTTTTGCTTTTTCAATAGTGCTTGATTAAAATGACGCAAAAATGTTTTTGTTTTTGCATTTTGCTTTATTTAGAATACAGCCTATGAAGAGCAGATGTTTAATGACCACAGGCTTCTCAAATATCTTTCTCTCTCTCTCTCTCTCTCTCTCTCTCTCTCTCTCTCTCTCTCTCTCTCTCTCTCTCACACACACACACAAACAGACACATACACACACACTGTAGATGAAGCAGAAGCCGCCTCCGTGCCAGGCGCTTCGTTTAACCGGCACCCTCTCTGGTCCATCGAGAAAACACAGAGCGCGGCCTGTGTCCCCCGAGGGGGCCCTGCAGGTCTCTCCTCCACCTGTCCACTTCCCCTCCCCTGTCTCCTCTGCTCCTCAACTTCACCATTCCCTCAACAAAAAAACACACCTCTCCCTATCATGAGTGGGTGACGTTAAATCGTGCTGTGATGTTTTGGTCACTCTCTCATGTGGTTCAGAAATTTTGCATTGCCTTCGTCAGACACATTTCCCTATCGCGGAGAATGCAGAGCGACCGGGTGATCCCTTACGAGAGGACTCAGCGTGCAGTGTCTCGGCCTTGGCTTTGGTCGAACATATACATTCTTCGTCGTTGTGAGCGACAGATTATGGTGAATATAGAGATGAATGTAATTGAAGGCAGCGGGGTAAAGGTTCGACCTCTTCAGAGTCCAAACAACCACCTCTAGCTCATATAACTTATGAGCGGTTGTGTCATTTGTTGTGTCATTTGTTGTGTCATTTGTTGTAATATTGTTATATAGTATGGTTCCCCTCAGGCAATACATACTGTACATTCCTCCCACCCCACATAAAACAACAGCACAACAACAACAATGTGTTACAAGGTACTTTGGCTTGTGGTGGCTGAGAGAGCTGGGGGATAAACTGAGCGGGGGGGGGGGGGGGGGGGGGGTGCACTATCCAATCATCAGACCCGTTTTTTCCACAGATATCGAGTGACGGTGGGAGGCATGCATATCCTGCCTCCCGTCCTCCCTGCCAGAAAGAGCCCCTTCACTGCATAAACATGGAGGGAGGGAGAGAGGGAGAAAGAGAGAGGGAGGGAGAAAGGGAGAAAGAGAGAGAGAGAGAGAGAGAAAGAGAGATACAGAGAGAGAGAGGGGGGAGGGAGAAATAGAGAGACAGAGAGAGGGAGAGAGAGAGGGAGGGAGAAAGATACAGAGAGAGGGGGAAGAGAGGGAGAGGGAGAAAGAAAGAGACAGAGAGCGAGAGAGGGAGGCAGACAGAGAGATACAGAGAGGTAAAGAGGGAGAGAGAGGGAAATAAAGACAGATATCGAGAGGGAGTGAGCCAGAGAGACATAAAGATAGAGCGATAGAGAGGGAGGGCGAGGGAGATAGAGAAAGAGGGAGAGAGAGACGGAGTGGGAGAAATATAAGAAGAGTGGAAGAGTTAGAGAGGAAGGGAGAGAGTGAGGGAGGGAGAGAGATAGCAAGGGAGAGAGGTGCGAGAGAGAGAGAGGAAGGAAGGGAGAGAGAGGGCAGAAAGGAAGGGAGAGCGATAGGGAGGAAGGGAGGGAGAGAGAGGAAGGAAGAGAGAAAGAGGGAGAGAGAGTCGGGGGGAGGGAAGGTGAGATAGAGAGAGAGCTAGAGGGGGGAGAGAGAGTTGTGCAATGACGCAGGAAGACTCGAAAAACAGACACACAGAGCCAAGAACACACATCTCTCCCAAGGTCCACACTCACGAAAAGAAAACAACCCCCCAAAAAAGTCCACTGTTAAGCTCTTAGCAGATGTAAATACCAACCAGGGCCTCTGAGGTAAATAAATACATCCCTCTCTCTCTCTCACTCTCTCTCTTGCTCTCTCTTGCTCTGTTCCTTCCCTGTCTCTCACTTTCTCTGTCGCTCTCTTTGTCTCTCTTTGCTCTGTACCTCTCTCTCACTCTGTCTCTGCGTCTGTGTCTCTGTCACCCTCATCTAGTCCTTTTCTCTTTCCATTGACACAGAGTTAGGGATGGATGGAGGTGGGGGGGGGGGAGGTAAGGGTTGAGGCAGGATAGGGCGGAGGGAGGTAAAGGTGGATAGGGTAAGGGTGGAGGGAGGTAGGGAATAAAGATAGGGTTGTTGGGTGGAGATTTCATTGGGACAACACGTCTGACCACTATACCACTGTGAACCCCAGCGCAGAGATCCATTTGGGTCGGCCGTGCAGAGGTGGGACAACATCGGTGGAATCCCGAGCAGCGGTGGAACAAAAGGCCCCCAGCAGCCAGTGTCAGCACGGACCTCCACTGAGGTCTCACCGGCGGCTTTTAAAAACAACCACAACCAAAATAGTACAGATGACGCCTTGTATGAAAATAGTACACACACCCGTTGCAGGTCTCTGCGGCTGTGTGTGTGCGCGCGTGTTTGTGTGTGTGTGTGTGTGTGTGTGTGTGTGTGTGTGTGTGCGTGCATGTGTGTGCACATGTGTGTGTGTGTGTGGGGGGTAGATGGATGACATAGGGCACTAAACAGCACCTTTGACTGAGAAAAAAACTGAAGAACTCCCCCCAAGTGTGTGAACGCTGGCGAAAGGAAAAGG
>NC_136944.1:17164504-17169504 GCF_949987615.1 Pollachius pollachius
AAGCAGAACAATCCGCTGATTCGTAAGCTGGCTATGCCACGTTGCTGTCAAAATTAAGGAAGTTGGGGTTCATACTTTCCAGACATAAAAATGGGGTCACCGGCCTAAAAGGGTCAGGACCCCCCCCTCCCCCCCCCAGATGAGGAGGCCGGACATATCCACATCCAGCGTGATAACCAGGCACAGCTGGGAGAGCTGTTCTGCCTGAGGAGGAGCAGGCATGATCCAGTTATGTCCTTCTCAGGCCAGCAGGAACACAATGTGCTGGCCACGCTCTCTGCTCTCACCACATCACATGACAGGGTTTATTGGCTGTCATTACCAAGGCAGGATAGAGACAGGGACAGGAAGAGAGAGAGAGAGAGAGAGAGAGAGAGAGAGAGAGAGAGAGAGAGAGAGAGAGAGAGAGAGAGAGAGAGAGAGAGAGAGGGAGGGAGAGAGAGAGGAGAGAGAGAGAGAGAGAGAGAGAGAGAGGGAGAGGGAGAGAGAGAGAGAGAGTCAGAGAGACAGGAAGAGAGAGAAAGAGACTTAGAGTGAGAAAGATAATGGGGGATGTAAAGAGAAAGCATTGGTAGAGAGAGAGGGAGAGAGAGAGAGAGAGAGAGAGAGAGAGAGGGCGTGAGAGAGGGAAAGAGAGAGGGAGAGAGAGACTGAGATTGGGGGATAGAAAGAGAAAGCATTAGTAGGGAAAGAGAGGGAGATGAGGGAAAATATGCAAAGTATCTGAATGTCGTGTATATTCCGAGCCACGAAACAAAAAGTGTTTGCATGCAAAGGAACGCCTTTTGAACCCTCCTTCATACGAGTCCGCTCTAATATATTATTCAAAAGCAAGACGTAGCTTTGCAAGGTGAGGGCGGATGACCGAGTTTAGTTTACATATCCGTATCCGTATCTGTTTTTCATTAATCAAAGCGTTGACTCCATTCGTAAATGTGACCCAGAGCAAGAGTTTTCAAGCCTGTGGAACACGCCCAACTGTTCCAAATGTCTTGGCCGTACGCCAGGATCAAGAGGAATAAAACAACATGCACAAAAAAAAGGACAAATGTCATACAGGCGCCCTGTGTGCTGACAGCTCCCCAATGCAGGTGTTATACCTGTCTGCCAGGGATGCACCCACCCTACGTGCCTTGACTCACCTCAGCCTGTGATCCTAATCGACCTCTCTCCGTTGTCTGTGTCTATATCTGGTCCTCCCCCACGTATCTATCATGTTTTGATTTAAATACCCTGCCAAGGAGTTCCCTGGTCTGTGTATCTAAGTCAGAGAAAGGCCGGCTCTTGCTTTTGCTTAATGGTCGGGGCCGTGGCGGCCATTCCAATGTGTGTGTGCAACAAAGTGCCACAGCAGGAGGTAGTTCTCGCTCTCTTTCTCTCTCTCTGTTTCACTCTCTCTTTCTATCTACCAATGCTTTCTCTTTATGTACCCTATTCTCTTTCTTGATCTGTCTCTCTATGTTAGTCTCTCTCTTTCTCTCTTCTGTCTCTCTCTCTTCTCTGTCTCTCTCTCTCTACTCTCCTTCTCTCTCTATCTCTCCATCTCTCTCTAGCTCTCTCTCTCTCTCTCTCTCTCTCTCTCAATCTCTCTCAATCTCTCTCTCATGTGATGATGTATCACATATCTGACTGATGGAATTCAAGTATTTTAAAAGTCTCTCTCTCTCTCTCTCTATCTCTCTTCCCGCACTCGCTCTGCTCTCCAGATGCTCGTCCTCTTAATTGTTACTCATCAACGCTCAGTTAAGGGGAGAGAGCAGAAGAATCCGTTCACGCACAAACCTCAAGGACAGCGGCAGTTAGACAGAAGGACCCGTCAAAGACCCAGCAAACACATGTGTACAATACACACACACGCATATGTGCATGTGCTTGAGAGGCTGCATATGTGGATGTATTAGTGTACTGAATACACTGCATAAGTAAGACATACATACATACAGACATACAACGTACATCCTGTATGAATGTATGCATGTATGCAGCATGTACACATGTACAGCATATAGTGTATACATACGTACATAGGTTGAGGAATGAAACATTGGTCACGTGGCTCCTTAGTTACAATATTATGAAACAAAACAGGCGCTGAAAACCGCCGTCACATTCCTTATCCGCCCTGGGGCCCCAACAACGCCCATCTCTCCCCCTCCTCCTCCTCCTCCTCCTCCTCAAACCGTCACCCCACTAACGCTGCTCCGGACTCAAAGCAGCACGGCCTCTGTTAATAGGGACCCCCCCCGCCTTCACACGCTCACACACACACTCTCTTCCCCTTCCCCCTCCGCCTCCCCCCTACCCATTCATTTACCCTGCCTTTCTCTCCTGCTCTTAGTGTGCCCCTTATCCCATCTCTCTCTGGCTCTCTCTCTTTCCCTCTATATATATATATATATTTACATTGTATATTTTCTTAAATGTATTTCTATATTTATCGTATACTTATTTATTTATATAGTTCTGGATACTATTATTATTAAAGAGAGAAAGTGTGAGAGCAAGAGAAAAAGAGACAGAAAGGGATAGAGAGGTACTGGAGAGAGAGAGAGAGAGAGAGAGAGAGAGAGAGAGAGAGAGAGAGAGAGAGAGAGAGAGAGAGAGAGAGAGAGAGGGAGTGAGAGGCAGACATGAGAGAGAGAGAGGTGGAGAGGAGGGAGAGAGCAAGAGAAAATAAAGTCATGAAAGAAATCACCTCCACTTCCCCCAAAACCCTGTATCTGGCCATCCATCACCATGGTAACCTGACCCGCTGAAACGGCCCATCATGCTTCAGTGCACTCCAAAAGGACTGTGGGAGCAGATCAGTGGAGAGTGAGGAAGGGGTTATTGACAGAAACTAGAGGAGGGGAGAGCCTAAGTGGTGAGATATTATGAGCAGTAGAAGCTTCTAGTAACTCAACGTTCGATCACGTTTGAGCTCACGTTGAATTGAGCTGAAACAAATTGCATAACTTAACTGTTGCAGGAAATGACCTGTTAACTGTAAATCAGTGACGGTTGGATCGTAAAACTAAGAGGGGTGAATGTTTGATTTAAATTAAATCAAACATGAATGTTTGATTTAAATTAAATCAAACATTCAGTCAGTTAAATCAAACATTGTCCAATTTTAGTTTTACAATCCAAACAACTAGTGAGTTGAAGACATTAAATCGACAGTGGAGAGTTAATACATTCAACATTCATTTTATTGGTTTGGTGTATTTTTTTTTCTTTTGAGTACAGTGGTTATTTCTGCCATTAAGACATTCACAGAGAGGGCTAAACATATAATTACTGGGAACAAACAATATAGCTTTCTGGTAATATCTGGCTCAGTCTAGTAGTTAAGACAACACATACAAAAGCACACCTCTGTACCTGAATGACGCAAACGCATACAAACACACGTAAAAACGGTAAGAACAAGGCCACTAATACTTTTGAAATGCTGTGTGGTTTCCATAATGTCATTGCTATTTACATTCAATTGGTATAATTTCAACAAAACAAACATATGGGACTTACAATACCAAGAAATAAACACTGATTATTTTTTTATATTGAGATAAAATATACATATATATATATATATATATATATATATATATATAAATGATTGATTACAAAAAGAAAGTTCCAATATGTATTGCAGGCTCAAGTGCTATTTATGAACACAACAACAGAAGAGCTGTGGCAGCCATTTTGGCATCTCCCATATACAGAGTGGCGTAACTCAAGGTGCATCTCAGAGGTCGGAGTTCAGGGTTCAAAGGTTAAAGGTAACAAGTTCAGTCAAAACCCCCCTACCTCTGGGACACAGTTTTTTTTTTTTTTAAGTGGTTAGCATAAGGACAGGGAACTAGCCTGATCACACACAAACACGCCTCTCCCAGACACTGGTGGTTAGTTGAAACTAAACCAACATGCTTTTACTATCCATGTGTACGAACAACATGGAATGAGCCCTATTGTGTGTTGGATTCGGTTCGCGGTGACGACACACAGCTTATTGTAGCGCCCTGGTTATTAAGGGGTGGGGGGTTGGGTGCAATTTGATACAATCCACAGGAATTCAGGGCACTTAAAACATGGAGGAAAGTTATGTGTGTGTGTGTGTGCGTGTGCATGTGCGTGCCTGTGTTTGTGTGTGCGTGTTTGTGTGTGCGTGTGCATGTGCGTGCCTGCGTTTGTGTGTGCGTGTTTGTGTGTGCGTGCCTGTGTGCGTGCCTGTATGTGTAGGAGCGTGTGTGCCTGCCTCTGTGTGTGTGTGTGTGTGTGTGTGTGTGTGTGTGTGTGTGTGTGTGTGTGTGTGTGTGTGTGTGAGTGTGTAACCAGAGTGCGCCAGTTGGACCAGAGCTGGGTATTACAGTTAACAAATGGCTGCCTTTTCCAGGGGACAGTGATGCTCGTGATACAATAGGATTGGCTCATGAGAAGCTCGGCCTAATTCACAGAGCGCAGTTCCCCCTCCCCCCCAACGCAGAGCCCACCCTAACAACAATAAACTGAACTGGGAACTTAGGAAGAGTATTAGCAGCTTTGTCCACAAACGCAATGTAAAAAATAGAAATATTTGTTTATCTGTAGATGTAGATATATATATATATTTTGTATAGGTATAGATATATTTATGTTACAAATATAAAAAATATCTTGTGTGTTCATTTTACTCAGTTCTTGTCAGTGGACGGTTTCATGTTTCTGTACAGTCACGCGTGTATTTCACATGTGTGAGGGTGTCAGCCTGTTTGCTGTGTGTGTGTGTGTGTGTGTGTTTGCGTGTGTGTGTGTGTGTGTGTGTGTGTGTGCGTGCATATGCATTTGTGTGTGTGTGTGTGTGTATGTGTGTGTGCGATGTCTGTGCATCTGCCATTTAAAGAGGTGTAGGTCTGCACCGTTCTTTCTCTTTCTTTCATGTGCATCAGTATGCGTCCGGAAAAGCATGCATGGGGGTTAGATTACATTCCTTCTCTCAATCTCTAACATCCAAACATCCCCCCCTCGCTGTTAGACAT
>NC_136944.1:17174504-17182004 GCF_949987615.1 Pollachius pollachius
TGAGCACACATGTGAATTACTTCTTCCTGTAATTACTGTTTATTGGTATATTGGCTTATCTTATTTGTTTATCAGCATGCTGGAGTTATGTTCTCTGGTAATTCCTCCCCACCCGGTTTGAAACTGACACAAACGATTGTTTCACTTCAACTTTCATACTCACATAAGTAGAATACAGTGGGTTTCAAATCAAGCAAAAACATTGTTATTATCGCTATTAATATCATAGCATTTTTTTTACCTTGCCTTTGTTTTCTTTTACTTTGTATCTATTTTCCTTTATTCTATTTTACTGTACGACAATGTTTCTACGTGGAGCACTTTGAGTCTGCCTCGTGTAGGAAAAGTGCTTTATAGATAAAGTTGCCTTGCCTTGTCTATGATAGAGGCTCCGTCAGTCAGGGGGGTCTTACCGTGAGGCCCGTGATGGTGATGCCCCCGGCGATGAGCAGGCTGTCAGGGATGGCCTCGTGGGCGGGGTTGGGGTAGTCGATGCTGGGGTCCCCGCAGAAGAAGCCCCGTCGGTGGGGCGTGACGGCCTTCAGCTCGCAGGCGAAGAAGGGGATGGAGGCTGGGGGGAGAGGGAGAGGGATTTAGATATTTAGCTTTCATGTTTGTTGGATGTTTTTCTATATTTTTGCTGTGGCAGACGCTCAGGTTTTTCAAGTACACAACAAAAACACGGTAATTTGAATACATAATACCGTGACGAAAACAGACAAACACAACCTGACAAACAGTATTCATCAGACAAAGCATATATTATTTTCAAATTCATGAATATCTGCAGGCCTGTGTTGCTCAGGTTTTGAAGTAGGAAGACAACAAGTAAGAAGGGGAGAGGGAAACAGGAAAAGTGAAAGAGAAAGAGAGAGAGGGAGGGAGGGAGGGAGGGAGTGGGGGAGAGGGCGAGAGAGAGTGTGAGAGACAGACTAGGACAATTGGGCCCTTTTGCCTGGAGCAAGAATGGTATGAAAGAGAGAGAGTGAGAGAGAGAAAGAGGGAGAGAGAATGGACTACAGTTGCGAAAATGAGCGGCAGAAGGCAAGTCTTTAAGTCTGTCAGTCATCCGATGACAAGATCTCCAGATTCCCTGAGGAACCGGCATTCCAGACATAGCCAAGCTATGTGTGGAACGACCTGAGAGACCTGTGGACGCTCCTTGCTCGAGGAATGACGGAAAATAACGACCGATAGATAGAGACAACGACAACACTCAGAGAAAGAGTGACGTGAGGAGTGTGACGCTAGCGATTAAAAGATAAACGGCAGACAGAAAGAGAGAGACAGAGAGATGTGATTAAGGAGGTCCATTACGCAGAAGAATTACAGTGTGGTGAAAGCGGGGGCATTAAAACGTCTTCTAGATTCTAGAACGTTCCAGCTGCCAACAATGCAGTGCTGTTCCCTTAAGAGGCCGTGGCTGGGCTTCTACCTAGTATTACATTAACTACTGTCCTAATCCTCCTTTTTTTATTATTATTGCGTTCTATTATGATTCACCGGTGGGGTGAACCAGCAACGAGAGCTTCGGTTTTGCGGTTTGACCGACCACGGCGTTGCACACTTGAGCAAACAAAAGCTCTGGCCTTGATATCAAGTTCAACGGGCTCAGCGCGGATAAGGAGGCTCCGCCGTTGCCGAGAGACAAAAAACATATATGAGACTCCGGTAGAGAGCGAGAGCGAGAGATTTGATTAAGTAGTTCACATTTGTGCTGTTAAATATCCGCTGTGCTACATATCATATTTTGTATGTTATTTTTCCTTGACAATAAAGCCCCATGAATCTTGAGGATTGAGAGAGAGAGAGTGAATGACAGAGGGAGGGGGAGAGAAATGGAGAGAGAAAGGGATAGAGAGAGAGAGAGAGAGAGAGAGAGAGAGAGAGAGAGAGAGAGAGAGAGAGATCTTTGAAACACCCAATCACGAGTGTTTCAAAGATTTTCTTTTATCCGCAGGTTGGACTTGAAACCAAGATAGCTATCGGTTAAGTTCCGCAACGAGGCGTCTCCCCTATCGACTCTCCCATGATATTGCGTCCTGACTGGCCTTCTGTCCCATGCCCCCTGGTCCCAACCCTGCATAGCCAAGCCAGAACAGGGGACTAATCATTAACCTTTGTCATCCGTGTTGGCTGCAGAGTGGAAGCCAAGCCAGCAGCCAATGTCTGGGTAGTCCCAGTCTCAAGCTACGTGACTGGAAAAGACATGCCACACACACACACACACACACACACACACACAGACACACACACACACATAAACACAAACACACACACACACACACACACACACAAACACGCGCGCACACATGCAAGCACACACTCACACTCAGATAAATATAGATGTTGTGCCTTACCGGAAATACTCACAAACACACACACATGCACACTAACACACTCACACACACAGACAGAGACCCACGCACACAAGCCTAATTAGATGACCCATTTACAACCTAGAGATCAATACGATTATTAGGACCGTATGACATGAACTGATTAACTTTTGTCTTGTCTTTTATAGTGGTCCAAGTTCATCTCGTCCACAAAACACTATCTTTTTCCCTCAATCTCCAACGATAACCTACTCACAGTGTCACCCTCTGAATAATATCCCATATCTATTGAACAGTGGCTATCAGCAAAAACCTGCAAACGCTTTGATTGGTTGTGATGCTGCAGCCGAGCGGGTCGTAATTGGGTGGGAAAAAAGGGGGAGTGGCTTCATTACTTAACGGCGTCTTTGCAGTGACCTCCGCTGTGATTAGAAGTCATGTGGCCCTGACGGAATGAAAGAAACACAGATAAATGGACTATCTGTGACGGTGAGGCAGTTCAGGGAGACGGCTTGCCCTGAACGGACGACCTGAGGGAGGGACAGATCTGTTGATACGAGAACAAGAAAACACAGAGAGAGCGAGAGAGAGAGAGAGAGAGAGAGAGAGAGAGAGACAGAGAGAGAGAGAGAGAGAGAAAGAGAGAAAGAGAGCGACAGAGACAGAGAGACAGAGAGAGAGAGAGGTGGGGATTGAGAGAGAGAGAGAGAGAGAGAGAGAGACAGAGCGAGAGAGAGAGAGAGAAAGAGAGAGAGAGAGAGAGAGAGACAGAGAGAGAGAGAGGTGGGGATAGAGAGACAGAGAGAGAGAGAGAGAGAGAGAGAGAGAGAGAGAGAGAGAGAAAGAGCTTCATTCAGACAACCTCTTCCTTGAGATAATAGAAATTCTATGATGAAATGAGTCTTTGTTAAACAAATCCAAACACTGCGGTTTGAGGTTCTCAAGGATTAATAAAAAATGTAGGCATAGCAACGGATAAGTACCACAGATAGATTGACGGCTGACATGTAGGTAACTGATATGGGCGGGGTCACTGAAACATAAGAACTGGTGCGAGCCATAAATAAATCATCAAGCATAACAACTGAGACAGCCGCATAACGAACGAGAAGCCTTGATCGTATGAAGTATAGATAACACCAAGCCTTGCTATCAGAACACCTCCCTGGTTCCTTCCTTTCGCCCACTCAGTCACTGACCCAAATATCATGAATAAGCCTTCCGCCCTGAGCCCCTTATCATAACCAGATCTTATCGATATGGGCCCTGACGTTGCCCCGCATGCACTCGTGGACTCATGGCATCCGTTTTTTTGGGGGGGATTTCTAAATCGTCAGAATATATTCCACACGCAGCTCAGTTCAACGGCCCAGTGGCGGCTTCCACTGACAGGAAATCAATACTGAGCCAGATAATGAATAACAGCCTGCAGCGTTTGTCGTGTCCGTCATCCGGTCTGTCCGGCAGAGTCCAAGGGTCGTGGTGGTGGAGCGGGTTATTGTGTTACCACCGGGCTGGGTTGGTAGCGGTGGTTATGGTGGTAGTGTGGTGGTTGTGGTGGTGGTTATGGTGGTGTTGGCTGGTGGTTATGGTGGTGTTGGCTGGTGGTTATGTTGGTGTTGGGTGGTGGTCATGTTGGTGGTGGTGGCGGTGGTGCAGGTTATGTGGTTATCACGGTAGTGGGTGGTGGTAGTTATGGTGGTAATGTGGGTGGTGGTAGTTATGGTGGTAATGTGGTGGGTGGGTGGTGGTAGTTATGGTGGTAATGTGGTGGGTGGGTGGTGGTAGTTATGGTGGTAATGTGGTGGGTGGGTGGTGGTAGTTATGGTGGTAATGTGGTGGTTGGGTGGTGGTAGTTATGGTGGTAATGTGGTGGGTAGGTGGTGGTAGTTATGGTGGTAATGTGGTGGGTGGGTGGTGGTAATGTGGTGGGTGGGTGGTGGTAGTTATGGCGGTAATGTGGTGGGTGGGTGGTGGTAGTTATGGTGGTAATGTGGTGGTGGTGGCGATGGTTATGTTGGTGTTGGGTGGTGGGGATGTTTGTGGTTATCATGGTGTTGGTAATGCGGTGGTGCTGGTGGTGGGGGTGGTGGGGGTTATGGTGGTGTCGGTTCCTTCCTAATGGGAGGCCTACGCCCAGCGGGTCAGGGGCTTAGCGGGGACAAACATCCATCTCGTCTGGCCCCGGGTTGGCTCGCCTTTAACGGCCATGTTCTCATCTGTTTACCTCCCCCCCTCCACCAATAAGGGAAGGGCGGTGTTAACAAAGTCAGCCACGCTGTCAGGGTCAAAGTTCAGAAGCATTAGATCACCCCACTAGTCTTGCGTTCTCTCTCTCTCTCTCTCTCTCTCTCTCTCTCGCTCTCTCTCTCTCCAACACAAACTGGTAGGAGCGTCTCTAGGCATCCAGCTCCTTGCTGTGTGTCCATGCAGAGAGGGGGACAGGGGACGGACGGTTGTCAGATGATAATCAATGTTTGCGTGGCGCAGTAATGGACAGATGGTCCATTACTGACAAAGCCAGAGTGCCACGTTGTATCGACAGGGCCGGAGAAGAGAAGGGATCTCCAGGACTGGGATCATTTTCAAGGCATTTGCTGGCTTTAATGGGAGCCATCAGACACCATGAGCCAGACCCAGAGCAGTGTTTTATGACCTCCGCCTGGGCCAAAAATCCATGGCCGATTTCTGCTCTGTATAAACACCACATCTAAGTCAACACGTGGTATGAAGTCTTACATCAGACTATTTATTTGATTTTTGTGTCTGCTTCAAAGTCCATGAACTTATCGGGGGGGAAAACAATAATTCAATGATTGACTTAAATTGATCATAATAAACGGAGAGTCTTCAATAAGATGCTACAATAGGAGGTTTGCAATATCACAGGGAAAGAAAAACGTTTACAGTGATATCATACCGCATATGAACGTCACAGGCCACAGGAAGATTGTTTGAAAGGGATTACAGGGATAATACGGCACATTCTTTTCATTTCGTCCTGCCCTACTTTAAGCTGTATTTTATTGGCAGGTTTCCATGTATAAAAAAAATGAAAACTTGAAATGTATACACACCCACTTTTTTGTTTTGGGTGAGCAGCTAAAGAGGATCATACAAAAAGATGAAGTGATACGTACTCTACAATAGTAGAGTAATCTTTTCGTATGGGACGGCTCAGTGTGTACGGGCCTGTCCGGCCAAAAACAAAACAGGCACGGTGACAAACACAACCAACAACAAGTCAGATACATCCACGTCACCTGGCACTACAATATTTTCCACCAATCTCTCCCAGGATCGTCCAACACGATCCAAAACGCATCCACTGATTGTGCTGTCGAAAAAAGCAACCGCACACTAAGTCAAACTGCATGCATGCGACCCAATCACGAGAAAAGAACCCCCCAGGTGCCTGCGTGCCTTTCCCTCTCGACAGCCCTCCGAAACGACTTCACAACAAGACTCGAGAGCTCTCTGGAGAGCCTCACATCATCTGTCAGGCAGCTGTGAGCAAACCCCTGCACCTGGCCAAGACATGGTGCGCACACAGAGCTAACCGTGCAGGCCTACTAAGAGGGAAGGGGAGGGAGGGAGGGCGGCGGGAGAGAGAAAGACAGGCCCAGTGCAGCCAGGGTCTGCTCAAATGTTCGGCTAGCCGGTTCCCTGACACTCAAAGCAGGAATGCTTTCAAAATACTGAAAGGGGACAAGAAAAAGGAGAGAGGGTGGGAGGGAGAGAGGGAGGGGTGAGGAGAGAAGGAGAGGAGTGTGAGGGGAGGCTGGGGGGGTGAAGAAGACGAAGAAGAAGAGAAGAAGGGAATTCTGGGGAGAGGGGATATGTGCCTCCCTCTTAACTCTTCTGGTTCTCATTTACACATCTATGAGCCCGGCCCAGAATGAGCTCACTTGTGCAAGGGGGGGAAAACAACAACTGAATAGGAGGAATAGAACGAGGGAAAAAAAGATAGAAAGAAAGCAAAAGAAACGTCAAGGAGAAAGGGAATAAAAGGCAGGGCTTAGGAGGAGAACGGTGCAGATGGTTGTTATTCACACACATGCTTTGAGGGCATTGTATTTCGTGTGTACTAGTCAATAAAGTGTCAAACTGAAAGAAGGGCCAGGAACTCATTGCCAGCAGGCAAGGAGATTGACAAACAGGGGTGAGGGCTGTGGGAGAAAGAGAGAGGGAGAGCAAGGGGGCTGAGGGGTGAGGGTTGTGGGAGAGAGAGAGGGGGGTTAGGGCTGTGGGAGCGAGAGGGGGGGGGGGGGGGGGAGAGAGGGATTGGGGGGGTGAGGGGTGTGGGAGAGAGAGCGGGGGGGAGGGAGATAGAGAGGGGTTGAGGGGTGTTGGAGAGAGAGAGAGTGGGGGGGGCTGAGGGGAGAGCGAGAGGGAGAGAGAGGGTTTGGGGGGAGGGAGAGGGGGGGGGGGGTTTGGATGGAGTGGGGAGAAAAATGAGATGTGGTCGGGGTTCTCTGTGAAATACAGCAGAAGGGGGCGATTAGCAGTGGTACTGGAATGTGGGGGTCAGAGTTCTGGGTTCTTAAGGGACCCGTTTTGTAAACAGAACCCCGCCTCAGCCGGCAGAGCACCCCCCCTTTACGCTCTCACTTACACGTGCATTCGTATGCATGTACACGCAATCACACACACACACACACACACACACACACACACACACACACACATAACAGACTATGATACAGAAACACACATACAGACACAAACATACACCGACATAGATGCACGCAAATGCGCACATTTATACACACACACAGAAAAACACAAACTTACACCATAGACATGGACACACACACACACACACACACACACAACTCGTCACACAGACAACCCCAAAAAACCGCCATACCCCTGCGAACACAACCAAAGCCACCGCGAATAACACAGCCGACCCATTCCGCTCTCGGCAGACCGAGTAAACGTTCTCCCAGCCAGCAAACCACACAGAACCAAACAACAAACTCCAACGGCATAGCGCATCACGGTACAGCAAACAGGCCGCCAGTGAACACAGCAAGACGGATTGCGCCGGCCTTATGACCCACAGAGCCTACGCAACCGGATAGACCATTGTGATTCAAACGGCCAATCCAAAGTGTCTCACCCTAGCCAGGGCATTGTGTAGGACCATCCTGGACCT
>NC_136944.1:17187004-17254504 GCF_949987615.1 Pollachius pollachius
GAGATGAATAGAACAGAAGACACGTGTGCATATTCTACAGGCCTCACCGTTATGACAAATGACTAAACACCACATTTCTGCACAGCATCCATCATCCCTGTGTGTCCGGGAGCCCCTATAAACAACTAAAGGCTTCAGTGCTAGAAAAGCAGGTGGTGTATAGTTTGGAAATGAGTTGGCTCAGGTGGACTCATCAGAGGGAAATGTTCTAGTTACAGTTTTTCAGAGTAATTTACAATCCAGTACCAACATATCACTTTTCCCCACCAAGCCGAGGCAAAGAATACCTTCAAGGTGGAATGTGTCGGTAATTGATAACAGCTACAACGGCTGCAGGTTGAGTGGGGCAGGTTTCTCCAACAGATGTGCATCTTTATTGTTGTTAGGCTTTAAACTTTATACTTTTAAGTTAGAACAGCCCACTTTCACACACACACACACACACACACACACACACACACACACACACACACACACCCCCCCACACACACACACACACACACACACACACACACACACACATCCCAAGCCTGGCCAGATGCTAAGCGATGAATCCTGAGTGCTGGATGTCAAGGTAAGGAACCGAGGTGCATTATTGACTCAACGCAGGCCCTTCATAAATATCGAACCCTATTCAGCGCATTAGATTAGCCCTGGCTACTGGCGCTTTCAGCCATGCCCTCGAGACAGCGTGGCCGGGGAGACAATTAGGAGGGGGATGACGGGTTAGACAAAAGTGCTCTCAGTCAGATATGAGTGGGGCGCACAGGTCAAAGAGCCAGTTCATTTCAAGCATTAGAGATAGCATTCATGGCCACCTGACGGCACAGATGAGTCAATTGTAAACCCGCCGCTAATGCATGAGACGGCGAACAAGTGAGGATTAGAGAATAGAGGAAGACAGATAAGCCACAATAAACCACATTCATGAAAAAAAAAAAACGTTTTCTGTAAATAAGGTAGACAGATGGTAGACACATGCCACGTCTAACCACAAATCTCGAAGCTGTTGAGTTTACTGACAGGCATACACTAATCCAGTGGGGTATGCAAGGGCCACATTGGCGTGGGCAGTGTCGCATGAGAAGGGGTTCCGCCTAGAGAGACCACTTCCTCCTGTCTGAGGCACATTATGCCACTTCCTAACCACTAAGTTGATGATGTGTGTCAGAGAAGCGTGCAAACAGAGCAACTAATAGCATACCTGCAGGGGGTTATGGAACAATAAGTAATGAAATCTAGATGCATGTTGTTCTTTTTTTTTGTCAGGGTTTCTACAGCTAACTGCCAATGCGACAGCAGACCTGTCTGTCTGCCTAAACAAGTTCTGGTTATTCGGCTCCTGGGTAATCACTCATAAAATAGGATTTTTTGTGCCTTTGCTGCTTGTGTAACTTTGGTGTGCTGTGCTTTCTAGTCACGTAGATGTCATCATTAACTTAGTGATGTTCTGTAGCATCATGTTTTATGATCTGGGAGACTGTAAAAGTAATACCATCTTCAACTGGTTGTTGTAGTAGTAGTAGTAGTAGTAGTAGTAGTAGTAGTAGAACTATGGCACGTAAAGGTATGTAATAACACTTAGTTACCTGGATACTAACCGGTTCTTGTTTATGTTTTGTGCTATGAATATGATTGACGTTTGGTCAACATATCCATAACATGTCAATGATGTTAAAGGGTATCATCAAGACCTAAACTCTAGCTCATTGTTATAATAGTCCAAATGATTATGTTGTAAACGTAAATTAGCAACCCTAAACCTAAAGACAATGTTCGACCCGTTTACAAAATGAAAAACTTCGAAAATCACATAAAATGATCCCCTAATTTTCTCCAGCGCATCCCATGCGTTACCATGGGAACAGGAAAGTTATCCAGTCAAAGCGACTCTGCTGCATCAAAGTGTGTCGGTCCCTCTGGACGTCGTATTTAAAAATACTTCCTTCGGACTTTTGACATTTATATGCAAGGCTTTAAATAAGGAGATGATTAAGATTAAATATTAGTTATTCTTCAAAAGTCCCAACAGCTTTCAGAGTGGAAAGGACTGCATAGTTTGAATTGGTCATAAATGCTTTATTCGAGTGTTGAATAACTGTGAAAACTGCAGTGTGAGATAGATTAGAAATATTGCTACAAGCACAAAAAAGAAAGAAAAAGAGTTGCGTCTCCTACCAATACACAGGCACAATAAATCCAGCGCGACGAGCATCCTGCTCTTGGTGCAAAAGGAACTTTCCTCAGGTTGGCGGAGGAAATGTTTCCCAGCGCCGTTCTCCTTCGCCTCCCCGGCTCCACCATTGTCGGCCAACCGCAGCTGAAGTTCAGCGTCCCGGGGCAGCGTGCTGGAGTTCATGTGGGAGCTGTTCGAGTTGAACATCTGCCTCGTTTCTAATAACGGGTGGGCTCGAAGAAGAAATGCAGCTCAGAAAGTTGTTGCCTCGACCCGGTTTCAGCGGTTTAAAAAAACCGAACTCTCAAAACTTGTAGTCCATTGATCAGTGGGGATGTTTTCGTCCCAGGTTTTTGACAGCAAACGTGAACCACTCAAATAGTCAAAAAGTATTTCTCGTAGAGTTGTCGATACACATCGAAAATCTCCCAAGACTATGTTCTCAAGATTCTTGATCAGCCAAAAAAACGGTGGGTGCACGGTGACTTGATATTAAACATTAAAGAGTAACGTTATAGCTTAAGCAACAATGAACTATAACCCCACGACTTACTTTCGTCCGGTATGGACCTTTTACAGAACGGCATTAGACAACTAATCGTAATTCACGACTTAAAAAAACAACACGACCACAGAAATCTGTGTCCTGCTATAACGCGGGAGCTAAAAGTGTGTTGGATAGTTCTGCTGTCAGGCCGACCGACTTGTCCATGTTCCACTCAGCAGTCTACGCGTAGTAACTATCCCATCCATGTGAGGAAACTTTCCCCCTGAGCTCCCCATTAGTTCTCTTCAGCCCCTCCCCTCTTCAGCAGTCAACGTTGAGAAACGCACATATGGTTCTGCAACCTAGTCTTAAATCCCACACCAGTTTTAAACCCAGGACATAATTAAGGAGACAATTTCAATATAGTTAAACTTACTAAATTAGCTTAGAAATCAATCGAATGAAAACACATTTCGATTACAAACTGTTAATAGGCCTACATTGGCAGAGATTCTGTATTAGGCCTACTTGGCTTTTGGCCTCATAGGCTGCATTATTTTGATACAGACGGTAGACCTTTTCCAAAAAGGCCTAGGCTACTGTGCATGGAACTGTGATCTTTTATAACCACTATGACGAATATACAAGCCAATCACAAGTTACAACTTATTTTACAGTTTCGTAAAGTAAGCATAACATGCTCAAAATTCACGTTGTGTAGTCACAGGTGTCTGCTACAGAGGGTCAGAATAAATGTTGTACTATGTAGGCTATTTTAAGTTAGTATTTTTTTTACCTACTTTACACTGGCTCACTGACTTAGCATTTGCAGGATGCGTTTGCCCCCTAGTGTACAGAAATTGTACGTTTTTTCTTCTCAATTTAGTCACGTTCCTTCGATTAATGAATGAAGTGACCTAGCAGACCGTATGCTGCTTATGCTGCATTTGTGATCATCGGGTGAATAAATCGCATGTTTTAGTTGTAGGCCTACACTGTTCTATTCTTCTTGTTGTGTTTCTGAATCGGGTTTTTGAATTCGTTGTTATTTTGGGCCAAATATATTGATGCTTTTTTTTTGCCTGATGTGGAATGTGAACAGGACCGCATTGGGTTGATTTGATTAATTAATGTTTGCCTCAAAGACGTCAAGGCAAATGCATGACCTTTATCGTGATGAGATGCATGCCTTAACGCATAAAATAGGTCTAGGTCTACACAAACCAATTTAATGAAGCATTTTAAATCGAAAGAACACGTTCAGAACTCGTGACTGGTGAATATTGCCGAATCTTGCCATAAACCATCACAGGTTTCGTAGAAGTGCACCTTAGCTGTTCATTTGAACTCCACTAGGTGGCAGCATTATTCTCTGCCGCCGTCTTAATCGTGGACCCCTGAACATATGTTCATCTACCAGACTCCATTCAGTTTTGAAGGATTCCATTTTATATCAATTTTATTTTATACCAAAAAAAAACTCACAATATCTGTGATGAATATCTATTTCCCTCAACTCACAACGAGGATTCCTCCCCTAATGAGGGTAATGTATTGTCACTTAGATCAACATAACAATATATCAAACTAGTCACAAGTGGTATTTTAATATCTGAATAGATAATTGGGATAATCCTTGCATTCAACCCTATGGCAACACAGAGCTGTCACACAGTGTAGCACCCAGGAACCAACTCAACTTTGTGCTTTCTTGGTTACGGGCAGTGCAGGAGTGCACCTGGCTTGTTTAATGGTTGGTTATTGTTTTTAACTTTAGTCATGCTTGACTGCAATTTGCTTCACATAGCGCCAGATAAAGTTATCAATTCCTAACATCCCAAAATGTGTTGTATTTGTTTGTTTTTTGGGACTGACCTGAAATTGAACTGGAATTGAACCTGTACCCTCAACCAAACCCTGAATCCAAACCTAACCCTAAAACCAAACCCTGACCAAATCCTAGTCCTAACCGTACAGCCAAAGGAACTTCAGTAAATCGCCAAATGATATTTGGTTATATACTTTTCCCACTTGCATGTCCCACATGATCCCTCAACACCATGTTCCAATGCTAATAGAAATGTTCAATCATTTAGGGATCAATTGTCACTGTGTGTTGGAGAGATGGTGGAACGGGAAGGAAAGGAGTCTTAAGACGTTGGCATCTTACTACTTCAATGAAGAAACAGGTCAAAACAGCGTCTAGCAAGGGACGAAAAGCAGAACTCAAGGGCAGATTTATGGAAGTGATTCATCAAGTAACCTAATCCTATGTGACAATGTCATCATCATAACACGGGTTGGGAGGGGGGGCGGGGGGGGGGGCTTAAGGACACACCACCTTCACATTCCTGTGCTGTGCTGATTCATTTTGAACACTCCACATCACACCAGTCACACACAAGCCATCAGCCGTCAGAATACGTTGTAGAAAGTTCGCAGAAAAACAACCACAACAAACACACTCATACACAGCAAGGTCAGGAAGCAACAAGTCATTCAGCGTTCTGCTGGCTGCCTCTGAGGTAACGAGAAGCAAGCTCTCCTGCGTCGTCGTGTCTCTCGAGGGGTGGGGGACTCCTGCCTGCTTCCCCGGGGAGAAGGGATGGCTCGGACAGCTGAGTGCCGCTGTGTCCACTACCTCTTCCTTGCCTGGCTCCTCTTCCTCACCGCCGGCCAGGTGGTCTTCCTCACCCTCAACTACACCGCAGGAGTACACAACAGGGTGAGAGAGCGATCTGGTTGTTTATTGGTTATCAGTTACAGTTAGAGTCTAGCCTATATGCCTAGTCACTACTATCTGCTCGTAGAATAAAGGAGTCAAGGAATGACTTACAAGGAATACAAAGCAATCAAATATTAGGTTATTAATGAATTTTGGAATTCATAGGGACACTGTATGTCTTGAATAAAGTAACGTGTAAGAAAAGCATGCTCTGTTGTGTGCAACGCCCTACTATGTGTCTGTGTGTTTGTAAACACCTTTGGAGGGTGCTTTTGAGACACCTGTGCAGAGCCACTGCTCACTGTGGTGGTTTCAGAAGCACAGCTGGTTGTGACTTCATCTCAGTGTTTGACTCATGGCTGGTTGTCAAGACAGAGCCCACAAGGCTCATAGCAACGTGGGTGCATGGCACTGCTGCCACTTATTGATATATATATATATATATTATGTTATTGATGCTACCATGGCGTCATCCAGTATCCTGATTGCAGAAGTTTGTACCACAGTTGTGGTTTGAAAATGCAATACTTGTTGAAGTTGACGTGCAGTGATACCAGTTCAGCATTGTTTGTGTTTCTCTTTTCCCTTTCCCAGTCTAAGGGTGAGGTCACACCACAGCCCACAAGAGAACTCAAACACAACCTTAAACCACAGGTAATCAATCTATAGATCTATTTTTAATGCAGCGTTTCGTTTTCGTCTTTATCCGACCTTATTTCCACTTGGCAGTAGTATGGTTAAAATACGTCAGCGTCTTCTTTTTCTTTCGTCTCTTCTTTGTATTGCTTTTCTGAGAACAGTCAACATCCTTCTTTCTTTTTTTCCTTCATGTAACAGTCTGTCAATAGAGTACCTCTACCACTCTGTTTCTGTGTTGGTTTATCTGGCTGTTTTCTGTTTATGAAATTTGTATGATATTAATAATACTTGAGCACTTTCAATCTCAACAGGTCAAGGAGAAGATAGCAGAGTCTTTTTCAGGCAAAATGATCACTCTCGAAGCCTCAAAAGGTACAGTACTTCCCCTTTTAATGGGACTGGTTGTAAAGAGGGAAGGGATGCACTGAGGGCTGCTATGACCTGACCGGATTTACATTATGTTGAACGTTTCTCTTGACAGTATATAGTTGAATAAAAGAAAATTGTTTGAATCATGACACGAAAAATAAAACTTAAGTTTTAGGTTAGGTAGGCTAACACAAGATTTGACAAAAAAAAACAAAAAACGATTTAGCGAATACGAAATAGTATGTTGTGCTTAAACAAGACATTCGAGAATATCTGATGTTTGGCCCAGGATTAACACCGTGACACCATACCAATCCTGAAAATAAGTTTTAAACATTAAAACATTAGGTAATTGTATTTACCAGCACAGCGTTTAGCGTATCAAAAACTGATCCCCACTTCTCCACCCTGACCCAGTGGACGGCGAGGGGCGCATCCAGTGGAGAACCAGGAGGGCGGAGCCGCTCCTGGTCACGCTGGCCGGGGAGGTCGTGAGCCTGAAGCAGGACGCCTACTACTTCCTGTGTCTGACGGTGACCCTGAATAACGAGCTAGGGCCCACCGCGGTGACGGTCACCCTGAAGCGCAACGACCAGGTCATCCTGGAGGGCCGGGTCCACGGAGCCACGCTCAGCACGGGGCCCCTGGTCAAGGTAGAGGACATGGTCGGCTCGGACAAACTGGTGGTCACCGTCACGCCCCCGGCTGGAGTAGATGTGACTTCCCCAGTGAAGACCAACCTGGGGATCATCTGCCTGCCAAAACCGCCTTCCTTCCCAGCCCAACCCCCACCACCGCCGCCGCCTGGGAAGGAACAAGAGCAGATATGACCACAGATCCTTGACGACGTTTTGAGCGCCTTCAGCGCCAGCTAAAGGGCTGAGTATGGCTCCACGTCGACGCAACGCAAGGGGGTTTACGGACCCACGTCGTTGCGGACCCTCCTTGAGTCCTCCTCAAGGGCCGACATGCGCCTCCCAAAAATTGTAACCTTGCGTCGAGCTGATGCAGCAGCAAGGGCTGTGATTGGTCTGCCAACTAAAACCCGACTATTTGCATTATTTACTTTATTGACAGTTTTTTTTGAAAGCTCTTGTTATTTTATTTATTTGATTGATAATGTTTCCAGTCTATTAGTCAGGTTTCAGGTTGACGTGCGGGTCAGTTGATGAGTTGACATGTGAATGTATGGCAGTGTGCTAACAGCATAGCAGTTGTGTAAATGACTCAAAAATATTATTGAGCTGTGTCTGTATGTGCTGCCTTTGAAAGCCACGTCCGTTGGTCATTTAGTTCAAATGAAATAAATAAAAAAAAATCTTAAATTGAGTGAGTCATCCTCGATATTTGGCCTGGTAAAAATGTGTTATAATATTTAATAATATTACTATTCAGAACCGGGAATTCCCACTCAAACCCCTATTGGGGAAATGAATAGTCTAGCGTGAGTCACAATACTAGTCTCTTTCAAAAAACAAGCCCTTCTCAGGGGGAATAACAGACAAATGGTCAAAGAAAATGTGTCACTAGTCAACCCACGGCTGTTAACATTTACCCCGACCGCTGTTTTGAGCAACCTCGGATAACCTTCATTGTCCTTTATGATCACTGCGTTCTCACTTCTCTTGCGGTGCGCAGGTTTAAGGGCTACACAGATTAAACAGACTGGTCCCAGCAGAGAGACAGAGTCGAACACAAGGGGACAGCATTTAGCTGAGGACAAATCTGGTTTCACAGAGCCTCCGATGTTGGCTTGTTACGACACAAAATCAACTCAATCGGTAAAGCCCCACAACAACTCTTGCTCTCAACCTCACACACACTGTAGCTTCAGACACACACGCACACACAACCTCTCTCTTTCTCACTCCCTCTCACCCACACACATACACACAACTCTCACTCTCCCTCAGAAACACACACAAACATTCTCTTACACACACGCACCCTCTTGCACTCTCTCCAATGTCGACACACACACACACACACACACACACTCGCTCTATCTCACACACACACAAACACACACACACACAAAACACACAAACACACACACACACACACACAAAAACTAAAGCAGGACCAAAATTAAATGAAAATGATAAGTACAATAAATCAAATGGTAAACTTTCAAATGTATTGACATGTATAGTCATAACCTTTCACAAGGTTGCGTTTGGTTCTTGACGTTTATAGCCAGTTGGCTTTGCCACGACAATCATCGTATTTGTACAATACTTTTGCCCGCTGTACAATCGATAATGCCAAAAGTCCCATAATGTAAGATCATTTTATAATTTTGGGACACTTAATATCAATAGGGGAGCGAGGGGCCACTGGGGTGACGGTCACCCTGAAGCGCAACGACCAGGTCGTCCTGGAGGGCCGGGTCCACGGGGCCACGCTCAGCACGGGGCCCCTGGTCAAGGTAGAGGACACCCTGATGGTCACCGTCACGCACCTGGCCGCCGTGGATACGCCTTCCCCTGCCAAGACCAACCTGGGGATCATCTGCCTTCCCTTCCCCTCCCCCTCCCACCCCATGAAGGAACAGGAGGAGAAATAACCATGGTTCCCCGACGACGTTCGGGGCGCCAGCTAACTGTTGATCCTTAATGTATTTGCCCTATTTACTTTATTGACCGATTTAAGGAAAGCCATTGTTATTTTATTTATTTTATGGATAATCTTGATGTCAGGTCAGTTGATGAGTTGACATGTGGATGTATGGCAGCAATTGCGTAGGAACCGGGGGGGACGGAGGGGACGTGTCCCCTCCAATATCGGAGACAGGCGCATTTGTCCCACCTAAAAATGATACCGGATCTGTCAGGTTTCCGATATGTGTCCCCCCCAATGTTAAACTCATTCCTACGCCCCTGTATGGCAGTGTGCTAACAGCACAACAGTTGTGTAAATGACCCAAACATATTATTGAGCTGTATCTGTGTATGCTGCCTTTGACAATAAAAGTCATGTCCGTTGGTAATTTGGTTCAAATTAAATAAAAAACCAGTGAGCCATCCTCGATATTTGGCCTGGTAAAAACATTGTTATAATATTTTAACATGAAGCTATTCAGAACAGGGAATTTCCAATGAAAGCCCTATAAAGACTTTTCTAACCCTAACACACAGAGACACACAGAGGATCAAAGAACAGGTGGCGCTATCAACCCACGGCTGTTAACATTAACCACAACCGCTGTTTGATACACACATGGATAACCTTTGTTGTACTTTATGATCACTGCATTCTCACTTCCCTTGCGGTGCGCAAGGTGGGCACTGTTACCGCGCTGGGTTTCATCCTGGCAGCTGGTAGCGATTAAGATCATCACTTTAACGGGGTAATTGTGGATGTCGAATGATGTCGACCCTCTTTGAATGAGTGTCTTATGCCATGCTTGGTGCCAAAGACTACACTCCTACAATCTCCATCGACTCTCAGATAGCAACACATCAGAGGGTCAAAGGGTTTGAATAATAATAATAATTAGATTCGTATAGCGCTTTTGAATGATTAAATGTTAAGCTGACAAACCTCTAATATACGTCACTTCACTGGTGAATTACGTCTTCATGTCTGTGTGTGCCTGTATAATCAAGGCCCCTTTGAGAGAGCAACTGGGTTTAAGGGCTACACAGATTAAACAGACTGGTCCCAGCAGAGAGACAGAGCCGAACACAAGGGGACAGCATTTAGCTGAGGACAAATCTGGTTTCACAGAGCCTCCAATGTTGGCTTGTCACGACACAGAATCAACTCAATCGATAAAGCCCCACTTCAACTTTGCTCTCAACCTCACGCACGCACTCTGTCGTTTTCTACCACACACGCACACACACACACAACCTCTCTCTCTTTCTCACTCCCTTTCACCCACACACAAACACACAACTCTCGCTCTCTCCATCAAACACACACACACACACACAATTTCTCTTACACAAATGCCCCCTCTTGCTCTCTCTCCAACGCCGACACACACACACACACACACACACACACAAACACACACACACACAAACACACAAACGCACACACACACAAACTAAAGCAGAACCAAAATTCTATTAAAATTATAATTGCAAAACATCACGTTAATCATTCAAATGAATTGACATGTTTACTCATAACCTATCATTACTCATAACCAGGTTGTCATCACAAGGTTGCGGTTGGTCCTTGCGTTTATACTTTATCTTTCCAATAAAGTGAACCACTTCCAGAAATGGTCATTTTTGCCACAATAATCATCGTATTTGTACAATACTTTTGCCCGCTGTACCATCGATAATGCCAAAAGCCCCATAATGTACGATAATTTGATCATTTTGTGACACTTAATATTAGTAGTTGTAATCAGTAGGCTATAGGCAATCACATTTTAATTATTTTCTGAACAGGATGAGAGCAGTAAATTTGGATTCTATTTATGAATCACTTCTCTTTTTGACATCTTTCCAGGTAATCATTGAACTTACAGTACACCCACGACACCACAGCTCAGGTTACGAGTGAAAAGCCTCAGAGGTTTAAAGGTGAGTCAGCCGAACAGCCCTTCTGGGCTTTCTGTCCCACACACATGCAAACAGGAAGTGCTACTCCTGCCCGCTGTTAGTACATTGCAACTAACAAACAACCAGGGGCTTCATGTATGGAGTACAGTACGGAGTGGATGGAAAGAAAAAGTATATTCTGAAGATGAATAGGCAAGGCAAGGCGTTTTCTTTCAGAATGAGTGTGTATTGTATGAGTTTGCACAATCATTTGGAGAGTGGCCCATCAATGGAACATATCAAAGTGTAGCAAATACTAACAGACCACCCAAAGATTTCTGTTCGATCTTTTCTCTCCAATGTGGAAAGATTACTGCATTTACAATCTCATTAATACATTGAGGGCCAAGGGCCACATACGACGCACGCTGCATGAATCAGACTAGAAAAGCAAACGCCCACTGAACGTTTCTACACTGTTATGGCCTGTAGCATTCTTCGCCCTGCACTGAAGGATGTGGTTTCTGGTGTGACAATGAGAGCTGCATGGGAGCCATCTGGTGAAAGCGAGACCACCCTCGCAATGGCTACAGGTCAGCCTTGCTCGACACAGTTCCTGTCATGACACATTAAACAAACTAATTTCATGGAAAATGTCTTTAGTAAAATATCCATACAAAAAAAGACAATTGGAAATCGGGTTTTATTGATATTATGATTGGGTATAAAAATAAGGTAGGCCTTGACATTCTAAAAGATAAATATGAAACAAAATTAATATAAAATGGGAAGAAAACTGTGGAGCAAGCGTAGGCCTATGTTAACATTTAAAATGCATAGTTCATGAATCTATGTATCAGAGAATCTAAAATAGATTTGTTTATTAGATTGACTGATTATTGTCCCAAGACAGACGAGTGATCAATGATCATGAACTAACCCCATCCATCATTCTAGATGCATGTTTTTTCACCCAAATCTGTGTTCCTGAAAATTTATAAGCGAGGCAGGCAATTTTAAAGCACAGCTTTAGGTTCTGATCAGTCGATTTACATAAAGATATTCACATGCACTTACAAGACAAACAACACAATGATTAAAGGCAAGTGGTGATTCGACAACAATAAAGATATCCAGCTTTTTATAAAACTGGTGAAAGCAAAGAAAGTGCAGTGAGAAAACGAACCGTTAAATTAACTTTTCAAAAGTTCATAAAACCGACCCTGCCATTGGCAGGGTTGTTATTTATTTAAGGGGGGTATTGGCAGGCGGCCACCAAGACCACTTCATCGCACTGGTGCACCTATATCATGAATGCGCCGAAGAAGTTTTCACTGGGAAAGGAGTGTATGATTTTGGACGTGGTATTCACGAAAATAGAATCCCCTTTCCTCAAGTGAAACACGCCCCCAAGATAGCTATTTAATTTCACCGTTGTTCGAGAGTGCAAGGAATTCTTCCTAGCCTTCAGTAGCTCAATGGGCCGGAGCTGGTCTGTGCGAGTCTAACAGTTTTTTTCAATTGCTTGAACACTATAGACACATGCTTAGACCAAAGTAACACAACTTGAAGTTTTTGTTTCTATACCTTAAACATATGAAACCATTCCTTAAACAAAAGCGCTGCTTTGCACTTTAGTTGCAATTGTGCAACACACTTGCTCCTTTCTGCAACACACTTGCTCCTGCACACTACACACTATTTCATACATAAGACACTTAATTCAAAAATGACATCTCATTGTACCATTGGGAAAACACATCTATTCAAAATACTAAACACATTGGGTAATTGAAAATACTTAAATGCACACCTCAAAACACTTACTTACAAAACTGAACACCTATCAGCCAGCTAAAGAAAAAATGCCTCAGTTAAGCCATTTTGAGAACTTTGCAAGCATGGATGCAGGAAGAGCAAGAGGCAGAGGTAGAGGAGGAAGAGGAGGACAGAGACATAGAGGAGGACGTGGTGGAAGAGGCCGTGCACAGAACATTATTTCCGATGACATAAGAGCAACTTTGCTGGACCATGTCATAAACCATGGTCTGACTATGAGGGAAGCTGGGCAGAGAGTCTATCCTAATCTAAGCCGTTTCACAGTTTCATCCATAATAAGGACATTCCGAAAACAGGTATGTCTTCAACTATCAGCCAGCTACAAAAAGGCCAAAGGGCAATTGTGCACGTCCCGGGCAGAATGGAATGGAGATTAGCAAGAAAAATACTCTTCTTTATTTTCTGAAGGGAGCGAAGCTTTGTGTGCTTGTGTGTGTGTGTGTGTGTGTGTGTGTGTGTGTGTGTGTGTGTGTGTGTGTGTGTGTGTGTATGCGTATGTGTGCATGTGGATGTGTGTGTGTGTGTGTGTGTGTGTGTGTATATATGCATATGTGTGCATGTGGATGTGTGTGTGTGTGTGTATATGCATATGTGTGCATGTGGATGTGTGTGTGTGTGTGTGTGTGTGTGTGTGTGTGTGTGTGTGTGTGTGTGTGTGTGCGTGTGTTTGGATAGCATCTATTCTATGCTCACGATGATGTGATTCATTTACAATTTGTTCAAATTTAGTTCAGTTGTAATGAGTTTAAATGCAGTGATAATGGGCCTACACTGCATTTCCGTAGTTACAGTGTAACTTTATTGTGTGATCAAATCTATTAGGTAATAACAACAAATTGATTAAATCATGAAACCTAGTGTCCTTGAGGCTTTATAGCAATAAGGCACCTAGCAAAATGCTTAGGAAACAATGTGTTTATAGTTGCAAGAGGATTAAAACCAATTGAAAAAAGATTGCATACAAATACAAAATATTGTCATTTTTGTATTCCTGTTTCATGAGATTTATGATAGGCTACTTATTATTTATCATTACTTATTGCTAATTGTATCGTTTCAGTACAAAAGCAGAGCAGAGTATAAGCACTATAAAGGATACACTGGTTAACTAATTCCGATATGGCTTTGGCGTTCCAGCTTTGAAATCCAAATAAAGCATTTTTCATTTTAATCAGGTAACTTTGTAGTTTTCATTTCAGAAAATGTCTTTGATGTCTTAAACAAATTGCCTAAATACACTCACACTAATTATTCATTTCAACGTAGAATTCTGTGGATAAGGATTGTGAAGCAAAAAAAGTACATATATCTTTTAATAAAAATTCAAATGTAGTGGCTTCAACACAGATCTTAAACTTTACGAACATGCTATGTGATGAAAAACTATTTTGATTCTTTGTGCTATGGCCATCTCGGGCTAGGTATGACCCGGAGAGTGGTAAATGTTGAACACGTGGTTTATTCAGAGACAGCAGAGACACAAGATAAACAAGCATGCGTTCTGGAGGTGGTTCATGAAGCATCTCCCGAACACAGGTAAACAAACTGTTTATATTGGCGGTGGGCGGAATGGTAAATAAGCCACGCCCACATGCTCTAATTGACCCAGGTAAACCTTTGGTACTTTCTTGGCTTTAGCGGAAATGGCAAAATGGCCATGTTTGTAATCTTTAACTTATCTACAAAATCATAAAACCATATATGATGTTGTCCATTACGTGGAGAAGAAACCATTCATAACTGTTGTTAGCTTGAAAAATGTCATCAGAAGTAGCATAGACTAAAATAATTGACACCATATACACAAGTCTGTGTTTAAACAAATACAGAAGAAAAAAAAAACACCATTAAAAAAATGTGTATTCTTCTGCTACCGACTTAAAGGCCTTCTTTCCTCCAAACAAACTGAAGAGTGGGAACATACTCACGTCGGCGGCGGGGTAGGAGAGACGATAGAGGAACACGGTGTGGTCCAGCCGCAGATCATCAGGGACAACAGTATTATGACCAGCGCCTGGTATGACCGGGTGACGTGGGTGCGGCGGCGGGGGCCGTGGCTTCGACGGAACGGAGCGCTGGGGCACCGAGGAATAGTGTCTATACAACCCAGTCTCACAGAAATATGTGACACTGTCACATCACGTCATTTAATCTATTCATTCGTGATCTGGGACACGTAATTTCAATTTTTCGTGCCAAAAGCACAAATTTCAAACTCATTCTAAAAAGAAGAGATGAAGCAGCTACCTTTTCTTCCGTCGCGGTTTGCCTACGAAGCAGCACACCTGCATTAAATATATCCGTGAATTGTCACAATTTCTCAGAATCAAAGGTGAAAGTAGAAGCGGGTGGAAAAAGCTGTCATATTGTTAGAAATTTGTGCTTTTGGCACGAAAAAATTGAAATTACGTGTCCCAGGTCACGAATGAATTGATTAAATGACGTGACGTCACGTATTTCCGTGAGACTGGGTTGGTCTATAGGTGTCTACCATGTAGGCCTACCCATCCTGCTGGATGTCATCGTTGTCCTGCATGCTCTCTCTCTCTCTCTCTCTCTCTCTCTCTCTCTCTCTCTCTCTCTCTCTCTCTCTCTCTCTCTCTCTCTCGAAGCCATAGATGAAGACCCAGGGCCCTATCTTGCACCCAGCGCATTTGAATTTTTACACGGCGCAAAGCAGATTTTTCCCCGCAGCAAACTCGCGCCACTAAACTTTCGCCCTGAGAGGTGTGTCGTCGAAAAGCAAAGGCGTTTTCCAACTGCCGGCGCAAATTATACATGGTGCTATCTTACAGATCAATAAAGCAGTTGCGCAACTGACCGAAAAATACCTGGTCTAAGTGCACTAGCAGATAGCGCAGTTGGTGTTGCTATTTTGACGTACAATGGCAGGTCGGAACTGCAGCATAAGCTTACACACCAGTAGGCTATGCACAGCACAAGCATGCAAATGATTTGCCTAACTGAAATATAATGATGATGATGTGGAATTGTGGAGGAAAAAAAATCCACAGGGGCTGCATGAATTAACACTGTGGTAGGCTATGCCATGCGGTAAAATAATAATAATAATAACAACAACAATAATAAACTCGAGCAAGGTAGGCTAAATCCCAGCCTTCCAAAACAAAATCTTGTTTTAGGGTAAATGATAACGTTGGTTAAATTATTTGGGAAAGAACAGCTGATACAGCGGTAATAAGTTGTAGGTACTTTTAAATCAATGCACCTGCAAACACCGTAGGCCTAGAGCAAACACATATTTTCTTTACACAGACATCATGTACAAGCACATAACTTTACATAACATGGCATAGTTTTACCGCGAGTGAGTGTTTAAAAGAATTAATGAATGCGGTTGCGCGTGTGTATGTGTGTGTGTGTGTGTTTAAAAGAATGAATGAATGCAGGCGCGCGTGTGTGCGCATCTGTTTAAACACACGCAAACTAAACACGGAACGCATAATACAGTCCATGGCAATGTATATAAAGGGGGGGACCCATGCATAATATGAACACAAGTCAATAACGATAATGTATACAATACTTGTAAGAAATGTGTGTTAATGTATTGCCTCATATAATTAAATAGACCCACAGTTGCGGACACAGGACCGCATATCATATGTGTGTTAAGTTTTGTTTGCCGACATTGACATGAAGACTCAGTATTTCTGAAGTTGTAGTAGAAAACGCTAATCCATGTGTGAATTAGGCTAAATTATTTGGCCATATACTGAGCCGTTTGAAGTTTCAAATTCATGTGGTCATGCATTTGTCTCATCGGGGACTGCAAACGCGCTGTCAAAATATCAACTTGTCAGGTTCAAATGCGCTCATGGCTCTTAAAGGTGATGGGAGATGGCACTCTCATTGGTTAATTGCATGTCAGCCTACGTCCAAAACACACCTACAGGTATTCAGACCAATCCATTTTAGATTTGCATCGGGCGCAAGAGTCATTTTTCCGCCAGTATAATAGCAACAGCGCCAGAGATCCGCCCACAAAGCTACGTTTCGTGCTTCTCACTTGCGTTTCAGACCGCTAAAATAGGGCCCACAGTCGCAAGTCTCAATATCTAAATGAAGCTGATTCAGGTTTTTAGGCTTACTGTGAGAGACACTATGGGTCTGAGTTACTACAGAAAATCTATGGAGGGTCAGTGGAGAAGCGTCTTCAGAGGGTCTCACAGGTGACAGGAAGCCCAAGAGCACGGAGAGGAACATCAAAGCACCCTCTGCTACAGACATGTAGTCAAGTATACTGTTCTACTGAGAACGGTATTGGTTTGACTTTGGTCAAGTTGTGGCCATGAAGGTAGCTAGGCCCACAATAGAGCATACGCAACTTAGTGTTGCTCAAATAGCCATGCGGACCTTAACAGTGTGAGTTATACTTGCATGTAAACTATGTGTATATTTTGGACAGGAGTGAAAGTCCCTGTACACACATTAAACAGACTGGTCCCAGCAGAGGCACGAAGCCAAACACAAGGGGACGGCATTTAGCTGAGGACAAATCTGGTTTCACAAAGCCTCAGATGTTTGCTTGTCATGACACAATATCAACCCCATCAGTGAAGCCCTACTTCAACTTATGCTCTCAACCTCACACACACACAACCTCTCTTAAACACACATCCTCTTGCCCTCTCTCTAACGCCGACACACACACACACACACACACAAACACACACACACACTCACGCTATCTCACACACACACAACACACACACAAACACAAACTAACGCATAGCCAAAATTCTATTAAAATGATAATTACAATAAATCACATTATAATCATTCAACTGTATTGACATGTTTACATATGACCTGTCACAAGGTTGCAGTTGGTTCTTGACGTTTATACTTCATCTTTCCAGTGAAGGGAACCACTTCCAGAAACGATCAGCTTTGCCACAATAATCATCGTATTTGTACACTACTTTTGACCGCTGTACGATAATGCCAAAAGTCCCATAATGTACGATCATTTGATCATTTTGTGACACTTAATATAAGTAGTTGCAATCGGTAGGCTATAGGAAAACACATTTTAATTAATTTCTCGACATGATCAGAGTAGTGTTTATGAATCTCTTCTCTTCTTGACATCTTTCCAGGTAATCACTGTTGCTGATTTGTGATGATAAATGGGACTCACACGCATAATTTCATAGAACAGGCTACAACTTGTTATAGTTTACTGGTATAGCCTTTTGTTTATTGATAAGCTATGGATTTGTTTTTAGCGTTGGGACATTTGTATTTAAGATAGCAGTCCCCCCTTTGGCAAGACTACCACATCCACACATGATATAACTGCAACAGCAACAATTCAAAATAATTTATATGTGTGCGGTGTCAAAAAGTATTTTGTCTCAATTGATTTTTGTTTTATACAACACATATTATCACCTATTTGTTCTATTGGGTATGTCTGGAGCATATTAACTACAACCTGTGTTGGATTGAGAACTTACACTGCACCCACGACACCACAGCTCAGGTCCCGAGTGAAAAGCCTCAGAGGTTTAAAGGTCTTCCTGTCCCTCACACATGCAAACAGGAAGTGCTACTCCTGCCCGCTGTTGGTACATTGCAACTAACAAACAACCAGGGGCTTCATGCACGGAGTTTCTTCGTTTAAGGAATGCGCAAATGTGGATTGAAAGAGAAAGTACATATTCTGAAGATGAATAGGCTAGGCGTTTGTTTCAGAACAAGTTTGTGTATTGTATAAGTTTGCAAAATCATTTGGAGAGTGGCCCATCCATTAAACATATCAGTGAGGGTAGCAAATACTAGCAAAAATCCCGAAGATTTCCGTGCCATCTTTCATCTTTTCAGCATTCATCCAATATGGAAAGATTACTATATTTCGGTGTCATTATTACAATGAGGGCCAATGGCCACGTAAAGACAATATTTATACGCTGTACAAATCAGAGTAGAATAGCATATGCCCATTGAACGTTTCCACACTGTTAGGACCTGTAGCAATCTTCGCCCTGCACTGAAGGATGTGGTTTCCGGTGTTACAATGAGAGCTGCATGGGAGCCATCCGGTGAAAGCGAGACCACCCTCGCAATGGCTACAGGTCAGCCTTGCTCATTGCAAGAAGGTTGCATGATAAGTATGCAACTTGGTGAGCAATGAATGTGGGTTTGAGTTTGCTAAGAAACACAGCTCCTGCCATGACGCATAAACAAAAACGGATCTGATAGAAAATGTCTTTAGTAAACTATCAATAACAAAATAGACGATTGAAAATCGGGTTTTATTGATTTTATGATTTTATACAAATACAGGTAGGCCTAGACATTCTAAAAGATAAATATAAAAAGAAGTCTGTTATCATTTGATATAAAACGGGAAGAAAACTGTGGAACTAGCATAAGTCTATGTTAACATTTACAATGCATAGTTCATGAATCGATGTATCAGAGAATCTAAAAAAGATTTGTTTATTGGATTAATTGATTATTGTCCCAAGACAGACGAGTGATCAATGATCATGAACTAACCCCATCCATCATTCTAGATGCACGTTTTTTCGCCCAATCATAACACTGTGTTCCTGAAAATTTATAAGTGAGGCAGGCGATTTTAAAGCACAACTTTAGGTCCCGATCGGTTGATTTACATAAATAACTTCACATATATTTACAAGCTAAAACAACACAATGATTAAGGCCAATTGGTGATTCAACAACAATAAAGATATCAATCAATAAAGATATAAGGGGCTCAACATTGAAGTTCTTCATCGCATTGGTGCACCTATAACATGAATGCGCCAAAGAAGTTTTCACTGGGAATGGAGTGTATGATTTTGGATGTGGTATTCACGAAAATAGAATCCCCTTTCCTCAAGTGAAACACGCCCCCAAGGTAGCTGTTTGATTTCACCGTTGTTTGAGAGTGCAGGGAAATCTTCCTAGCCTTCAGTATTTCAATGGGCTTGAGCTGATATGTCTGAGTCTTAAGAAGGACAATGTGATCAAATAAAGCTCTCTCCGTGAAAAAGACCTTGGAATAGACGAAATAAAACCCTTCATTTTTCACAAATAGTTCCCCTTCCCTGTACTTCATCTCGCGAAGGACTATGTCGCCTTTTGTGGTCCAAGACAGGCCCTCTTTACCGGGACGAATGTTGAATCCATTGCCTGAGGGAGGGTGAGAGAGAGAGAGAGAGAGAGAGAGAGAGAGAGAGAGAGAGAGAGAGAGAGAGAGAGAGAGAGAGAGAGAGAGAGAGAGAGAGAGAGAGAGAGAGAGAGAGAGAGAGAGAGAGAGAGAGAGAGAGAATTTACATTTGTAAATTCAGATAACATTAGAAACATGACAAATGTGTTTTCAGCCCAGACTACTCCAATGCTTTTGGTCATTTTAGTTGAACTTTAAGTAAGAAGGGGCTTAAAACACAAACCAGGTTAGTACCAAAGTGCTGCACAGAATATTTTATGGTTCGAGTGCACATACAGACAATACACATGCAGTCAAATAGAAAACAGAAAATAGAGAGCGTACAGGAGCAGTAACATGCAGATCTTTAGAAACGAAGGAGTAGGATTTTAACCAGATTCTGGGAATTGCACTAGTTGATTCTGGATGAAATAAATACATGTTGAATTCTTTCCTGGTCCGGAGGAGATGGGAAGTGTCTGATATTCCTAATTGTCCTGAGTTGAAAGAAGATTTCTCGACTGAATCAATTTGGTTTTCAGATTAAGTGTGCTGTCAAAAATGAAAGCGATATTTTTTATGCAGGATCTGACGTAGCTTGAGAGCAGGTCAAGGCCCATGTCATTTGGACTGGTGGATGGCTGGGCTCTGATGAGTAGAGATTCAACTCTCTTTTCGTTTAACTGAAGGACATTTTGGGCACATCCAGATTTATATTTTATTGGTATTATTTATATTTTATTAAGCTTTATTTGCTTAAGTACAGGAATTAAAGAGCTGGTATATTTCCACGTTGTCTGTATAGAAATAAAACCTCTGATTGTGATGTGCTGACTCAGAGAGGCCCACCCAGTCTCTCGGACGACCAATCGAGATGTTTGGAACGACCGCCTGGAAAGCCGCCCTTAAATCTTCCAGAATTCAATCTCTGCGGCCTGGAGAACCTCCTTTATGACTTTTATAAGGCATGTTTCACTTCAGTTGTGCTTGAAGAAATCAGATTGAAATTTCACCGTAGATGTTTTGCTTAAAAATTACAGTAACTGATAAGATGAACGTAACCTTTAAACAAGTAGGTCTCAAATGGAAAATCTGGTTCAAATTGTTTGGTGCAGTGTTGCGTTGATTGGCTACGTAAATGTAGCCTTCATACCGAATAACATGTTATGTTTTTTATTACAACATAATGAAGCAGGCATGAATCGAACTGGTGACCCCGAACACATCATCAAGAAAATGTCGACATGATGTAATATAAAGCGATTATTATATATTGTGGACTGATACTCATGTTGACGCCTCGAATAGAATTTTAATCATTTAATCATGAAATACAACCAATAACATACCTGTCAGATGGGCCATAGGCTTGGAAAGCTTAGGAGGGGCTTTAGTGGGAGGAGAAGCATTGTCTGCGAAACATAAACAACAAGCCTACAATCAGAATGTGACAGGGATTGGTGCATTGGAGTAGATTGTGATAATAAGCTGAGATGCAGGCCTACCATCAGTCAACTTGGATGCAGATGGTGAGTCAGCCTGGAATGGAGATTAGCAAGAAAAAGACAACTCTTTAGTTTTCTAAAGGGAGCAAAGCTGTGCGTGTGCGCGTGCACGTGTGTGTGTGTGTGTGTGTGTGTGTGAGATTGTGTAAATTGTATTCTATGCTTACGTGTGATTCATTTACAATTAGTTAAAATTTAGTTATGTGTTAATGAGTTTAAATGCAGCGATAATGGGGCGATAATTGGGGGAACAATCTATTAGGAAATAACAGCAAATTGATTAAATCATGAAACCTAATGTAGATCTACTTGAGACTTACTAACAAAAAGGCAATCAGCAAAATGCTTAGGAAAATATCTATTTATAGTTGCAAGAGGAAAAAAAACAATTTTAAAAAGACTGAATGAAAATATTGTACGTTTTGGATTCCTTTTTCATGAGATTTATGATACTTATTATGTATTTATTATTTATTGTTCATTTTATCCTTTCAGTGCCAAAGCAGAGCAGAGTTTAAGCAGTGTTAAGGATACACTGGTACACTAATTCTGAACTCTATTCGGCTTTGGTGTTCATGAGTTTCAAATAAAGCATTTTTCATATCTTTCATAACTTTGCAGTACTCTTAATTTCAGAAAATGTCTTTAACGTCTTTACAATTTCAAATACAATCGCACTAATTATTCATTTGAAATCATTTGAGGAACACAACTGGGAATTCAGTCAATAAGGATAGTAAAAGTAAAAAATAAAAAGATAGAACACTTTACGTGTGCTATGACTACACAACTCTGTGTTTAAAGAAATATGAAGAAAAAAAACACCATTAAAAAATGTGTATTCTTCAGTTACAGACTTCAATCAACTCAATGGCCTTCTTTCCTCCAAACACACACTAAAGGAACATACACTCACGTCTGCTGTGGGGTTGTAAAGACGATACAGGAACACGGCCTGTATGGCCGAGCTGCTGATCATCAGGAACAACAGCATGACGACCAGCACCTGGCACAACCGGCCGGCCTGGGACGGCGGCGGGGGCAGTGGCTTCGACGGGATGGACCGCCGGGGCACCGGGGGATAGTTTGCATGGGTGTCCACCATGTACACATGATGCGGGGTGCCTTCGCAGTCCTGCATTGCTTGCTCCTTCTCTCTCTCTCTCTCTCTCTCGATTGAACCCAGAGATGAAGACACAGTTTTCACGCAGGTCTCAATGTCTAAATGAAGGTGATTCAGGGGGTTGTTACTGTGAGAGACAAGTGTCTGTGGGACTGATATACCACAGAGTTTCTATAGAGGGTTGGGGTGTAGAGGCGGCCGTGTGAAGGAAAGTGAGAGAAGCTCAGCCCCTAGAACAGTACGATGATGATGTGTACTCAGTGGAGAAGAGCCTTGAGAGGGTCTGGCAGGTGACAGGAAGCCACACGAGCCCAGAGAGGAACATCAAAGCACCCTCTGCTAGGCACGCACTGTTCTTAACACGTCGAGATACATTTTCACTTTCCTTTTGATTGGCTTGTGACAGAATGCGAGCAGATGGATAGACAGAATGACAAAGATAGGCAGACATGCAAGCAAGTGTGCATGCATGCACACACAAACACACACACACACACAAACACCCACACACACACACCAACACACACGGAACATTTTCACCATGACTACTCCCCACTGGTAACACTTGAACATGCATTGATATTTAATCAAGATCTTCTCTAGCACGGTTTTGCATGTGGTTAGCTTCCAGGCTAGCGAGAACGGTATTGGTTGGACTTTGGTCAAGTTGTGGCTATAAAGGTAGAACGGCCCACAATAGACTAGCATAGTAGCAGACGCAACTTAGTGTTGCTCATACAGCGCTGCAGTCCTTAATAGAGTGAGTTATACTTTCATGTAAACTATGTGTATAGCTTGGACAGGAGTGAAAGTCCCTGTACATGTATTTTTGCTGGTATATTTTGCATTGCTTGTGGATTTGACTTGGACCCTGGGACAATTGAGAGGCACAGGATTCACGTTTATATTACCGGCTGGCAGAACAGAATGTTTTTATCAAACCACCTTGAAGGATTGGACAATGGACGTAGAATACCAGGTAAACAAACAATCTCTCTCTTCATCTGTAACTGTCTCTCTCACCCTCTTATACACACAAACACACTCATACACACACATTTTCAATGGGATGAACTGTTTTGCGTTGACGAGAAGTTGAGAGCTAGAAGCCAGCCCCTGGCTTAGGAAGACCATGGACTTTGCTCACTTAAAGATAGGACACTCACTACTGTTGCACCTTCAAGAGAATCCTCGAAACTCACCACTTGGGAACAGTGTTGATTCAACACGGAGCTCTAAGATTAGTAAATGATGAGGTGCTACAAAGAAATGTCAACCCCTCTATGCTCGTTCTTATGCTGTACACTGCAAGGCAGAAGCTCTAATACAACTGTAATACACATACGAATAACTACACTCCCCACATCCATTTTGCAAGGAGGTATGAGGCCCCCAGTATTCCATTGTGGAACCTGCATATGACCTCTGACCACAGTCTCTATGGAGCCTTCCACCGGGGCCCTGGCGGAAGGCCCCACTCAGACAGGAGCACTAGTCATAGCACTGCCACAGGAAGTGGGCTGTGCTGTTGTACTTTGCAGAGAGACAATCATTTCTAGAAGTGTGCAGTTTGTTTCTAAAAATAGGATATTGCCAGTGACTGTTACCCTAGTATCCACAGTGATATAAGTGTGTAGACTGGAATCACCTTTTCTACACGTTCCAAAGATGCGGTATGCAATTCATTTGCATTGTATGATTAGATGGCTTTCCTCTCTGTCTACCATACCTGCACGCACTCTGCTCGTGGACTCATTGCACAGTAGTCTTCCACAATGCTAGGCAGACCTATTGTTGAAGCTAGCAAGCTAATACCGTGTGTTGGGGGAGTTGCTTTGGAAGGAGGCCTGAAGTTAACGGTTTGATTATTCTCTGGCTACTATCTCAATATTGCCTAATTACGAAAGAAAATAATGTTTATTCACATTCAAGCAAGAGAAGTGGCACAAAATTGGTATGAGACAACTGAGTATACATGGGAAAGTTATGTGAACCGAGTAGCTTAATAGTCCAGTTTGTGCAATACCTCTTGTGATGTTACTGCTGTTTTGGTCACCACCAGGTAATAGCCGGGGCCGGTCTGGATGTCGGCTTCACCCTCCTCTCCCCCAGTGGACACCGGATAGTCGCGGACTTCGAGAGCTCCGAAGGCATCCACACGTAATACAACAAATACACTCCTATGTACTGTGGAAACGGTGCGATAAAAACTACTATCAGTCCTATTGCTAATACTGAGATCCTACAACTGAGTATTAAAATATAACCCAGGGCTTTGAGGCGACAATTAAGTCCACAGATGAAAGCGTATTATCAGGGCCGGCCCTGTACACCTGGGGCCCTAAGCAGGATCATTTTGGGGCCCTGCTTTGCGGTTGATAGAGTAGTTTTGCCACAGAGAACATGCAACTGTATGCATTCATAAGCCATACGGTTTTTATCCGTACCTCTTCGAACATGATTTGCCGCAATTATTTTACTACTTATTAAGTATACTCACTGAAACAGTCAAAGTATTGCGCACTTACCACATTTCTATTTTTACTTTACTGTCTGAATGTTGTAAATGTAGAAAATGTTCTGAAGCTTTTCTGTTTGTTGTCTATGCATAGAAGTAGCCTAGAAGAAGGCTAGAAGTAGCCCAACTCTTCTTTGGTAGTAAAATAAGGGTCTTAACATATAAAACTTCTAGCCTTGTAAGTGGTTTAAAATAGCGATTTAGTTTTTACCATGAGACATGCCCCTATTGTTCCACGTTTATAGCTTTTTGGTAAAATCTGCAAAAAATAGCCAAATTTAGAATCTGTCTATATGCGCCTTTTTGCTCCCAAACGAACATTACAACTCATTATCATACCAAACAAATCCCAGATCCATTTTATTCCGGTTTTCTCCTCTAAGGGAATTGCTTTGTGTACTAAAAAATATATATAGTATATATTAAAAAAATAATAATAATACTTGGGGGCCCCCTGGCGGTCAGGGGCCCTAAGCGGCCGCTTATTTCGTGTATAGGGAGGGCCGGCTCTGCGTATTATGAAATGCTTGTCCTGTTTGAAGTCATTTGCATTTTCTGTACAATAAACAAAACACATTTTGTCCACTATGCTCATCACCACTCATTCAGTAAAACATTTTTCTAACTGACAAAACACTTAAATTACCCCAACAAAGTTTCACTGCATGCACTAATGGGTGCATGCAGTCATCTCATATCTTGTCGGCCAGTCAGAGATTATCTTTCCTTTTTATGAATAAATAAATAATGGAAAATAAAATCAAACAAAAAATAGATTTATTGTCCCCTCCCCTATAACAGAGTGGAATCCGCGCAGGACGGCGACTATCGGCTGTGTTTCGACAACAGCTTCAGCACGCGGTCCGAGAAAATGGTGTTCTTCGAGGTGATCGTTGACAGCCAGGGAGACCGCGGCAGAGAGGACGAGGCCTGGGGGGAGGTGGATGCCGCGGACAGTTTGGCTGAGTACAAGATGGAGGACATTAGGGTAAGGTCTATTGCAACGCAATTCCCGGTTCTGAGCGCAACCACATAAGTCAAGCACAGTATTAAGCGCGTAGCATGCACGTGGTGCAGACCGAACCCAAACCAGGGCTTTTATTGTGAAAAGGTCGCGGCGACGACGTGACTCCTCTGCTACGCGGCCTTAACTACTGTCCCTGTCTGCTCTATCTTTCTCCACCTGCGACAGTCGTCGTTGGACTTTGTTCACCGATGTCTAGAGAGGAGCCGGCACTTCCAGAACATTCGGAGGACCATGGAAGCGCGGGACCGCTACCTGCTGGAGGACAACCTTTGGAGGGTGTCCTCCTGGTCCTGCCTCAACCTGCTCGTCATGCTGGCGGTGGCCTCCACGCAGATCTACACGCTGCGGAGGCTCTTCGACGACAAGAAAAGGACCTTCACGTAGTCATAGTATTTTGTTCATTTCTGTGTTTCAGTGATTAATTGCCGTCTTAGATACTGGTTCTGGCCGAGGATGTGTAACATCGCTATAGTCACAGGCCTATATACCTCTCCTGATCGCAGAGGTGTGATTCTCTGAAAAGCTCTGCACCGCTTGTGTAGACACGAGTAGGAGGCCTCTAAGGCGAGGTGCGATATATCCGCCTCACACTCACCATTCAGAAACGTAATACTGCGAATATGGGCATTTGTTCAGCGGATCTTCAAACCGACCATTATTTAAATATTTAAGATGCATTAAAGAACATTTTTTTTTGCTTTAATATAATTTAAGATGTTCATTCTCATGTTATTTTATAATACCAAAATTACTCCAAATAAAAACCTCAGTTTACCCCAGAGTAGGCCTAAACAGTCTAACAAGTGGTTGAAGGCACGTAACAAAACTGCCACAAACAATATGTATTTACAGAAATGTCTAACTACACAGCTGTCCTCTCTGCTGGAGTTCCAGGCAGTTTGCCCACAACAAGTCAGATTTATACCATCAGTTTCCCTTTCAGGATCATAGTTTGGATGGAAACACGTTTTACAAAATAAAACTTCTGAAAGTTGTAAGGGGCACACATTGACACAATTTTATAACAAATTCTAATATTTCTCAACACATAGCCTAGTTCCTCATCAACCCTGTTGACCATTTATCGGAGGCCCATACCTTTATATTGAAAAGCCCAAATATCAATATTTAAATAAATGAAAAGCAATCATGTTTTATATACAAACTTATCAAACATTTTTTGGCGCAGGATATATATAAGAAAGGGAAAACTACCCTAGGATTGCTTTCAATTTTCGAAAACAAAAAAAAACAAACTTTTTTGCATTTAAATCCAAAGCATTTGATTCTGCCTTATTTAAAATGCATGCATTTCCGTAATAAACAGCAGGCCTGTGTGAATGTGATTACAAATGAGTGGTCAGAAAGTGACAACCGCGCTTGACGGTAACTGCAAAGGCATTGGTTTAAATATATGGAAAACATTGTATTGTTTTCCAGATCAGGCTTATAGGCCTAACCTATGTGCAATAGCATCCTTAACGGAGACCCGGGGAAGAACTGCATGGCATCGTTCTTTGGTGTGAAATTGAGGTTAACGTCATTTCTTCGGATGTCTTGTCGTGGATTGCAAAATGGCGTCATGTCGGGCAGGAATCACCACTGGTTCCTTCGGGGAGCGGGGCGCCTGTTCAGGGACAACCGACCAATGTTTAATCAATCTCTCTTCTCATGAGCACCTTCACATTCAACACTTCAGACTCCATTCCCTCTGGGGCTCAGGAGTGTTGGTGGAAACGCCCATCCCACACACCGCCGCGGAGACAACGCTTTAGTTAAACATTCCCCTACTTGTTGACAATGGAAAGACTAAAGATGACCACATCCTGATTAAAATTGCACTGCAACAGTAATTGTTGAACATCATGTACAAATTCAATAGCACTTTTTTTTGTTTCCACATTTGTTTTAAAAGTAGAAAGGCACGAAAAGGAAGGCCTAAAATGGCACCATGAAATGCTCTTGAGAAACCTGAGGCCTGTGCTATTAGGTCTTAAAGTCCAGTACATTTTTCTTGAGCATTTAGTGGCTAGGACAGTGTGGAGAGAGACTGGAGCGGTAGAGGTAGGGCTAGAGGAGATAGGACAAGGAAGGCCACAGGAGCTCACTATAGGACACATTAAGACACCAACCACCAGAGACGCACCCTTTATTGTACACGTCACCTCTTTATTGACTTCATTCCAAAAGTGGTTCAATTTGTTTATTCAAATCCATTAATTGCTACAGGCACTTGACAAGGATTTGCAAAACAAAAAGAGTATAAAATAAAAGATAGGTGTATGGTTGATTTTTCATTTTTGAACCCTTCACCAGACACAGAGAGGGTGGGGGGAGAGGGTGGTGGGAGAAGGTGGGAGGGACCGGAGAGGTTACAGGAAACCTCCTGTTTGTTGAAGTCCTGCGGTGAGAAGAGTATCTCACTCCATCAACTGACTCACTAGCAGGAAGTGGTCGGAGAAAACACATTCTGTCTGAATGCTGGGCCGTTTTTAATGCGAGAGGTGTGCGTGTGTGGTCGTTTCCTCTTTTGTTTTGTCATGTGCCAGATTGGATTTAATATACATTTATATACACTGGGTGCTTTCCTCTGGGGGAAGAACCAAGACAGAGGGAGCATCTTTTGCCAGACAAGACGCACCAGACAGGATGTGGATTCACTCAGCCACCCTCTCAACTCCTCCACCACCACGTCAACCCCTACAATGACTGGTCAAATCAAAAAACACAGTAAAAGTAGCCCAAGGGTCAAATTAACACCCTGACTGGTCTCTCCCTCGGTTAGTAAACCAGCTATGGAAAAATAATTATGACCAATGATCAAAATACCCCCACATATCAAATCAAAAGAAGAGAATCCCCACTGTGGAAGACACTGCGCAACCCTGTCTACCATCCCATAATACAGCAGGTTCGTCCCATCCTGGGACCCCCCCCCCCCCCTTTAAAAGGATCCTGCTTTGTTTACACACAGGGGAGGTTGGGGATGAGGAGGGAAGGGGGGAGGGGGGATTTGAGCAGAAACAAAAGTTATATGGAGATTCAATCAACACGACAGGAAAACGATACAATTCCAGGTTATAAATAACGCGACGGCAAGATGACCCAAATCTACCTTCACTACATTAAAAAGGCTGTTAGTGCTTCCATTAGTACGACGTCCGTCCGTATAAAAGGCGGGGGCGTTTGCATTAATACCCACAGCACGCGTGTGTGTTCGGGAGAGAAGGGCTTCAGGGTAGGGGGTACTTAGCGCTTCCACACAGGCAGATTATCTACAACATGTTACGGACGTCACTGGAATCTGCAGCGCAGTGCTAGCGCGACAGAGAGCCCGCGAGGAAACGGCTGGGCTCTGTGTCTTCAGACGCCGCCCAAACGCGACATCCCGCCCCCTATACACGGGCCCCGCGCGCAGAGAAACGGCCCTACGTTCCTCGGGGGACTCCCAATAAACGAGGGATGAACCAGGTCCACTGGATAAGGGCCAAAGGGCTCCCACCAGACTCATGGTGGGACTCATGCTCCAGGCTTGGAGTTCCCTGTTCTCCTCCCCAATCTACTGCCTTTGCTTAATGCATAGTCTTACGGTAAGAGGTCTGAGCCTGGCTGCAGTATGTAAGGCTGAACGGTCAAGTGCTTGGATTAAAGTGGTCAATGGCGACGACATCAGTGGATCAAAGTTACACACGGAACGCGGGCGCGTGTGTGCGTGTGCGTGTGCGTGTGTGTGTGTGTGTGTGTGTGTGTGGCTAAAGTGTCAAACGTTAGCCCATCACCCAGGCTGCTATTGGCCTCAAGCTTCCACCATACCCAACTCCTCTTCTCTCGTCCTGTTATTATTAATTGATTCTTAAAGCAAAATTACTGAGGAGCGAAAAAAAAAAGGGGGGGAGGGGGGCAATAAAATATCACAAGGGAAACACGTGATCAACATCAACACCATAATAACAATGATAATAACCTAATATTTTCTTCCCATCTGTTCGAAAGAAATGGAAATCCAGAGAGAAAAAAAAATACATTAACGAGAGGATCGCCTGTTTAAATCACAGAGGTCTAGAGTTGGGTCTCAGGGTCTTCAACGGTTAAGAGGAGAGGGGAGAGGAAATCCAGCCTATTCCATAAACAAGTTCATTAATAAGCTGCTGTTAAGGTCCCTCTAAGAAGAAACATGCGTATCACTTTAGTCATTATTATAATTATTTTACAATGCCATGCGTTTCAATAGCATAGCAGCCAAGCCAACAGTCTGAGCAGCTCGATAGAAAGGTTATGCTGCCACCTAGTGGTGGCGACAGAGGGTTAACATCAACCGCGTTAGCAGCTTATTAACATTGCATTGGGATAGACTAGGTTTTGACCAAGTTATGGACGATGCATACAACTGCACAGATATCAGGGCAACCACATCACTCTGGCCTCCCCCCTCTCTCGGGCCTAGCATGCATGTACACACACACGCACACGCACACACACGCACACACACACACACGCTGAACACTGACAAACGCGTGGCCTGGCCACAGGGCTAGTCTAACAGGGAGGGCTCGGCGGGGCGGATAATGGTGGGCCGATGAGAAGGAGCACCGGGGGGTCTTCGGCTGCAAGGGGTAGAGAAGACCAGAGAACAGGGGTTGAAGCATTCTCACACAGAAACCCACAACCAAAATAACCCCCCCGACCCCCGCCTCTGAGACGAGAGGCAAGGGCGGGGTTAAAAGAGAGAGAGGAGAGTGGTCGAGGAGAGCATGCTCTCAGAGTAGGAGGTGTGGGGGGGTGAAAGCCAGACGGGGCGATCCGTGGGCTGGACCATGTGTTAAGGGCTGGTTATGGTCCCACGTCGACGCGACACAATGACCCCGCGCGCTCATTGCTGCGACGCAGTCGTGAACCTGCTTGGGTTCTGCGTCGGGTTTTAGTCAGCGGACCAATCACAGGCCTTGCTGCTGCGTCGCCCCGACGCGAGGCTCACATTTTTGGGAGCCGCACGTCAGGCCCTTGCGGTGGACGCACCGAGGGCCCGCGAGGACGCAATGGGCCCGTCCACCCCCTTGCGTTGCGTCGACGGGGAGCCATAATCAGCCCTTCAGTGTTGAGAGTTTGTAGGACAGAGGTGAAGCCCGGAGACGGGAAACATTAAAACAAAAACGGGATACCGACCACAGAGGGATCTCCCCTTCAAGTCCTCCGCCTACGCTCTGCTGTTAGGAAGGGACGGAGGTAGCGGCGGCGATGGGACTGTAGGTGGAAGGGGCAGCTCGGAGGGGTGGGGGGGGGGGGGTCTTACCTGGGCACACCAGGGGGCACGCGGGCCGGCCTGGAGGGGATCTGTGGCGGGGCGCTGAAGGGGTCCGGGCCAGAGCCGAAGGCGTTCATGGGCGGGCCCGGCCGGGAGGGGATGGGGGGCGCCCCGAACGCAGGAGAGGGGTTGAGCGGGACCCCGAAGGCCGGGGAGGGGTTGAGGGGAGGTCCCGGCGTGGCGCCCCGGACGGTGGGCGGGCGGACGGGGCCAGACGGCGGCGCGGAGGCCCTGTGGTTGGAGCTGAGGGAGAGACACCATGATTATGGAAACCATAACAACACAAGGGGGGGGGGGGGTTAGTGCAAAATCGTGCACTAACGTTAGTCATTCAGAACGGGCGGCAGTAGCTCAGGCGGTAGTGAGGGATGGCTGGTAACCGCAAGGTTGCTAGTTCGATCCCCGGCTCCTCCTAGCTGAGATGTGTCCCTGAGCAAGGCACCTAACCCTACGTGCTCCCGACGAGCTGGCTGTCGCCTTGCATGGTTGACTTTGAGACCGACTTATGCTCCACTGACCTGGACTCGCCCACCCAGCCGTCGTTGACGGGCGGGGGCACGGGGGTGGAGATGGTGGTGGTGCTGATGTCCCCGATGATGTTGAGCGCCTCCTTCAGGGCCTGGTACATGCGCAGCATCTCGTCCCGCCGCTGGGCCTGGTCCGCAGACTCCTCCATGAGGCTGCTCTGGTTCCCGGCCGAGTAGAGGTAGGCGAGCAGCTCAGAGTGGATGAAGTCCTTGGCCTGGAGGAACAGAGGGAGAGAGGGACAGAGAGACAGAGACAGAGACAGAGAGAGAGAGACAAAGTCTCCTTAGGGCTTTCATTATCATAAATTAACAGCGATGGCGAATTCTAGGTTGACTTTTGGGATTCTTTGGTACCATTTCAACAGCTATCAAGTTATTGATAAACAAAAGATAGCAAGAGCCTTTTTTTCTACTCAACGCACGACCTGCCGTGCACCAGTCAATGTGCACCAGTCGGTGTGCACCAGTCAATGTGCACCAGCCAGTGTGCACCAGTCGGTGTGCACCAGTCAATGTGGACCAGCCAGTGTGCACCAGTCAATGTGGACCAGCCAGTGTGCACCAGTCAGTGTGCACCAGTCAATGTGCACCAGTCGGTGTGCACCAGTCGGTGTGCACCAGTCGGTGTGCACCAGTCAGTGTGCACCAGTCAATGTGCACCAGTCAGTGTGCACCAGTCAGTGTGCACCAGTCAATGTGCACCAGTCGGTGTGCACCAGTCGGTGTGCACCAGTCAGTGCACACCAGTCAGTGCACTCACACTATTGATCATGATATGCATGATGGTCTTGGGCATCAGGTCCCGGATGGACTTGTTGATGATACCGATGTAGGAGTCGACCAGGTTGCGGATGGTCTCCACCTGTCGCTCCAGCTGGGGGTCCATAGAGAACGTGTCTGCAGGGGCCGACTCCTCGTTGTCCACCTGTAGGGGGCAGCAGACACACACACAAAAAAAAAAGAAAAAAAAGAAAGGGAGTTTTCCTTTGGACACCAATCTCGTTGGTTTGCCAGATCATCCGATTTACGATTCTAATGAGTAAGAGGACGGGATTGGGCGAATGGTCACCTGGTCCTTCTCGGGATAAACTCCCGCTCTGAGGAAGGAGGCTTTCCAGCTGTCCACGTCTTCCTGGGAATCACAGGCCAGCTCGATCTGCCGCAAGTCCTTATACACGTTCCTGAGTAAACACATACAGACGCCCTGAGTGGTCTCCCATTGAGATGAACCCGATTACACTCCAAATACAACACTCACACGCACACACACAAAATACATGCCAAAAAAAAGGCATGTTTATGGTTACACAAAGCGAGGGGTGAATCACCCGACTGAGTCATCCGACATGAATGGAAATCATTTTCTTGTAAAAGAAAAAGGGCTGTTAGAACCTCAGGAGACCTCTGACCTGCTCTCTGTGTTGAAGATGGCGAAGACGTGCTTGGCGGACATGAAGCCTTTCTCCACGTCTCGGAGCTTCAAGTTGTCCAAGGGGAGCATGTATTTCTTCTCTTTCTCCTACAAAGCGACCACACCACACATTGACGGTTATCTTTACACACAAAAGGCGAAGACCAGACAGAAAACAAACAGGTTGAAGAGGAACTACTTTGTATGGTCGACCGTTTTCTGGGGCTTTACGGCTTCAGAGTGGCCATGGCGTAAATTGCACATCGTTTCTCGTTTTTAAACAACAGACCCGAGAATTGAGAATCGTAAGGAAGCGCATAGTGTTGATCTTTCTGTTGACCATATTCCCTTTCCATGAAAAGTTCCAGTGGAATGTATTACTCATCGGCTGAACTGGGAACGGTTGCCTACCCCAACACGCGCGTTAAAATCATCTCCAGCGGCAATAGCCTGGAAACATGCAAAGACTATAAATATTCATATTGTTTTATATACTTCTGTTAAACTCCTACTGAATGAACTCTTGTAATCCCGCCCTTGCGCTTGAATTATCTGCGTTGTGCTCCTGGAGATCAGATACTAACACTTTTGTTTCAGTATCTGAACACCAACTAAAACTCAACAAAGCGCTGAAAAAGCACTCAAACAACTTTCAGATCATATTCAACCATCAGAAGAAAGGAGGCAGACTAGATTGGCCAGCAGTAATTGCTCAATCACTTGAGCGCATCTAGAATGCAAATATGTTTTTGGAGTAGAGAAGGTGTTTATTAATGTGCGTTATGCTGCTCTTCTCAACCAGAGCGTTAAAACCTACCTTGGTAAACAACTAATACATTGTTTACCAATGTAAACAAGCATAAAGAGGACGGCATGTGTACCTCCACGACTGACTAAATACACACTATACCTATTGCTAGCTTCCAGCATGGAGCTGATACTCATTCTTACCATGGTAACCTCAAATATATCTGAACCATACCCGACTAGCTTCAAGCATGTAGCTTATACAGTGATTTTTAATGTGGTTACCTCAAATATAATTGAGCATGTATTGTTTAATATTAAGTGCAGGGAGAGAACGCTAGGCTAATGAGCAGACGTAGAGGAATGCGTTTCCTCTGTCTGGAAGAAGAGTCGACGGGGAAGAGAGGAGGTTCATGTTGGCGGGGGGGCGGCTTTCACTGAGGACATCTGGAAGCATTTTAAGGTCCACACACACACACACACACACACACACACACACACACACACACACAGCGCTGGACCAGCAGTTACATCATTTTCAGATCTGCAAAAGCACCCTTCCCCCAACCTACCACAAGCGCACACACACACACACACACACACACACACACACACACACACACACACACACACACACACACACACACACACACACACACACACACACACACACACACACACACACACACACCTTATTAAAAACAGAGGGGGGCAAACACGTGCACGTTTGCTTTCATGGCTTTTAGGCGCGTTCCAAAATTTGACGCACAAATTAAAAAAACATGCATGATCCGAATGGCACATGGTCAAGGAGACCCGTTTCGGTCAACCTCAGGCATTCGTCAACAAGCCCACACACTATTGGACACAGAAACACAACTACACACACACACACACACACACACACACAGACAGACACACACGTAACCCCCCCGTAACCCAGTACGATTTCCTGCAAATTCCAAAGTCAGATCCCGGCTGGAACATTTCAGCCCGCCTGCCACGTCAGTATGCCTACACCGTCCTCCTCCTCGCCTGTGCTCTCCCTCTCTCTCCCTCACTCCCTCTCTCCATCTCACGCTCTTATTCTGAAATTAGCCATATTAAAACAAAAGCCCTTCTTCTACTGGTTTGCACGCAGGCCGACGGCTCTGGATCGGGGATAATTGTGTGCGGCGGTATGTAGTGAATTCGGTAATTTCTTTATTTTAGCCGAGAGAGAAAGGATATGGAAGAGGTGCTACAGAAGAGATTAAAAGGCGCCGTTTGGCACGATTTCGGGGTAAGTACATCAACTTGATTCGGGTATATTTAAAGACGTTTCTTTCATGTATTTAAAAAAGCATGACAAAACCACATCAGACCTTTAATTGCAAATAATGAAATTGGGGGGAAAAGGTGTTATTTGAGGCTCAGCAAAGCTCGCTAAAAAAAAAAACTATCAAGAGAACGCAGAAAGAAGCCATGCGCCAAACAACCCGAATCAAAAGGTCCATGACCGCTTCAAAGTTTGTTCGGACATATCTGAACGCAACAGAAGATCTAGAAGTAAAACCGTCCTTCGTAAAGTGTTTTAAATTTGTGCAACAATTTTCCTGCACACTTCCTTGAAACTTTACGCCCCTGAAACGACGCGTTGCCGCTGCCTTATGAGTGCATGCATGTCCAGCATGTGTGCGCACCGTTGTTTAATCAGACCAGTGTTTGCTCTCCATGTGCTCTCTGTCCTCCTGTCCCTAGGGTAGTGACCTGCGGCTCCGCCGAGCCTGCCAGCCCGCCCCCCAAACCCCCCCCCCCCCCCACCACCCAACGGCTGGCCCTCACCATCACGCCCCCCGCCTCCCACCCCCACCCCCCCAGCCTGCCCAGTGTTCAGACTACCTGTTCATCAGGCTGCATCTGAACAGTAGTCTGCACATTGGTTAGGCTGGGCTGGGACAGACACGCTCCGTCAACCCATCCTCGCCCCCGTCCCCGTCGGCACGCCCAAAACAAGCGCACACACCAAACAGCCCAGGAAATGGCTGGACGATATCAATGCGGAATATCGTCACATTCGCCATTATCCACAACCGCCAAAAAGGTGGACGCGCAGGTTGGTTTGTTATCTCATTGTAGGAGTTCCAAGAGTTGGCTCTGCAAACCGGTGTGTCACCCCCTGCCCCCCTTACCTCCTCGTCTTTGTACCAGGAGAGGGACTCTGCGGTCAGCACGAACCAGTACTCCTTGGAGCCTCCCTTCATGATGCTGATGTTGAGGGTGAGCCAGCCCTTGCGGATCACCTGTAGGGGGAGACATGGGGGTGGAGGGTCGAGTTGGGGGGGGGGGGGGGGGGGGGGGGGGAGAGGGCGGCATAGTTGCAGAAGATGTAGCAGGGTTGAGTAAGAGAGAATCAGACAGGAGCCCGTGTGGGCTTAAACGGTGCTAGTGGATGTTCGGGCAGGCTGGGAGGGGAGACGATTTGACTGACTTCTATAACGGCTTCCTGCAATGCTAATAAAAACTGTGCCTGCTCAACTTACCGCGTCTTTGGTGGATGACTGCTGCCTTTTCAATGCTAATACATATTTCAACTCAATCTATGGGCCTGTACATATCTGACCAAACCAAAACCTGAACATGTTCAACTTGAAAATGGACTAGACTATCTTGAATGGGGAGAGGGGAATGATTTCAATTGTAAAAATAAGCGTATTGAAAATATACGTATCGGAGAATACGCTAGCAGGGGAAACGGGTTTAGGATGTTAAATAGGGGAAATTGGTTTAGGTAGTTAGTTCCTATTCCTGTAATGAGCAGAGAGAGTGAGCCCAGACCCTCCTTCAGTGGGGTCCGAAGAGCAAAGGTCGACGGAGGTATGTTAGGGTCAGTGTGATTAGTAACACTGCCAGTATAAACAGTCAGGCTAGGGAGGTTGATAAGAGACTAGGCTTTACAGGGACAGTTTAAACAGTCAGGTTAGTGAAGTTGGTAAAAGACTAGGCTGTACATTCACATTATAAACTGTCAGGTTAGGGAGGTTGATAAGAGACTAGGCTTTACAGGGACCGTTTAAACAGTCAGGTTAGTGAAGTTGGTAAAAGACTAGGCTGTGCACAGGTAGTATAAACAGTCAGGTTCGTGAAGTTGGTAAAAGACAAGGGTTGACATTCACGCTATAAACAGTCAGTTTAGTGAATTTGGTAAAAGACAAGGGTGTACACAGACAGTAAAAACTGTAATGTTAGCAGTTAGTAAAAGACTAGGCTGTAAACAGCTAGTATAAACAGCCAGGGTAGCAGAGTTAGTAAGAGACCAGGCTGTAAACAGCTAGTACAAACAGCCAGGTTAGCAGAGTTAGTAAGAGACCAGGCTGTTAACAGCTAGTATAAACAGCCAGGTTAGCAGAGTTAGTAAGAGACCAGGCTGTAAACAGCTAGTATAAACAGCCAGGGTAGCAGAGTTAGTAAGAGACCAGGCTGTAAACAGCTAGTATAAACAGCCAGGGTAGCAGAGTTAGTAAGAGACCAGGCTGTAAACAGCTAGTATAAACAGCCAGGTTAGCAGAGTTAGTAAGAGACCAGGCTGTAAACATCTAGTATAAACAGTCCGGTTAGCAGAGTTAGTAAAAGACTAGGCTGTAAACAGCTAGTATAAACAGCCAGGGTAGCAGAGTTAGTAAGAGACCAGGCTGTAAACAGCTAGTATAAACAGCCAGGGTAGCAGAGTTAGTAAGAGACCAGGCTGTAAACAGCTAGTATAAACAGCCAGGTTAGCAGAGTTAGTAAGAGACCAGGCTGTAAACAGCTAGTATAAACAGTCCGGTTAGCAGAGTTAGTAAAAGACTAGGCTGTAAACAGCTAGTATAAACAGCCAGGTTAGCAGAGTTAGTAAGAGACCAGGCTGTAAACAGCTAGTATAAACAGTCCGGTTAGCAGAGTTAGTAAAAGACCAGGCTTTAAACAGCTAGTATAAACAGCCAGGGTAGCAGAGTTAGTAAGAGACCTGGCTGTCCCCTGCCAGTAAACAGAGACAGGTGATCGGAGAGGGGTTAACGGGTTCAGACACACATGGAGGTGTCTACGCAGGGCGGTCGAAAACCTCGCCTGAATACAAAAGGGAAATTATGATAATAACCATGATGAGGAGGGGAGGCGAGGACAGAGGACGGCTGAAAGTGGTAAATAACACAGAGGTAGACTGATCGCGGATCACAGATGGAACAGGAGCCTGACGGAAGGCCGAGAGGGAACGTGGTTTGAGTGGAGAGAACGGGAGGAGAGGGAAGGGGCGAGCCCAGGCTGAGAGGCCAGGTGGAGAGGCACTCTCCCTGGGCGGGTTGGAGGAGAGAGTGCCTCTCCTCACCATGAATCCCCCCCCCTCCATTTTGTCATGTAGACCACGGCTGATCAGCGGCTAAAAGCACTAACTGGAAAGTACGCTCTTTTGCTGTAGAGCCTAAGAGCTACACATTCTTTGTTTCTTTTTTTTTTTATGAACCCTCCACGATTCCCTCTCCATCAGACAGAGGAACGGACTGAGTTATAGGGGAGGAGAGGAGGGGTTGGGGGGGAAGGATTCAGTGGTTAAAAGGTTGCCAACATAAACAAGGGAGAGGAGGAGTGAATGAGCTGTTGCCTTGGCGGGGAAATGCCTCAAAGCTCTCGGCAAAGGGGAGAAAAACATTTCCAAAAGCCAGTTTTTTTTTTAAGTCAGTTGTTAATGTGAAGAATGTCGAATGGGTCCGGTCAAAGAGTTACTGAAATGGCAGTGGTGTTGAAGATGGACTGCGGCTTCTTAGGAAATGCAGATATGTAATGCTAGAGCACATGCTCAGTGATACATTTCATGTATCACTAGAGAATGTAAAGTGAAATTTGGAAAAGAAAATGTGCTTCATCAGAAAATCTGGTTAATTATATTTTACTAAATACAATTATTCTTTAAAAGTTGGGGCTGAAACTATATTGACATTTGTGCCAATTGTGGCTTAATTTCATTGTCTCCCTCCACCATGAATGGGGCCTCATTTATTGTTTGAATCCAGGTTTACTAAAACAAGCTACTTTAAAGTCAATGTCTATAAATGACATTGTGACATGTGAAAAAGCAGTTTCACGGTTATTTTATCACTCAAAAATAGCTGTTAAAGTCTGATGACAAGACTTGTCAGTTTGTTAACAACCATGTTTGTTCACACCACCAGCCAAATTCCTGTACTATGCAATCTAGTCAACCATTTGAATATTCATCCCATTTTCTTTGAAGGTACTTAGGCTGCCAAAGGTCGCCTACTTTTACCTGATACATGAACCAAAGCTAAATGAGGCCCCTAGTTTTGATGTGTTAACACAGAGAGATCAACAATAATCCCTGAACTATTCAAAGATCGAAGAAATAAAATCAGAAAACATTAATAAGACCCCCATGTTTTTCGTCCCAGCAGTGTCTGGGCTTTGGGATGATTCTCCACAAGGCAAACTGTATTCGGCGGCCATGCCTGAGGCAGCAGTGCTTTGAACCCATACACGAGAGAACTGATGCAAGTCCACGGCACTGGCACATGAATACTGAACATGTTTTCCGGAACATGCAGAAATTGTACATATCGTGACATTCCGATAGCAAATTAAAAACTGTGCCTTTGGTTCCATAAGTAGCAGTAGGGGGTTAGTAGTAGTGTTGGACGTTCAGATGAAGACAATTACTGTCTTGTTAAAAATAATGCGAAGAATTACAAAAATAACCCTTTTTGTCGTGCTATGGCTGACAGCTGCCAATTACCGGCGGCTGCTTGCTAGGATTGCTAGGTGTCGATCCCAGTTTCAAAATGAGGAGTCTAAAGACGCTACCTTCTCCTCGGAGCCCATTCCCAGTCCGCGAAGCTGCACAGGAGGAGGAAGGAACCATGCGTGAGTACAGAGCAGGCTCAGACCTTCCCAGGGCGGGGGGGTACCATCGCCGCACATGCTATCTGGGAGTTACCCGTCATGGACCGAAGGTAGCAGCTAGGCTAGGCGACCTGGTCGTTTTTTGTTGTTGTGTTTGTTTTGTTTTTTGAAGGGGGGGGGGTGTTCAGTTCTCCTGCGTGGGTCTAACCCCTGCTGTCCTCTGGCAAGGCGTGGCTTGAATCTGTGCGGAGGGGCACGATGGGGGGGGGGGTTGTACTTACCAGGACTTCCTGTCCCTGCAGTGACAGGAAGTAGGGTGCGTGAGGTGCGTGAGGTGGGTGGGGGAGGGGGTTCAAAACAAGGGTGGGAAGAAACGAATCACAGGCAGAGGAGATAGAAAGAAAGGAATCATACAGAGATGGGAGGAGAGAAAGAGGGAGGAGGGTGGGGGTGTGTATGGGGGGAGGGGGTGGGGTGGCAGGAATGGCGGGTTTGGGTGGGTGGGGGGGGATCCACAAAAAAGGAAAGACCCGAAGAACAAGAAAAAAGGAGGGGGATGAGAGAAGACAGGGGATGAGACATAAAGGGAGAAAGAGAGAGAAGGAAAAGATGCAAATACAGAGGACAGTGGGTGAGGGACAAAGACAGACAGAGAGAGAGACAGAGACAGAGAGAGACAGAGAGAGAGAGAGTAGAGAGAGAGAGTAGAGAGAGACAGAGAGAGACAGAGACAGAGAGAGAGAGAGTAGAGAGAGAGAGAGAGAGAGAGAGAGAGAGAGACAGAGAAAGAGACAGAGACAGAGACAGAGAGAGAGAAAGAGACAGAGACAGAGGCAGAGACAGAGAGAGAGAGAGAGACAGAGACAGAGAGAAACAGAGAGAGAGACAGAGACAGAGAGAGACAGACGGGAGAGAGGAGAGAGACAGAGAGACAGAGACAGAGACAGAGAGACAGAGACAGAGAGAGACAGAGAGAGACAGAGAGAGAGACAGAGACAGAGAGAGACAGAGAGAGAGACAGAGAGAGAGACAGACGGGAGAGAGGAGACAGCAAGAGAGTGACATGCAATTAGAATTATTTCTAGGATTCCACAATTCGGTTATTTCATACTCAATGCTCAGCTCAAAGTAGCAACGTCCATGCAAATCGGCATTCCGCTTAACAGAGCCCAAACAAAAATCCATATCAGTCGGTTAACAACGGCAAAACAAAAACACAAACAGCCATGTTGGGTTATTTGTTTGCCGTGGCGCATCGGGCCAGCGGGTGAATATTGCGACAAGCAGGTTAGCAATGCAGCGGTTTGGGGGACGGGGCAGACGTGCATGATCACGCGTGGTAAGGCAGGGTTGCTGAGTGTGGGCTCAATAACGCACACACCCCCCTTCATTGACACTGGAAGTCAGAACACTGGAGAAGCACACACACACACACACCTTTCATCGTTAAATGTCCTTCATACTGAAAAAAATCATTGCACGTCTTGGTAATACTTAAGGAAAGGAGCCCACTTCCTTAAGATGATCAGCCATCTCAGTGTTTGGACAAGGGTATGAGCCTGGGCATGGTTAGCATGTCTAAACAGGGACGACCTTAGCTAGGAGTTGTTTAGAATGAACTGGTTGAGGGAACAGAGGTAACAATGGACTGGATCGATGCTGGGGTTCACAAAAGGGATTAACATAAGACTGATGATCAGTATTCACTGGGGGTGGGGGGGGAGTTAGGTTTGATGAGAACGGCAGGAATATGGGCATTTTAAAAAGGGATTAACACACTGACGATCAGTATTCGGGGGGGAGGAGTTAGGTTTGGTGAGAACGGCAGGGCTATGGGCGTTTTTAAGGGTGGCTGTGGTAAATGCAGAATGACAGAAGCGTACCTGGTTGGGAATGGCCCTTTTCTTGTTGGTGGCTGTGTTCCTCTGCTGGGCACTGGATGAAATACATCACCGACAGATTATCATTTGCACGAAGGGAAAATCAAATTATTTAGAGCAAATCACAACACGCAAAAAAAAATATACAGCAATAACAACCACGCAGAAACAAACTGTGATAATTGGGTGTTGAAGTGGGGACATTGGTGGTGGTGGTGGTGGTGGTGGTGGTGGTGTGGGAGGGGGGGTGGGTGGGGGAATGGGGCGTTGGGGGGTGGGGGAGAGTGACACGCGTACACTACACACAGCCCCCTGCGTGCCATGTGACAGCCCACCTGTTGCCGGAGCACCCAGGGATGCTGCCGTCATCCAGCCTGCTGAAGTCAAGACTGAAAGTTGACGTGACGTGGAGAAGTGGGTTAAACATCCCTAGCTGACCCGCTAACAAAACATCAATAAGCCAAATCCAACTGGGCATGCGGATGCTTTCAGGAGAAACCCCCAAACACACGCACACACAAACGTGCAAGCAACGATACGCAGGTTTGCTTTTGTTCCATGTTTCGATGGCCTCACCGCTCCCGTTTTGATTGCAACTCTAGGGGGGGCCGAGCGGGGAAAGCCCGCCGGGGACGTCGCACGAGGGCGCCGCTGGAGCGAGTGACGGCTACATGCACTCTGGATAAGCTCGGCGGCAGACAGCGGCAGCAGCTGTTGCATGGTGCCGGTCATGGGTAACCACGGCGACGACGAGGATGACGGCCACGCCTCCAACTCCTCGCCATCCGCCAAGACATTAAGTTTGGCATTGTCTAGTGGCCGCTTAAAGATCATGCACGCCTGGCGGAGGTCGTTAAGGCACCAGCGTCCAGTTGGTGTTCGCATCGAGCTTTGCAGGCCATCCTCCTCACTACACACAGACACACACACGCACACTAAGGCAGAGGTCCAACACAACCCAGGATAACGCTTCTCTATTTGTCACGATGCTCTATTCTGTATCCATCCTCCAAAGTGTGGCCAGCAGTACTTTCTAAGAGGAGACGCTTCCTTATTAGACTGAGTAACTCTTCACGGTTAGCAACCCTTCACTTCACGGTTAGCAACTCTTCTCTTCTGTCCCAGAACCAGCAGTTGCCGCTCGGAGCTTCTTCAGAAAACCTACGAGTTCATTCCACTGATCACTGTACCGGAGTTGTACAAACGCAAATGCGAGTTAGCGGTGGGGATATTAGAGGGTTAGGGTTATGATTAGGATTACTATGACGATGATTAGGGTTACTATGACGATGCTTATACCGAGACCAGGATCGTAAATGGGGCTGCAAGGCAGGCTGGGAAGACATATTTGGTCGGAATGGTTGAAAGGGCGGGGTGTGTATGTGTCAAATTTAATAAAAGGTCACAACCCAGATGGGAATGGCCATTCGGGTTGGAAGACTGTGTTGCATGCGTGTCTGTGCAATTAATGAGTTTGTGTGTGTATTTCTGTGTATGTATGGGAGAGTGTAATAGAGGAAGACATACTTAGCAAAGCCTATGAAGTCTTCATGGTTGGTGTTGATGTAAGACAGCTCAATGTCGATCAGAAGCAGAACCTTGGATTAGAGCCAGACATTAATAAACGACAACGCACTAATTGGCCACGAAGGGAAAACTGAAATAGCATTTCCGATTAGAAAGTGAGGTCACAGGACCACACCACTGCATCACACCGAGGCTTGTGGCGCTGGCAGCAGCCAGTGAGAATAAACAGATGGCAGAAACCTCTTCTTCCAATGGCCGTTCGCTAGATCAGAACCTACCTGATCCTTGGTCTTGCCCTCCCTCTCCCTGACGAACGTGGTGACGATCCTCTCCGTCTCCTCCCGAAGCCGGGGGTAGGAGTTGAGCTGAAAGGCAACACGGCACAACTCTGTAGCACTGACGGCTCACGCATGCCGGCATGTCTGCATGCATCCAGTCAAGAGTAAGTTAAAAAAAACTGAGATGAGCGCAAATTAAAGGAAGGCGTGCGTGTGTGTGTGTGTGTGTGTGTGTGTGTGTGTGTGTGTGTGTGTGTGTGTGTGTGTGTGTGTGTGTGTGTGTGTGTGTGTGTGTGTGTGTGTGTGTGTGTATGACGGACAGACAAACTTAACAGAAGAGTCAGAATTGAAAGCAACCAATATTCTGCAAACACATATAGGCCGGCATCTGTATATTCTCTTCTGGACACATTGCATGTGTCTGCTGATCAAGGCTTGTTATATACTATGAGGTGAGAAAGGCACTCACCATCAGGACATGGATCACTTTATCTGGATCATAAAACATTTGATTTCTATATCCCTAAATTATTTGCAGCGGTTAATTATAAACAGATGTGCCAATCTATGCAATTGCGTCATATCTGGCTGATAGAAAAGGCTTGATACATGTCAGATAATGTTAGCGTTAGTAGAGAAGGTCCCAGAGAAGGGTATGAGACAGAATGAGGTGCTATAAGGCAGGGGTCGGCAACCCTAGGCATGCGTGCCACCACTGGCACGGGGCAGCATAATCAAAATTATCTTTTTTTTTTATTATTATCATTAAAATATATAATATATTATCATATTTTTTGCACTTTATTCTGTTTTGGGCATTTCCTCCCAGTGTAAATATGTTTAAATCAGTTACAGAAAGCAGTGTTCTGAAATGGGATCAATTAATAGTTTTTAAACCTATGTTGTGAGTAATAGAGAAGAAAATATTTAAAATATTGTTGCAAGTGGCCTGTATGCATTGCCTTCACATGATTTTGCAAAGCTGTACATGTCTTAAAGATATTGATGTGGATGGTTCCAACATTCTCATATATTCTCGTTTTTTACATTTCTCACAGTGCAAATATGTTTTTGAATGAGTTTCTGAATGTTTCTGACATGTAATTATAATTTGTAAGCCCATGTTGCAAATATAACAACCCAAAAAACATTTAAAATGTTGATGCATGATTGTGGACTATATGGAAATAGTACAATTCCAGGTCGTCTGTAACTGTTTTTGGTCGCTGTGTCATAATTCAGCTTAATTTTTAATATATTGTTGATTGGGCGTGCAGTGCTCTCCTCTGTCCACAAGGGGTCAGCAAAGCCCCGTTACTATGGAAACACGCCCCATTCCGAGCTCACTAACAGGCCCCAATCAAAGAGAGCCTTGAGGGGATAGTCGTTATCGGTCCCTCTCTCTGCATCGTTGCCTTTCCATCCGGCGAAGCTGATAGCAGCATGACTATCTGCCATGTGGGTCAGTGAGACTGCGAAGCACTGCCCACTGCGGGGGCCAAACTAGAGGACGCCCGGGCAGGAGCGGGCCTCTGTATCACTAGGCCTGAGCATTCTGTAGAGGAGGGGGCAGTGCAGGGAAGCGTAGGTCAGCGTTAAGCGCATGGGAATAAACAAGTTCACTTTCATGTGATGACATCAAAGTGAGGTATTTAGGAGGAGGGAGAGAAGAGGAAGGGAGGATGAAGAGGTAGGGTGAGCACACATTTTAAGGTGCTCCAAAGGTAGTGCAGCAGGAGGTGGAATGGTGGGGAAGGGGCATAGTTATTGTAGGCTTCCACAAAAGGATTGAGAGGAGCAGGACCCAGGGAGAGATGGTTGACCAGGACCCAGGGAGATATGGATGAAGAGGACCCAGGGAGCGATGGGTGAATAGGACCAAGAGAGGGATGGGTAACCAGCAGCCAGGGAGAGATGGGTGAGGATGACCCAGGGAGCGATTGGTGAATAGGACCAAGAGAGGGATGGGTGACCATGTGGGGTGGGGGTGATTGTTGGAAGCTGTCGATAACATAAGCGCGTCCATCTTCGTTGGCGGAAGAGGGAATGTGTTCTGAAGACAGGATCATCTCCTACGATCCCGTCCCTTTCGTTTTCCCCCTGGTTACCTTGGCGGCACACTTCATGACGAGCGCGGTGAGCTCGGAAACCACCAGGTCCACACATTTGAGGCTGGGCTCTTTCAGTTTGCGGATCTGTTGTTTGACCATGGCAACGAAGGCCATGTCGGGGGTGAAGAGGCCCGTTCTGAGAGGGCATGGAGGGGTAGGTGCATGGGGGTCAGTGTAAGTTGAGTGGTGGATGCATGACGAGAGAAGGAGGGAGAGAGGAAATAGAGGAAAAGAGGAAAATAACAGGGGAAGTAGTGTTGTTTAGTTAGTGGTCTAGTTAACAGTTTTCAAAGAAAAATAAAGGACTCGCTTTCAAAGAAGACGAGGCCTAGGACAAGCAGCAGGTCATCTCAGAGTCTTTGCAAGCCCGCGGGCCCCTGTATCACGGGGCCAACTAGGGGACACATAACAATAATTGATCGGTACCTAGGTACCCCTGTGTTGGGAGGACAACCACAGAGCCAATAAGCCAGGAGAACCCCTGAGGCCTGCCGCTTGTCCAACGAGACGAGTCCAGAGATGCTGGGGAGGCATGGCGATCCACGCCATCCCCCCCCCCCCCCCCCCCCGAGTGAACATCTCATCGCCACGGCAACAGCGGACGCGTCACAACACTCCACAACAAGACAGCGCTGCCCGGGCACAGGGCCGACTGGGCGGGACCGTGGCGGTCAGAGAGAGGAGGGGGAGACGGAGGGAGGGGGAAGAGGGTTGGGGTAAACCGCACGCAACACCTTTTCCGCTTATCCTCAGCAATCACAGGAACAACAAGAGGCAGAGGTGTTATTGTGTGACGGTGAACCCCAGACGCCCCCCCCCCCCCCCCCCCCCCCCCCCTCCCAACCATGGGGTGAGTGTGATTACACCCGGATCCCCCCCCCCCACTACCTAGCACCGACGGCCCCCGTGCCCAGGCTGGGGTCGGGAGATGCTGGACGGCTGCAGTACCTTGTTGGTGCACTGCCTGACCGTGTTGATGAGCTCCTGAATGACCAGATCGATACATTTGAGACAGGGCGTTTTCAGCTTAACGATCTGCTTTTTGACGATGGCCTCAAACGCCAGGTCAGGGGTGAACAGGCCCGTTCTGCGGACGCACAGAAAGAGACACAAGCGCAGAGGCCGGACAGAGACGACAGAGTTAAACGAGTACAGGAGCATGCGAGCAAACAGACAGACAAGACAAACACGGGGGATCAAAACAACGGGCACATGTGTGATTTATACTTTATAAATCCCGTGGGGAAATCCAGTCTCTACATTCAACCCAGCCTATGCCCGGAGTCACACAGGGTTACGCTCGGGAACCAGCTCCAGATGTAGTGCCCTTGCCTCGGTTATGGGCAGTGTAGGAGTGTCTTAACTTGCATGTTTTATGGTATGGGGGGAGAAAAGGGGGAAGGCTCCGCCCCCTGGGGTTCGAACCAAGGACCTTCTTGCTGTGAGGCAGGAGTGCTAACCACTGTTCCCCCCCCCCCCCCCAGAGGTCCGAGAGGATAAAACAGAAATTGACACAAACCGACAGGAGGTCACATCCAAACAGAAAGGAAGTCACATTCAACAAACAAGACAGGAAGTCACATCAAAAAGAACAGACATGAAGTGACATTCAACAAACAAGACAGGAAGTGACATCCAAAAGAAAAAGGCAGTCACATTGAACAAACAGACAGGAGGTCACCTCATAACAGACAGACAGGAAGTGACATCCAAAAAAAGAAAACACAACCGAACATCGTGATTGATTGTGTGCATTAGCAGAAAACCACAGAGCGAGAGACAGAGACAGAAAGGTCCTATGGTTTGTGTTCACACAGGACCACAGAGAAGCAGAAGTGACCCGGAAGGCAAGCGCGGAACATGAACCCTTTTTTCTCAAGTTTCACAGATGGCGGCTGCAAAAGAGAAATACATTGCGGTTGGAACCGTGTTAGCGCCGAATCTAGGGATGTCGTACAGAGAGAGGACGATGAGTTAGCAGAAGGACAGAACACAGTGTGGACTACATCTTTGGACTCCAGAGGCTGCTGCGCTCTACTTGCCTGACACCGTGGACGTTTTTGATGGCATGGCTAATCTCCCTCCTCAGCTCCTTCTCGTCAAACACAATCTGGAGGGACATAGCAAACAAGACCGTTAGCAAGCAACCCATCACACGCGCCTACCGGGGTAGGGAGGGGACTGCGCTAGGCATTAGAGCCCAGAGACATCTGTCCTGTGCTCGATACACACAAACGTGCACACTTGTACACATACACACACACACACACACACACACACAATACCACAGCCCGGTATCGTGTGTGTATCGTGTGAGTGTGCAACTGCGTGTGTGTATCTGTGTGCGAGGGGCACTTTGCTACTTTATCCACACATGCACACTTGTACACACACAATACCACGCTGTGAGACAGACGTCCACACAGCATGGTGTCATGTGTGTGTCAGTGTGTGTGCGCGAGTGTGTGTGTGTGTGTGTGTCCCGACTTGACCACCTCAAGGTCAAGGCCATCTCACAGCGTGGTATTTTGTGTGTGTGTGTGTGTGTGTGTGTGTGTGTGTGTGTGTGTGTGTGTGTGTGTGTGTGTGTGTGTGTGTGTGTGTGTGTGTGTGTGTGTGTGTGTGTGTGTGTGTGTCTCGCGCGTGTGTATCCCACCTTGACCAGCTCGAAGGGGAAGCGCTCGTGGAAGATGCGGTTGATCTTGGCGCCGCCCGACAGCTCGTTGGTGTCCACCTGATCCCCGGAGCCCTCGATGCACTTCTCAAAGTCCACGCCGAACTGCTGAACCATCCTGAACCACGGGGGGGGGTAAAGAGAAACAACAAAGGTCAAGGTCGAAGACGCCGAATAATGGTACTGGGCAGGGATCTAAACAATGCCACGTTTATCTCGATGCAATGTATATCTCAATACTGCAATTCTGTTAACATTGCAACATATTCAAAAACATTGTATTTTTTTCATGAGCCATACAGAACAGAACCTAGTTGGTGCAAATTGCCCACAGGCGAATGCACTATAGCGCCCTCTGTAGGACTGTATCATTTCTTTGCTTCCATTACAGAAAAAAAATGTTTTTAAGTCAACCGAGGCAAAGAATCCTGATGCTGACATGGTCATGGTTTATTTCAGCCCCATCCAAAAGGACAAACATCCGTGTTGGTTGGGGGGCGGGTGCACTCACTGCAGCAGGGCCTTGGTCTTGCGCTGGGGGTCGTCTGGACTGAAGTTCTTGTACTCCGCCACCTCCTTCTCCAGGCCGAGGTACTGGCTCTGCAGCTTGCTGCGCAGTCCCGGCAACGTGTCCCGGATGTGGTTCGTTAGTTGCTAGCGCCGGAGGGGGGGGGGGGGGGGGGGGGGGGGGGGGAAACCAGTTTGGAGTATTTAGCAGTCAACACTATACAGTATGCATGCCAGTGGATTCATAACAACTCCAAGCTGCACAGGGAGAGTCCTGTTCCTTGTCCGATCCAAACCAATCCAACAGACCTGGTTGAGGGCCTTCTGCAGGTGAGGCGTGCCCATTCGCTCCGCTATGTGTCGGTAGGACGGGTGCGACAGGAAGAACTTTCTCTCGGCGGCCATGGCGGCACCGATGTCCTTCTTCCCGTCTATGTCCTTCTGACTGCGGTTCACCACACCGATGTAGCCTGGGGGAGGACACGCAATGCGCCGGCACGGGGAGTCAACACACGCCTCCGGCAGAGGAAGTGAGAGACGGCGTTTCTCTGTGTGGGCCGTCTGCGGCCGGCGGGCCTACCTCGTCGCAGGGGCAGGAGCTTGTTCTCCAGGATGTCCTTTGCGTCCGTTCCCTCGTCCATCAGGTCCAGCTTGGTGATGACGCCGATGGTACGAAGACCTGGAGTTCAAATATAATGTTCAGTCAGTTCCTTTCCTTGTTAAAGGTGACATATTATAGCACCAGGTGTGAGTGTGACTAGCCCTTACAAGCCGTCTTGAAAATCTGCCTCTTCTGACATCACAAGCGGGCGTGTCCACCTAGATGTGTGCTGGATAGATCAGTCTACCAGCCTACCCAGTGGACTGTAGCAAACGTTGCTCATCTATACGTTATACATCTAGGTGGACACGCCCACTGGTGATGTCAGAAGAGGCAGATTTTCAAGACGGCTTGTAATGGCTAGTCACACTCACACCTGGTGGTATAATACGTCACCTTAAAGATGGATTGGTTATTTGCAGACATTTTACCATCCCCCAAACCTTATGGCCTCCATTTGCTTTCAATACATACACATATGATCCCTGAATAAGAGAGTTCCCTTTCTATATGCTTTGTGGGGGACCTCTCACCCTGGGGGTCCACCTCCTTGGCGATCTTCAGGGCGTCCGAGTTGGCCAAGTCAGTGTTGGCCGGGGTCACGGCCAGGATCAGGCAGCTCTCCTTGGTGATGAACTGCATCAACATGTCCCTGATCTGGTGCTCGATGTCCACCGGCTGGTCGCCCACGGCAACCTTGGTCATCCCCGGCAGGTCGATGAGGGTCAGGTTCAGGACTGAAAGGAAGAGGCCCAGAGGGGGGGCGAATTAAAGGCTGTGTTTGGACTGACGCGTGTGAGGTCCGAAACAGTTTTGTTAGGACTCCTAACAAAACGGTGGCGGACATCACACTCGTGACTTGTGTGAGTGAGTGAGTGAGTGAATATGAGTGTGAGAGAGAGAGAGTGAGTGAGTGAGTGTGAGAGAGTGAGTGAGTGAGTGAGTGAGAGAGAGAGTGAGTGAGTTAGTGAGTGAGTGTGAGAGAGCGAGTGAGTGAGTGAATATGAGAGTGAGAGAGTGAGTGAGTTAGTGAGTGACAGTGAGAGAGTGAGTGAGTGAATATGAGAGTGTGAGAGAGAGGGTGAGTGATTGAGTGAGTGATTGAGTGAGTGAGTGAGTGACAGTGAGTGACAGTGAGTGACAGTGAGTGACAGTGAGTGACAGTGAGTGACAGTGAGCGAGTGAGTGAGAGTGAGTGAGTGAGTGAGAGAGTGAGTGAGTGAGAGTGTGAGTGAGTGAGAGTAAGTGAGTGAGTGAGTGAGTGAGCAAGATTGTGAGTCAGTGTGAGAGTGAGTCAGTCAGTGTGAGAGTGAGCGAGTGATTGAGTGAGTCAGTGTGAGAGTGAGCGAGTGTGCGAGTGAGTGAGTGTGCGAGTGAGTGAGGGAATGAGTGAGTGAATGTGTGGGGGAGGCTGCTCATGTACCGTTCGGGGAATAAACCCTAAGGTTTATGGGGATGGGAGAGATGCCCTTGTTGGAGCCAGTTATCCTTTCGGTCTCCGCTTCGATCTCCGACCGAACCTCCTCAAAGTCCACAAACTTCTTGTTTTTGCAATGCAGGAACTCGGCATACTCTGCTCTCAGAGGGAGGGAGGGAGGGATGAGGAGGGAAGGAGGAAGCAAATGTGCAATCAAATGTGGCATTTTATAGTACAGAATCCATCAATGTTACACCTTACTAGTCTTGTTATTACACCTGTTCACACATTTCAGAAAATCTAAATGCACAGGCATGTCAAATATGCTTTCAAACGAGTCTAATCAGTTTGTCCTCATTATCAAACTAGGACAAAATTATAATACCATAATTGCTGGTTGAAGGTAAACCTAGTGAACAGCTGTACTGGAGAGTAGATGGTTGGTGGTGTGCATGGTGGAGGGAACGGCAGGTTAAGTCTGTGACTCTTACCTGCTTTGTTGTTGACCAACTGTAGGATGAGAGGTCTGCGGGTCACAATGCCTGAGCCACGAGGGAGGAAATCCCTGAAACAGAGAGATGAGTAAGACCGGCATCATCAAGGAAGACACAGAGATATAGACAAGGGACACGCACGCACGCGTGCACACGCACACACACACACACACACACACACACACACACGAGAATCCCACAGGAATAGAAAGAAATAACAAAAAACAGGGAGAAAACCGACAGTTGGATAAGGATGGCAGGGTGGAGTACAGCAAAAGATGAGGAAAGAGGGAGATTGAGACGGAAAGAGAATTAATCATTACTTCAAAAAGGTCCACTTCCTCCCGGCAGGGCCAGGGAGTAAATTGATGAGTGACAAGGAATTTCACGCCTTAAAATCAAATGTGGCAGTCATTTTCCCTCATCATTAGAACCGCACGGATCAATTCGTACACAGCACGCACGCTCTTGCCTTGATGCGCACATTGATTTCACCATGCAGCATGCGTTCCAACCAACACGCTACTTCGTTGTGGAGGAATTTGACAGCTCTGTGGCTGTGTTTGGAGGAACGGGGGGGGTTCAGTCAATAACGTTGGGCCTTCGGTGGGATCCTGACTGGAGAGGTCACCAATGAGAGCATTGCGGCGATCGACAAATAACCTAAATAAGTCAAAAGAGGGATACACTATACCCTAACAATGGCCGGCTGCATCCCCTTTCAAAAGCACAGTGTTTCACTAGTGTGTCTCGCCACCTCAGTGAACAATTAATGAATGGCATGCATTTGCACCGCAGCCTTGCCTCGCACAAAAGGTCAAATGCAGCCATATGTGTAAGGGGGGGGGGGCATGGGCCATACTAAAAGAGAGTGTACTTACAGGAAGCTCAACTTAAGAGGAAATAAGGCGGGGACAGGGGGGGGACTGGGGGTCCTTTTGGCCGGCATGCTTGCACATTCCTCTTGAAGTGACCGGGTTCCTGGGGAAACTGTTAGGTCAGCAGTCATCTTCAGGGCCCTCCTCTCTTGACCCATCTGCTCTGCCCCTGACAGCTCCTTACCCTGCGTGGGTAAAACGCTCTACACATGGGGTGGAACAGCAACACGGGGCGGGCAGCCGTGCAAAACCTAGCTCGCAAATTAGCTTTCATTTTGGTTTAAAATAAAAACGATGTTAGCTTAACTGAACCATATTAATGGTACCATCCTACAGAGGGCGCTATATTGTATTTCTGTACTTTATGTTCTTAATATCGCATCACCATATAAATATAGAATTGCAATAGTTACAGAGTTTCAATACGAATTATATTGTCACACTTAAATCAATGTGATATTGTATCAGGAGATCCCTGCCAATTCCATGCCCCGTTATCTAATCGCTCTCCTAACTTTCTCCTCCCTTTGCATCCAATGTTGCCATATTGACCAGCCTTAGGGTGGGAGGATATTGTACTATGTGGCTCCCGACTCGGACTCAAAATACTGGCAGCCACATGACAGTGGGGGAGAGAGATAACCAGAGTGAGAGAAAAAGAGAGTGGGAGAGAGAGACGGAGAGAGTAGGAGGAGCAGCCATTGACTGCTTTATTCCAGGCATTTCACCCTATGCTGAAACAGTCGGGAAACATTCTAGAAAATAGTCTGTGTGACCAGGCATGAGTATTGTCTGGCACATAATGCAGACCGTACGTGTACGGGGGTATGTGTCACCGTGACTCACAAAAGAGAAAGGCCTGGTGGCTCTCGCTCGACTCAGTGTTGGAGGGGAAGAGAGAGCGAGTGGGAGAGTGAGCGAGAGTGAGAGAGAGTGAGTAAAGATGCCAATTAGAGGACGGCGTCAAAAGGGGTCCTTTAAATGCTAATGTGTTTGCCTGATGGGACTCTGCAGGCACACGGTGCTCTGGCTTGGGCCTGGGCCGAGGGACCACCGCTTCAGAGTGGCGGTCCACGTGTGTGTGACATCTAGTAGCCACACATTATCGAGGGCACGAGGGCCCGGCCGGTGTTGACTGGACCGTAGGCCATGAAAACGCCCAGAGGAAAAAGGCTATTGTCTCTCTCTTTTCAAATTGGCTCAACCCATCTGGTCAATCTTCCCTAGAAAGCCACTGATAGGAAAGCAAAGGCCTACTTCAAGAGAACAGAGGGGCCAGACTTCCATTATTGATGTGCTGTAAATGATAGAAGAGGCTGAACAGATTGCGTTTCATTTCATGCATTATGCATGTCCGGGCAGACACCCATGGCAGTCTTTGGGTTTCCTACTCTTGCGCAGAGAAAGAGAGGACAGCGAGAAAGAAAAAATGTCTACACCAACTCTTCCACAGCGCCTCTTCTCTCTGCTTTCTAAGCCAAATCACCAGGTTTCAATTGGTGTTTGTACATGCGTCTGCGTGGGTCCGTGAGAGACAGGAAGAAAGATAGACGGTGCGGCTGCAACATGTTATTATGAGGGTGTAAATACACAAGCAAGAGTGCGGTTCGGTAAGACAAGGCTAATTCTAAAAGGATCTTTTACGTTGCACCAAACATATAATCGTGGTGGCCCGCATTCCCACAGCAGCCTGTCAGATTTCACCCCAGGCACCAAAAGCACTGCGCTGGTCTCGGTTTGGTGGGAAATACGATCACTTTTGTGGTTACGCTAAATGATTGAGTTTGTAAACCATTGAAACAAACTTTACAATGTAAAGTGACAAATAGACTAATTCTAAGTGATAAATAGACTAAATTCTAATGCATGTAAAGTTTACATCAATAATATACGAGTCTGTTTATATTTATTTACTATATCAGAATGCTAGAATTGGAATGGTGTCAACTTGTTTATTACATGTATTCCAGAACCTGCCTTTCAAGAGATGGCAAACCGGTATTGTAGCGATATCATTATTTAGCCTGCTAGCAGCCTATCAGATAAAGGTCCCAGCCCATGCCAGCTTGCATTGCTAGATATGACCTTGCAACCCCCACCCCCCTCCAGGACAATGACATCACAACAAAGTAGTATACACACACACAAAAAAAATTAACCGTACATGTTTCAACTATTGTGGTTTCTATACGTGCATCGTAAGCCTGGAACAGCTGAAAGGGGATTGGGTCTTATAAAGAACAGCAGAGATCAAATACAATTACACCCAGAAGGCAGGATGTGATGCCACAGCATTAGTTTCATGTTTGAATATTTGAAAAGGTTAAGGTCATCCACAGTTTCAATGATTCGCCAGCTAGTCTAGACAATTTAATATCTGTACCTTCAATTTATCTGCAATGGGAGACAACCACATAATCAGTAGCCAGACAAATGATATTAATGATGAGCTTGACTTTGTCACATGCTAAATGGAGTTGTTTAGGGCCATATAGTATTTTGCGCCTTCCCGTGTCTATAATTATATTGATTGTATTATAAATGTAATCGTTTCCAAATAGACACTGAACATTGACCCTGGTGAGTCCACTCATGAGACGATTACTTTCCTCTGTAATGAGCACCACGACCAGCAGGTGGTGACTTGTCTCATTACTTTTTCATACTGCGGCTTGAATTGGGTCTTAAACTCATCACTGAAAAATATAACCCAATGCATCTGCAAATTCCCCTTAAAAGCCTCGGCATCCACCCAAATAGGATGTTGCAAGCAACACACACACACATAACAGATTAAACCCCAAACAACAACACACACACACACACACACACACACACACCCAAGGCCATTGTATCAGTTGGTGATTTGATTAGCCTGTGTGTGACAGGACATGCACCACAACAACAACAACAACAACAACGACCGGCCACTGAGCTCCCATCCCCCTGGCAGTCTGGGGAGCGAGAGCAGGCCCCCCCATCTCATCCACAACAACACAGCATGCTGAACAGCATCAGAGCACATAGAGGTCAAAGCAGGGAGGCCCTCGAGGGAAAACTGTCTGGCCTGGCTGGCTTGTCCCGTTTCCCTTTCAGCATGCTGATGGCTGGGAGAAGAGAAAACGATGCAATAAGCAAAAAGACTAATAGAAGCGGCATGGATATTGACAGCGACAGGGGATGCGAGCTCTGTGTGTTTTCTGAACCAATCTGAGAACATGACATCACCCTGTGGACCTCAATGTGGCGTGGTGAAGAAGAGGGTCATTTGTACCCTTGTTATGGCTACATCTGTGTGTGTGTGTGTGTGTGTGTGTGTGTGTGTGTGTGTGTGTGTGTGTGTGTGTGTGTGTGTCACTCTGCGACGGGGGTATTCCCATCCCATTGAGGAGCGACAGCAGACTGGGAAAGAGAGCTCATTATACTATAGTAAACACTCGGCCTTTGCTTGCACACAAAACACACACACCCTCTTTTTTTCAACACAAATCCAGCCAAAGACAGGCGACTTAAATACAGCAACAGTCTACCTATGATTGCACATCGTACGTATGCTACTATACTTATACTTTATTCACCACTTTACTGTATGGTACAATTTGAAGTGGTACAGATACTGTATTGTACAACTTGAAGCGCACAGGGACACTACCTCACTTTTACTACATGTGAAGGATGGCCAGTGCAAGGTGCACCTGGTATCACCTGTGGGTGAAGTCATGGTAGCAGCAGAACGCAGCCCACTTCCAGGCCCCGTACTCTGAATAGGTCTCTTAAACAAAGAATGAGTCACACCTCAGTCCTGCGTAAGCATTGGCAAGCCTGTTGCTAGCGAACAGAAGCACCACCCTTTGGCTCTTATCTATATAAAACCTATCCCCTTCCCAATGTGTGTGTGTGTGTGTGTGTGTGTGTGTGTGTGTGTGTGTGTGTGTGTGTGTGTGTGTGTGTGTGTGTGTGTGTGTGTGTGTGTGTGTGTGTCACTCTTCCTCCAGAGTGGCGTTAAAGGGCTTCATGGAGTCTCCCTCTTGTTTTCATGGCTTTTTTTTCCATCAAAGTTTCAATAGCCCTAGCTTCATGGGCTCAGGCTGCTCATGTTTACGAGGGCAAACATGTGTCAGGTGTGATCGGACTACACGATTTCCACTCAAAATCAATGTGAGCTGCCTGCCCTATTCGGTTAAGAGGAAGCATACATGTGTGTGTGTGTGGGTTTGTCCTTAATGGGTTGGGTCACACACTTGCCTGCCATAGTCTTTTAAAAAATAAAGGAAACCTGCTCAACAAGATGCTCGTGAGAAACATGCCTTGTGACTGCAGGGCGATATTACTCATACTAATGTGTAGGATAGGACGCCTGTACGGGTTGGAGGGGGAAGGATCTGTGTGCATGAAGGCCAGAGGGTTAGTGTTCAGAAGACACAGATGATTGCTGCAAAGTGACTATTGTCAAGGCCTACCATACCATATCCAAACAAAAGGGGAAAAGGAGGTTTGGCAATCATGACTATACATGGCATAAGCACTTATTTAGAGGTAGTATGTGCGCAATGTGACGTCAGGAGACAAGAAAATATTATTAGTCATGTGATTAAAACCCAAAGCACTAGGACATATCCTTAAGGCTAGTTAATGTTTATCCAATTGCTGCAATATTTGCCTTTATTAGGTACGGACTGCCCCTATCTATACAGTCCTACTTTTGCTTTAGAGCTTTAGACCTTGACTTTAAAAACATTATGGGTGTGGCATGCAATCGAAAATATAATTAATATGTCTATTTTGAGGAGAGGCTATAGGGATTGCAGAAAGAAAGATAGCGATCAGATAGTGCATCCAAAATCCTGCGTTGCACACACGGCATGTTGAGGGAAAATGTTTTAGAGGTAAAGTAAGTAGCCAACTCCAGAGGTTGTACGAGCACCACACAAAATATCATACTAAACCGGTCTGTCAGTGGATTTAGGGAGCCTCCAGGTCATAAATTAATTAACTACTATGTTTTTTTTTCCCCTCAGTGTTTCATGTGCGTTAGGCAACAACATAACATCTGCCCTAATGGATAGGCTGGTAAACTGTGACTCTTATACACATTGAATCCGTTGCAACAACGAGAATGAAAACAACCAAACAGCAAGTACAAAGAGATTGTGGTATAGATGAATCATTGATAACCATGCAAAGAGGAAAATATGTCAACAGTCAGCGACACAAACCTGCCAACGAAATTTTCCAAGACAGAGCTTTTCCCGGCACTCTGTCCGCCGACCACAGCGATTTGAGGGAGGTCCAAATTACAACTTTGGCCAATAGTGCTGAAAGCGTCTTGAAGTTTGTTGATCAGGGGGATCAGGTCTTCCATCCCCCGGTTCCCCATGGCTTCGTTTGGTTGGATCAGTCCCTCAACACAAACCGGAGGCTAGCTCGTAAAAGCTAGTCAATGTTAGCTTAGCAGGAAGGTGTTCAGGTTACTATAAAGTGCGGTGTTTCACTCTCTCCAACAGCTCCTACCTCTGTTCCCTCGATGTATTGTAGGCAGTTTGTGATTATTATATATACACATAAAGGTGTCCGTGTTCTTTCAACGGGTTTGCTCGTCAAGTCGGCTAAAATGGATGGAAAACTCGCAAAAACAAAACTTCCTTCTAAATATCGCCATCCGGGATCGGTTGAAACCATACAGATAAAATAAGAAGAGAGTGTGTGCGTGTGCGTTAGCGTGTGTGTGCGCGCGTTAGTGTGTGTGTGTGTGTGTGCGTGTGTGTGTGTGTGTGTGTGTGTGTGTGTGTGTGTGTCTTTGTTAGCACCGCCTACTCGAAACTCAGACAGAACGGGTTCAAAATGGCTCGCCTAGCCGGGAGAGGGCACGAATGTAGGCTGGATATATTTTACAATGAAAAATGATAATGAGCTAAAAGTAGTGATGCGGATTGATTCTGATCCAAATCTCGACTTTAATGAACAACGTTTTCAAATAAAAATAAAAGGCGAAAGCCTGAAAAGCAATTTGTTCTCGTTTATGTAATGTACAGACAGGTGTCAAAAGCATGATAGTGGGCATGGACTAAGATATGTTTGGTTTTCCTTTAAGGACAATATGAATCATTCATTTATTTTTCGCCCTTTTTGCAAGGCCGAAAGTATTTCCTCAATTATTTACTAGCAACAAAGTGGAGACACGCTTTTCTTTATTGAAAAGGAAAGTAATTTCTCCCAGTTCCCAAATTAGCCTTTCCATGCTTGTGCCCACTGTCGAATGTTGTATATACAATTATTTTCCAATTTGAAACATATCTTTACCTCGTTATTCTACCGGGGTTTCAATACAATTATATGTACACTCAGGGTGCGATTTGTGAAAAAACCAGAGGGGGGGATAATTTTGAGAAACATTTTAAAATATTTCAAAATGAAGACGGACCCTGTGTATTTTGGTTGTTAATTATTACGATGTAATGGTGAAAATACTTTGGGTGGGGGGGATAATTTTTATCCCCACCGAGGATAAAAATAATTCAGCAGAGGGTAGGACGTGTAAACCAGAGGGGGGGATAATCCCCACCATCCCCACCGGCAAATCGCACCCTGTGTACACTCATGTTAAAAGTGTACACATAAATGTACACTTTTCTCCCTCTCATTATTATGACTCTACGTTGGCAACCAGAGCCGCCCAGTGGTTGGAGAGAATAGCCTGCCCTGCTGTCGATGAATGAGACACATCCATTGGCTGAGCTCGCTGCCTTTTAAGGGGCGTTTACATAATATTTAAAAAGTACCATGTCAATGGTCAGTTGAAATGTCAATCTCCCTTTGAGACACGTTATTAGCTACATTGGCGATGCAAACTATTCTTCAAATGGCCACTTGGAATGTCAATCACCCAAAGGCTCCGACCCTTTGATGTACGTCATATACCTGTATTGACAATCCAATATGGCTGCGCCCATAGATAGTGCATCAGATGTAGTTGCTTCAAAAACGAGCATGCCTTCATTAAAATCTCTCTCTGTGGTTTCTCCACTTACTTTGCGAATTATCGCAGAATGTCCGGTGACAAAAGCAAGAGCCTGTGATCTTAAATTGCCACACTCTATCGTAAACACGCCAGTTTTCATGCCCGTTGGCACTCAAGGAACTCTAAAAGGTATCACTTCGGATCAATTAGAGGATCTTGGTTGTAAAATATGCCTCGGCAACACATACCATTTAGGTATGAGACCGGTAGGTAAACGCATAACGCACTGGCAAGATTCATAACCTAACAAGAAACATGCAAATTAAAACGCTAATATGGATGATGTAGGCCTAAGCATATGCCATATATTAAACGCACGCACTGTTGTTAATAGGGGCCAGCGTTGATCGAGAAAGCCAATGGTTTGCATGGTTTCATGAACTGGAAGAGGAATCTCCTAACTGTGAGTTGTTAAACCAATGGACTTGTTTGTAACCACTGTAATAACGGCATTGTTTTGTAATAACAGCAATGTTGTAATAGGAGAGCTTATGGAAGATACTACGTATGGTCTGTAACATGAAATTGTGAAATTGCTTGTTACAGGACAGCGGGGGGTTCCAGATGGTGTCTCTTGTTGAACTTTCCGAGGTTACGGAGGAAGGTGTCAAATTTAAATCTCCCTATGATGGCAATGAGATTCTCCTGACGCCAGAGAAATCCATCGAAATACAAAACAGCCTCGGTCAGGGTTTTACTTTTCGTCAAGTCTCCCTATTTTATAACATCAGCGCTGAATGCTTGAAGTGACCTCCTGTGTCTGCCCGTTCAGGATCCGACATCATGATGCAGCTGGACGACGTGGTCAGTAGCACGGTGACTGGTCCTCGTGTGGAGGAAGCCATGCACCGCTCCATACGCTGGCTGGACCGCTGCATAGGGGCGAATCAAAACCCAGAGAAGCAGAACCTGTTTGCCATCATCCAGGGAGGCCTGAGCGCCGACCTGCGCAAGACCTGCCTCGACGGTACGTTTGTTCACTACTAAACGGATACCTTTTCCACCTTTTATTTTTTCCTGAAATTGTAAGGCCTGCCTCAACAGTGCGTTTTACTTTCAACGTCTTTGTAAAAAAACACTGGTACCCTATCTACCTTCCACTTGTTGTGTCCTCACTGACGAGTAGAAATGACCAAGCGGGATGTGCCAGGCTTCGCCATCGGCGGGCTTAGCGGAGGGGAGGAGAAGGACGACTTCTGGAGAATGGTGACCCTCAGCACAGACCACCTGCCCCGACACAAGCCTCGCTACCTCATGGGCGTTGGGTAAGTTGCCCTCTTTTAGTTTGGTTCTGATTCTGGTGCTTATCGGCCTTCCTGTCAACCACTTGCCACTTTACTCAAATGACGCTTGAACCCTATTTATATATCCACAGCCATTTTGCACTAATATTAGATTCACAGTTTGTTATGTAAGGAATTAACCACAAAAGTGTATTCCTCTTATACCAAAGTTACCAACCATCATTAGATATTCTTAAGTTGGCTGTTTTTAGCCAAGTCTACCAAAACGCCATAAACTTGGAACGATGGGGGCATGTGTTGTGGTAAAAACTAAATTGTTGTTGTAAACCACTTAAAAGGCTAGAAGTAGCCTGACTCTTCTTTGGTAGTATAACAAGGGTCTTAACATATAAAATGAGGCATTGATGACTTTGTAAGTGTACAGGTTGTTTATTAAAAAGGACATTTTATACACACAATACCATCAGTAGTTCACCCGTCGACGACATCTTGTTTTTAAGACTCGATAAGTAGATTGACGAACACAGAGCTTGCGTGTTGTTCACGGATGTCACAAGCTCTGTGTTTGATGGTATTGTGTGTATAAAATGTCCTTTTTAATAAACAATCTATACACTTACAAAGTTATCAATGCCTCGTTTTATATGTTAAGACCCTTATTATACTAGCAAAGAAGAGATGGGCTACTTCTAGCCTTTTAAGTGGTTTAAAACGATTCAGTTTTTACCATTACACATGCCCATCGTTCCAAGTTTATAGCGTTTTGGTAGAATCGGCTAAAAACAGCCAACTTAAGAATGCATCTATACGCGCTTTCTTGCTCCCAAACGAACATTCCAACTCGTTATCATAAACATATCCCAGATTCATTTTACACCAGATTTGTCCTTTAAAAGGAAGAGTTATCCTGAAAAATGCCCCATTGGATCTTTATTAACCAATCAGGAATTAACTGTTAACATTTCTGCTGTATTAGTTAAAATAGTTGCCTTGTATCAAATATAGTGGTGAGTTTGCAGCCTGGCATATCTAGTCCCTTTCATAAATATGCATCAGAGTGTGGACAACCCCCCTCTTCGGAGACCTCCACTGGCTCCCTGTAATAGCTCGCATCAGATTCAAGATGATGGTACTGGCATACAAGGCAGTCGATGGAACTGCCCCTGCCTACCTCCAAGCATTAGTAAAGCCACACACCCCAGCTCGATCCCTCCGCTCAAGTACCTCAGCTGGACGTCTGGTACCGCCATCGCTAAGAGCAAGCAAAGGTCGATCAGCAAAGTCACAACTTTTCTCTGTTTTGGGACCTCAGTGGTGGAACGAGCTCCCTACCGATGTCAGGATCGCAGAGTCGCTCACAAGCTTCCGCAAAAGACTCAAAACTCACCTGTTCAGAGACACCTCGACTCTGCATAGAAACCAATGCACAGCCACCATTGAATGTTGTACGTCCTGGCACTTGCACATTGCACTTATTCAAGGTACTTAATTGTGTAGCGTCTACAGTAGCTGCTATCGTTGCTTTACACAGGGAATGGGTTAGCCTAGCGATTGTAATACTTGCACTTGGTTCTATGAACATCTTTACTGTACCGACAGCGATATATTGTTTCACTTCTTATGACAAATGTACTTATTGTAACAAATGCACTTCTTGTAAGTCGCTTTGGATAAAAGCGTCTGCTAAATGCTCTAAATGTAAATGTAAATGTAAATGGCCAAAAATGCCTCTGGACATTGTTTTTGTTCAATTACTCTTGTTCAATTACTGTGCACATGGCTAGAAACTTGTAACCATTGCCATGCGTGTTACATGACCAAGTGACATGTCTCTGTCTTCATTCGCTTTAGTTACGCCGTGGACCTGGTCGTCTGTGTGGCTCTTGGCTGTGATATGTTTGACTGCGTCTTCCCCACCCGTACAGCAGTAAGCATTCACATGCTCAAATTGGGCTGTGGTCTTCAACTATGCTTTCATAATATTTAAATAAGTAATGCAATATCAAGCCAATGAATCCAATGGTTTGAATGATCTTTATGCTACCCCCAGAGGTTTGGCTCAGCGCTGGTGCCATGGGGGTCTCTCCAGGTTAAACAGAAGCAGTATGCAAAGGACTTCCAACCGATTGACCCGGATTGCAAGTGTCCCACCTGCAAGAGGTAAACCGAGGTCAAGCAATAGATCTTAGGGGATTTGTATGAGCTTACTCTATATTGATAAAAACCTTGAACTTGTGCACTCTGCGTTGGTTCCATTATTTATTTTCTCCATTCCTTCCTGATAACCATATAGTTGGGTGCCTTCATAATACCTACATTGTCTCTTTATCCCTTAATCAATAAAGGAGAGAAACAGATTCTGTATTAAACAAAGAAAATTACCTTTTAAGCTATAATTACAGATAGTGAAATCATTCAAGTTTAAATCCAATGTGGGTTTAAATTGAATCCCTGTGGCTTGCAAGCTACATCAGATTTATCTCAGCGGTTCTGAGATGACTTTATGTTGGAATATAAATATAGAGGTTATCTTGAATAAAGAACAACACATTATGTTTGATTGCTTATTTTTTGTGCAAGGTGGTTAGATTGAGTTTGCTTGTGAATTCCCCTTTGTGTTATGTTCCAGACACAGCCGGGCATACCTGCACGCTTTATTCAAGAACGACACGGCCGCTATGCATCATGTCACCATCCACAACATTTCCTACCAGGTTAGTAAGGGTGATGCTATTGTCATGCTGTCAAGTGTTGGATTGTCAGAATATATATATAATGTTATTAGCATGCTTGACCCGGTAAAGCTTGCTCGTTCAAATATGGCCACGGGGTTCAGCTCCCAGTTGCAGCAGCTCCTTTGTTCAGTTTGGAGTAGTGTTAAGGGCAGATTATGGCCCTCCTTGCGTCCACCGCAAGAGCCTGACGTGTGCCTCCCAACAATTCAACCTTGCGTCGAGGCGATCAAGCAGCAAGGGCTGTGATTGGTCCGCTTACTAAAACCCGTTGCAGAACCAAAACAGGGGCACGACTGCGTCAAAGCGTCTGCTTGGTCATTGCGTTGCATCGACGTGGCATAATCAGCCCTTTAGTCCAAGCAGAACTTCTCCCCCCATGTGCCTCAAATGGCAAAGTAAGAACGAAATGTTGGAGACTAGATCGCGGATTCACTCAGCTTTAACTTAAGCTTACTTATCCAACCCATTCGCTCAGGACTCAGTCAACAAGGGATTTAGTCCCGCCGTTCTCTATGAATCTGAATTTGGTTTTTGGAAAACATCGAAATCAATATTAAATTTTTAAGAGAATTAAAGGCAGCGGTGAAGATGAATAAATAATGCATTTCGTAATTAACACAGTTGTCCACTTCAGACGATAATCCCAGTGCTTTTTACATGGTCAATGTAAAATGTCTTTTTTTATTTATAGAGAGAATAATTTAAAAAAAAAAGGTAAATCAACATTAGTTTTACATAGTTATTATGTGCATAATACTATGGAATATGCAAATACACATCCAATATTTGCTTATAATTTACATAAAGATAAACAGATTGAATATTTGAAACGGCAACAGAAACAAAGGCATTTAATGTTACTATGTTTTTTATGTCCCCATAAATAATAGACATTACTCGTCTACAGACTTGTTAACCGATTTTACTCGATTTTCATTGACTTCCTTCCATCTGTTCTTATGCATACTGATGGTTAGTAATTGATTATGTGAAGCCCTGTTGTCTCCTGAATGGATCTCGCTGTGCCTCCTTTTGTAGCTCACCCTGATGCTTTCGGCGAGGCAGAGTATTATCGATGGCCGGTTTCCGGATTTCGTGAAGAAGTTCATGAGGAAAATGTTTCCATCCAGTGACAAGTACCCCAGCTGGGCCGTGGATGCTCTGGCCTCGGTCAACATTACATTGGATCAACACTGACAACGACAACTGTTTTATTTATAGCTAAATATGTACCAATCAATCATACTTTTATATTCTTTTTTTAACGTGTCTTTAATAAACTGCTTTTACATTGTGCTAAACTGGACAGTATTAAATGGAGAAAATAATCTGTCTTGGTTATTACGCATTTTTTGTAGTTACAATTGGCTACAGAGCCTGACCCCTCCCCCGTTCCCCACACAGCACAAACACATGCACACAAGCCTCCCCATTACTTGAACGGCACTTTCAATATATTCCTCTTTTTCACATGTATAAGATACATTAATATTAATTTATTATTACATGCATTGCGACAGGTATTTGTGAATCATGTAAAGTTACCAACGTTTTGCGTTGTTTTGTTGTGTTTACATTAGGCCGGTTAGACAAACCATCTGCTCTTAATCGAGGCTGGATTGTGATCTTGTGACATTGCCACTAGAGGGCAAGGTGGACAAAAAAATTGTAAGACCTTTGTCGAGAAGCTGGTGAAAAGATGCAGCTCAACTTTGTTGTTCCATTGCTGCGATTGTTTTTGTTTTATTATACCCATATGCTTTTTTGGCTCTTCCTAAAATAGCAACATCGATGGGTAAAATGGAATCATTTAAATCGTTTGTTAACAAAGTCTATTGCCTAGGGCTACTTACCAGGATTGGAAGTTGGTTCGATGTCACTGACAGATCAGATTTGCATCAATTCAAACAACAAACAAACGCTCTACATGAGTAAATAGTCAACTAGTTCTCTATTAAAAAAGCACGTGGGTGGTGGTTTGTTTATTTTAAAAATAGGCCCGACTGAAAATCTCTTTATTGGTTTAAAAAGCTAACGTTGTTTATATGAAATTGAGAAGCCAGGGGATTAGCCTAGTGCTTAACATAATTTAGAAAACTGCACAACACCGGTTTAATACTCATGAATATGTCACCAAAAAATAAAAGCTGTGATTAACCTTGTTAGTTCTAATTTAGCTTCTTAAACGTGCAAATGTTGCTGCTAAAAACTGTTGCATATTAAAAAAATTCTATTTTAGTTTCTGCTAAAAGACAAACAACAAACGCTCTCCATAACCATCAAGCCAATACATTAAAGCACCGTGAAAATGTGTTCCCCCACACCTCGATTGGCTGCATCTCCGGTCCTCTCAGTCGCCGCGTGCACGGGGAGAGACCAGAGAATGTTGATGTTCAAAGAGAGACAACCAGTTGCACGCCAGCTGTCACACCAAAAGTCTACCCACGCATTACGGCGGAGCGTCCTCGACCTGTTGCCTCGGAGGGAAAAAGTAGGGTACATCGACAGGAACCAAAAAAGAACATTCGTTTGGGGATGTCATGCATTGTAGTAGCCTGGTGTTCACCTAGGCTACGGTCTCCATAGCAGTGGAAGATAGTTTTTTTTTTTTTTTTAAGGAATTGCTTTATAGTCTCGAGGTGCGGTTTTTGTGTTTTCCTTCAGGTTTTTTTTTTTTTTTGCTCTTTCAACGCCGAAGAAAGGGGACAATGGTTGAGCTGGAGAAGGAGGTGCTGCCGTTGCCGCCTCGGTACCGGTTCCGAGACCTGTTGCTTGGAGACTGGCAATCCGACGATAGGTAAGCATGTGAACTTGGGCTGATCAAACGAATGCACATCTTTACACACTTTGCATCCTCTTTGTGGCGCATACTTCCCTTTCAAGAGCAGCATCATTACCACCACCACCATAATCATCACATTAATGTATTTCCCTGTAAGGTACATTTTATGTTATAGGCGTATTGTACTAGGAAAAAAGGGAGCAGCGTGTCTTGGTGTGGATTGTAGGCTACGTGAGTGTCAGCGGCTCAGCAGCTCACACACCCATGTAGCAACAGGTAGTTCGCTCGCGCGCGCATCTTACCCAATATCAGCCTGGGTGGTTTGTTGTTGTGGCCGCGCGTGCGGACACGACCATCAGAGTATAAAAGCATTCCAGGGGAAAACTATTGCGTTACCGAGACAGATAACTTTTTAAAGAGAAGGTGAGTCTCCTTGTGAAATTAAATGAAGGAAAGGAGCCTATGGTAATTTGTGGACCTAATATTTGGAAGGAATATGGGAGATACATGGTGGGGCAGATCCATCAGTGCAGGCCTGTAGGCCTAACTTGGAGGTATAGGACAAATACGTTTTGGCTTAATAAACAAACAAAAAAGAAGCGATTAAAAAAGGCCTACGTACAAAGACAGTAGAGGAACACATTGGTAGACCTATGCATGTAGCACAATACCTCCATAGGTTAGGAACAACCTGTGTGGATTAAATGGCATAATAATTATGGGCCAAAGGGTCTTCATTTAACCCACCGGATGGGATAGGCAAATATAGGCTGCGTCAAATCCACTAGTTATCGAGCTGACAATTTTTCCGCTTTAAAGTGAGGGATGTGTTATTAATGGATGACCAATGAGTTTGCATATCCGATTATTGGATTTGGTTCTCTAATGGAAAAACGTATTCCCCATTTCACGGCTGGTCTACCTTGTTGCTAAGTGAGAAATGAGGCCCGACGTACTTGCTGGGGGTGCTGAGTGGGTGTTTCGAATCCGATAATTGGGATAAACATCGCCATTAAAAACCCTTCGCTATATATTTGACGTGACAATTGCATTTAGGGTGCAACATTATCAAGCCTGACCTCGGGTAAAACATGACTGAAAAGACCACCGCAGTTTACATTAAACAGAAGAGTCTACCCCCCTGGGAGCATTATATCACTTGATCTGCAGAAGGAAGAGTAACAACCAAATTAATTTGCATAATGTCTGCGATCAAATCCCGGTAATCCATGTCATCCGTTCAATAATGGAAAGAGGCTGATGAGGCGTTGTTTATGCATGGATCTATTTTGAGTTCTGAGATGAGGAGGACCTCACTGCTGCGTGGCTTGGGGGGGGGGGGGGGGGGGGGTTGAGTATAGGCTCAACAGATGCTCCGTTGCGCTCCGCTTACCTGCTGC